>NW_024884744.1:20285549-20437002 GCF_019232065.1 Centrocercus urophasianus | reverse complement strand
GAGAGCCAGGCACCAGACCCGGCGCTTTGTGCGGCGCCGGGGGGGCGCGGGCCGGGCCGCGCTGCGAGGCGGTTGTGCGGCCGCTCCCCCGCGCGCCCCTTCCCGACTTCTCCCCGCGCGGGGCTCTCCTCTCCGCGTCGGCGGCTCGGCACCTCGCGAGTCGCTCGGCGCGTCCCCCCCACCTTCGCCTCCCCTCCGCCCCTTTCCTCCGGCGGTACCGCGCGGCGGCGCTCGGCGGGTTGCGGCCAACCCCGCCTGGCCCTGCCCGCCCCCACGCGGCGGGGCTGCCCGGGCCGTGCGGGGAGGGGGCGGGCGGGGCGCTGCCGCTGCGGAACGGCGCATTCACCTCCGTGCCGAGAGCGGCCCGCTCTGTTTGTCCGGCGTAGCGTTTCTTGCTAAGCGAGAACCCCGCGAAAATGATGGTGTTGGGAAAGCGTTCTTTTTTTTTTTTTTTGGGTCCCGCCCGGAGGACTTGGTGGCCTCGGTATGAACGCCCTTGTGCTCGTCACAGCCCCAGGATTTAAGTGAGGGGCTTATCACCCAGCTGATAAACCAGGGTGTTTTAGAAATGGAAGGCAGAGGGATCTCCAGAATCCAGAATGTCTCTACATATAAGTATATGGAGCGGGCAGATGGAAGTTCCCTGTTGTTCTCAAAAATATTGTCTTCGCTACGTGGATGATCATGGAAATCCCAAACTAGAAAGGGCCCATAAGGGTCATCAAGTCCAACTTCCGACTCCACGCAGCACCACCCAAAAATCAGACCATAAATAGGAACAACTTACCTGTGGACTCGCCTGTAGGACTTACACAGTTGTGTAATTGAAGTCATCTGCAGGCTGAGGGCTCCTGCTGCCTCCAGGCTCTCCTTTCAGACTTCTGTGAGACCCCAGCACGCTGCTGGCAGTTCTGCTGTTTCCAAGAAAAGAGGCACAGGTTTAGCCAAGAGTGGATGCTTGCAAAGCAATGGAGTGTTTGTAGTTCCTTTGTAGCTTCTTTCAAGGAAAACTGTTAAGGAAAAAATGGGAAGAGTATAACAAAATGTTGAGTTGGCAGAATAGAAAAAAAAGAAAGTGAGATAATGGAAATACATTCTGTCACGTGTTTGTGAGAACCCAGAGGGAAAATTACCTTCCCCTTTCCCACCCATGTTTTTTGGAATGCTTTCCATCTCCAACTTTGGATCTTCTCAAAGAGAATAAGTCATTGGTGCACAAGTGTTTGGCTTGCAAGCATGTCCTCTTGCTGAGATGAGATCTCACTTTGTCTAACACAGTAGGGATGGGACTGTCGTGGAGAACACTGTGCTGCTGCCCCACTGAGGTTGTGTGGGACAGCAGCAGGTCTGTCAGGTGACTGTTTTCTGCAGTAGGTAAAGGTGACAAGGCGTCCTGCAGTGAGATGTCTCAATACGAGCTTCCTTCTCTTCAAGAGCTTGTTTGTCAGCATGGTTCTTGAGCAACAGTAACAGCTCTTAGCAAGTGTTTCTTGCAGGAATTCATGGTTGTTTTTTTTTTTCTTTTTTTTTTTTCTGTGTAGTAATTGACACAATAAAATGGGAATTGAAGGTAATACTGATATCTGAAATATATCTGACCCCTTTTCTGTGTCCTGTTGGTAACCATACAGGCACCTGGCAGCACTCCGTTAACATACTTTGGCTTGTAATGTGCTGCTATCCACGTTAAGTACATCTTATTCTTTAACTCACACTTAAACACAGGGTTAATTCTTTGTGCAGATGTTGCCCAGCAGTAACATACTGCACATTTGAATATGATCCTGTGGTTTTGCTGCTATCTTGCCTGGTAGGTTTTGACAAGCAACAGACTTGCTGTTGCTTTAGTTATTCCTGTTTAACAGCCATTATATGAATTGATCAAAAGTATTTAAAAACAATCCTCTTTTTTCCTCTGCAGGAGGTAACAGCCAGCAGCCGCCACTACGTCGACAGATTGTTTGACCTGGATCCCCAGAAAGTCCTGCAAGGTGTCATGTAAGTTATCTGAAAGGCTTTGGGGCTGTTGGGTGAGGTAAGCTGGGTTAGCTGCAGTCCTGCCAGCACTGGCGGTTGGGGGAAGAAGCTCTGTCTCTTTAGAGAAATCTTGTTGGGGATTTTAAAACATACATGGTAGCGCTGGCTGAACACCCTGTTACTTTGTGGTGCGTATAGCCAGCCTCCCACTTGGCAGCAGTGAGGCTAAAACGTTCAGCAAACATTCAAGAAAAGTTCATAATCCATTTCTTCCTTTAGGCTACCTCCTGATTCTCTTACGAATCTACTTTCCTCTCTTTCCTCTTGCTCTCTTCTTGTCCTCTGCCAAGTCATCACACCTGCCTCTTTTGTTTTCCCCTGCTGCTACGCCTGAGTGTTGATTTTTTCTGATGCATGGCTTCTGTCAAAATGAAAGGATTTGCAAATAGAAAGAAAATACTTCCATAGAAATAAATTGTGATGCAAATTGTATTTCAGTGTTGCATGCCAATGACAGTGGGAATGATGGAAAGATTGAGTAGAAGTTTTGCCCTGCTGAACGGGTAGTAGAGCTGGTACAAAGGTCTGTTTCCTTGCTGGTTTTGGGCTATGCACTCTCCGTTGTAATCACACAGCAGGTCCCTTCCCATGTCTGACTTTGCTGACATTGGGCCTTGTCCGCAGCTTGCTTGCTGTGGCTGACTGGCAAAATGTCAGAACCAAGAGGATCACAAAGCCAGGACTGCTGGTTGTGTCATTTAGGACAACCTGAGGTGTTTCCAGTAGCAGATTAAAAAGAAAAAAAAGAAGTATTCAGGAAGATGTCCTGGGGATAGGATGGACAACTTATCAGCATTACTTTTCTTCTGAAATGCATGAGAACCAAAGCAGGTGTTGATATAAATGTCTTGAAAACTTTATTTGCTGAAATACACTCTCCTGTACAAAAACTTCTGGTACATTAGTGTACGCATTCTCAGGTCCTCAGCTGTTCCCTGTAGAAGTGACTGGCATTTCTTATATCCCCTGTTCTTGCTCCTTGGCTCAGGAAGCTGGGTTGGATGGTCTCAGGGGTGAGAATGTTTCCATAGGCCCACGTGGGCTGGCTGAACCTCCTTGGAGGTGCTTGAGCATGGGGCGGTGTGCCCTGCCCGCTCTGCTTTCTTCTATTAACTGGAAGCCACAAGCATTGGGATCCCTTCCCCTCTCTTTTGGGGTGTTATTTTCATCTTTTGCAGTGATTGTCCAGAACCAAAAGTCTTGGGCAATCGATTTGTCTTAGCTAGCATTTGAAATTCTTTCTGTTGTCTGTGCATGACAGTGAATTTTATGCTGAGCTGCCTTTTGGTTTTTCTGAGATCTGGAATAAAATTGATTGATCAGGGAAACTATCTTGCTGGGCTTCTCCAGTTAGTCCATTTAAAGACAGCAAAATGCCAGTTTATTTCACAATAGCTTTCTTTCCTGGATGCCAGTTTGGTGTCCACTTTCCAGTATAGAAGATGTTATGCTGCTCTGTGTCATGAAGTTCTCTAAGCTTGCATCTAGTCTCTGATCACACAGCTTGTTCAGCTCTTCCTTCTTCTTCAGTAGCTGGATGTGTCTGTTGTGATATGTTCTTTGCCTTTTGGTACTGCAAAGACCACCAGCCAGTGTCTTTGAGGCTGAGCTTTGTACAGGAGCCATTTCTTCTCAAGCAAATGCTCTGAAAAATGGATGGAAGATCTGTCCTTTTAAGAATGGCTCAGTGCTGTAGAGGTTCAAATAACTGTTAGAAACTGCTGAAGGAATTTATGCTGAAGTTATCTTCCCTTAGACCTTTTTAAAGCTACACATCTGACAGGACAAGTGCTTCTGAGGAGTGCAGGGGAAAACAATCACAGGGCAGATCTGGTTGGTAAGGTAAGTTAGTGACTGATTAAAAACCTGTTCCTGAGAGTACATCTTTCTTGATGTTAAACAAATCCTTTGTAATGGGTTTATTTTCCAATTAGTGGATGGCTGTGATACAGTCCAATTGAAGGTATAAAAAAGCCTCAGTCCAAGATTCTTTTTGGGCAGAATAATACAGCTTTGTCCTTCTTCCTTTGCCCTGCAGTATCAGAAAATGTGTTGAAGTTGGAATTAACTGATATGGGGGGGTGAGGTGAGGTGGAAAAGGGTGTAGGGGTGGAATAGGCGTGTTTCACAAGCTCTACCAAGTATTCTGTGGAATTCACTGAAAATCTTTGGTTCCTAAGATGTGCTGCTTTTTTTTCCCTCCTCCTTCCTGGCTGAAAGTATGGATGACCTAGATTTTTATTTTGATTGATGGGGCTGTATGAATATCCAGGATCGGAAAGGGCTGTCTTAAGAGGCTTTGTTTCTGCAGATTGTCTTCAGTTACAGAAGCTCTGTTCTTCATATGCTATTGAAGAAACTTGAATGAGTAACCTGGGCTTGGGGCTTTCTTTTAATTGCATCCTTTTATATTTTAATGAAAAGCAGCTTCTGAATGAGGTTTGATAAAGGTGAAATTCAGCTAAATGCTTCCTGGACTTGAAAATCATGCCAATCCAGTTGTGCTCTTGTAAATGGAGAAAGCTTATAATTACATATTCTGAAGGTGTACGAACTACCAAATGTCATCTCTTTTTTTCCCATGAGTTGTCAGAGAGGTAATGTTCAGAACTGCCTTTTGCCCACACAGCAAAGTCCTGCCTGGCCAGGGGCTCTTTGGTTTTCCTCTTTGTGGGAGAAGCGAGAAACCATGGTCCAGTTTTACATGGAACTTCTGTTTGCATCATTTCTATTACTTTCACCTTGGTATTCATAGTTTGGAAGGAGAGAACTGTGCGCACCGGCCTGTAAATTGGTGACTTCAGTTCAGGATTTGGAATTTTGGGATTTGTTGCAAGGCTGACTATACAGCCTTCTTCTGTAGCTGGTGCAGAACTGTTGAAAATGTGCAAGGCCCATTTCTGCATATCCACATCTGTGTGGAAGTGTGTGCATTCACCTTTATAAATGAGGAAACTTAAGGTTGTAGTTTCCTTCTGTAAACATAAGCTGTACATTGAGTCCATGCTTATGCTTGAGAGGTCTTACAGGTTTGCTTTGTGTCTGCTTAAGTGCTCTTCTAAACCTTTAATCTTCTATGTTACTGCCTTACAGTTCACATCTCCTCAGATACGCTTTGCCTGCATTTGGCAAGGTCAGCTATAAAGTCAGGTGAGCAGATACTGAACGTATTTAGTGTTGGGAATCCATAGACAACCCCGAGCTGATGTTCTAAGTGATTAAAGACTGTGTTCTCTCAGATGTTCTCTTCAATACTCCGTCATTGTTGGCAGAGGAACAGAATGTGGACAGCTCTGTAAATTTCTGTGTTGTTTGAAGAGCTCCATCCAATGCTTTGCTGTGTGGCAGCGTTTTAGACTACCATTTGGTTTTCACCCACTCTTAATCTCAGGGTCAAACTTTGTTCAAATGCAAGACTGATGCCTATTTCTGTCCGCTGATTTCTTTGCTGGTCAGAGACATGTTTGAGAAATGTTTTGTCATGCTTACAGTCAGTGTGATGTCTTCAAAGAGGCAATCTGTCATCTTAGGGAGTGATGTAAATGCCATCTCAGTGGCTGATTTTGAAAGGAGAATTCTCTCTGAGAAATCTGGCTTATTCAGGGTCCCAACTGTTTCTCATCAGGCTGTTCCCCTTAGCAATCATAGGATGTCATTTTGTAAGGCTTGTAAATAGTCATGGTGGTGTGCCGAGGATTCCCATGCTCCTGCTGTGCCTATCCTTTTTGGATGTGTTTAACCCCAGCAGCTGGAGTTGCCAGACAAACGTTTTCCAAACTTGCATGAACATTTTATTTCTCAGGAAAATGAAGGAATTGTCCTACAGGAGTAGTGCTGGGTGCTGAAGAACTTTACAGTATCTTCCTTTTTCCCTGGTAGCCATGTGCAGTGCTCTGGTGGGGGGAATAGTGGTACAGATCTATGCGGTATATTTACACCCAGAGGGTGGTGAGGCACTGGCACAGGTTGCCCAAGGAGGCTGTGGATGCCCCATCCCTGCAGGCATTCAAGGCCAGGCTGGATGTGGCTCTGGGCAGCCTGGGCTGCTGGTTGGTGACCTGCACACAGCAGGGGGTTGGAACCGGGTGAGCACTGTGCTCCTTTGCAACCCAGGCCATTCTGTGATTCTATGATTTAATTTGATATATATATATGTTTCCCATGCAGTATGATTTTGAGTGTCTGAGAATGTGTTTTTGATATGGATGTGCAGGGGTTGGCTGTGGATCAGAACTGGTGGATCCCTTTGAATCTTTTGGGGTCCCTACAGGCTTAGGCTGACGGTGTTTAATTGTTATACTTGGTGTTTTGAAGACTGTGAAAATGATATTTTGGTACAACCAAAATGTAGTTGGGCTAACCTAGCCTAAGTCTTGGTATGGAAAATCAGTTATGTGTTAAAAGCTCCTCTGAAGGGCAGTGCACTGTGCTTGTGTTTGGCTGAGGATGATTCTGCCTTCTTCAAACAGAAGGTAGCAGAAGGCAGTCACAGGCCAGGAAAAAAGAGCTTCTATTTTAAGTAGTAACGCTGCTCTTGTGGGACCTATCTTGCATCTCCTGTGGGCAGTTGCTTTGAAATTATTTGGAACACCTCAAACTGTGTTTATTACAGCCATCTTTTTCATTTATTTATTCTTGGTATTGAAAAAGTGTTCCAGACTGTAAAATAATCACACATGCCTGCAGGTAAAGCTTTGTGAAATGGGAACCGCAGCTTCGTGGGGTGGGAAGAGAAGGAATTCCATCTCCAATGGAGCCCCAAGAAGCCCATCAGCCTGGTGCCAAGAGCCTGCTTCTGCCTCTCATTCTTACTGCCCTGTCATTCTATGAGATGAACAGCACATCCAGAATACACCCAGTCACATTTGCCACCTCTCACTGGGCAATTCTGGACTTGAGTTTTCTGCAGGAGTCATGTTTTATTCTTTGCATACATCCTTGCTTCAGTTTTCACCTGAAAGACTCTGTGAGAGCAGATGAGCTTTTAGAGGCTTGTTCCTGTTATGCTTTGCCTCCGTACGTTTTCAGTCCATCACTTGACCTACTTGGTGTGGTACTCTGTGACAAATAGATGCTCTTTCAAATACAGTGTGAAACTTTCAGGTGTCATTCTTCAGCTCAGGGCTTTCATCTACAAGTTGTGTAATCTTTAAAGTGTTTTTGTTTAGCATCATTCACACGCTGAGAGAAGAGGTTCCTGACTTTCCTGGTGCTGCAGTTCTTGAGCTGCAGGATAGGGTCTCTGTGGTCTGGAATGCCTGGTTGTGGAATCTGGCAGGGAAGTTTGAGCGTGTTTAGGTGAGAGGGAGCTGGGAGCAGTGCTCTGTTTCAGTGTTCCCCTTCAGGAGGCAGGCTGGGGAATGTAATAGGTAGGCAAGTTTTTCAGAGTGGTGGAGGCTGAAAATGAAAGCACCTCAAACGTTTGGGAATGAAGTTGTGTTGTGAGAAGACGGGGTTTCAATATAATAGTTTTTGTAGAGTCAGGTGGAAATATAATGTAGATATGTAGGGAAGAAATGAAGCTATAATGAAGACTTCTATCTTTGAATTTTTTTGCCCATTTGCACTTGCTTTATATTACAACAGAAGGTACAAATGCATAGCACTGAAGTTTTCTAATAAATTATGTAACTCCTGGTCTAAACACTGGAGGTGGACTGAATTATAGGAAATTAAGTATGCCTGTTGCATGTGGCTAGAAGTAATCAGACTAAGAGGGTTGTTTAACGTTTCAAAGCTTGCTATTGCCACTCACAGCACTGACAATTATTAGATCTGTTTCAACACTGCTGTCAGGGCATGGAACTCCTCTTCTCCAAACTGCTCTCTAGATGCCAACGTCTGAGGTGCAGTATTGTCACAGTGATGCTGCAGGCTGAAAGCAGGATAAAGGGAGAGGCATCTTTCATCAGGCAGACTGGTGTAGCTGGAGAGCAGGAGGCACTCGAGTATTGTTCACACAGGTTCTGAGTGGCAAACTTTAGGCTCAGCACAGTAGTTGAATGCTTAGGTCATTCAGATTTTAACTTGTTAGTAATCTGCTAGACAACTGCAGAGGAGGGATGGTTGTAAGAGAGAGAAATATCGTAGGCAGAGTAGGGAGAAATAGTCACGCTGTGCCCTTTGGGTGTGTAGGGGAGTTAAGAGTCAGGTATAATTTGGGCTTGAGAGGAGCGTGTGCCATAGAACAGCAGTGCTACTGAGTCTGTGATGCTTAATATTTGGTATTTGATTTTTGTTCTAAGATTGTGGTTCATATTGATCAGTCAGCATTTAAAAATAGTTTCCTTTCAAAACAAGCTCATTTTCAGTTTGCAGCACAGAACTGTTCTTTCAGGTTATCTCCTTGTTAGAGGTCAACATTTCCAGCAACATCCGAAGGATAGAACTCCATTTACATAAATTTGCCTACCAGCTGATTAAAATGGTTTTAGTATGTATGCTGTTTTGTTAGTGCTCACTTGATGATTGAAATGCATTGGGATTTCTTTTTGCCTCCGTTGGGGAAGGAAAGGTAGCGGGAGGGCTGGCTGGTGAAGTTACAAACGTGCTTCCAACCTGTGTTGTCTGAAATGTCTGTTCCCAGACATAGAATGGGAAATTTAGACTATTGGTAAACGGTCAATTTGTTTTGTTTTAGTGAGTACTTACTGTCTCTCGTGGAAAGGAAAATGGAAAAGGAAAAAGGAAAGGAAATGGAAGCATGCCCAATGCATATGGAGGCCAGTGCACTCAGCTGATGGAGCTGAAAATTGAGGCCGTGCTTCAATGCAGGAAAGATTTGAAGTTACCAGCTAATGAATAGTAGCCACGTCAAGTGAACAGATTCTGTTGATCTTTGGTGATTGCTGGCCTAAGCTAATGGGGACAGTGTGGTACAATGTTAATGTGCACTTATCTGGGAATAGGTAAGCAGGGGCTTGAAGGCCGTTCTGAAATATTTTCCTGCACTGAATGAATCCTGAGTTTTCTCTGTTGGAATGATTGGTGGCAGACAGCATTATTTTGATAATGAATAGTGGTTTCAAAATGGGAGAAGGAACAGAGTGACTGTATGTGTTGGATGCTTTGGGTTATGTGTTTGAAGACTTCTCCCATAGTCTCGTAGCTGCAGAGGAGCCCTTCTCCCTCACAGAATAGAACATCTGTTTCAAGGAGTCCTTGTTCAGGTGCAACTGTTTTTCCCCACGTCTCTTCAGATCATTCTTTACTGTTGCAACTTAGTTTAACCAGAGGAGTTGTGCTCCAAAGCTGAAATGCTGGTGATAGGGAGCACTGAACATAGCTTCTGTGGTGGTTCTTCTATTTAAAAAGTTGATCTAAAAAAGCTGGCTAAGCTCTCATCCGCTGCTGACCTCAAGCACATGAAATGTGAGATGTGTCATTCTCAAGGTTGAGCAGGCAATTTTTCAGTTCATTAGTGCTCTCATCCACTTTGGAGCACAATTGTCAGAGCCAGCGCAAAGGATGAGACAAGAAAACGTAGTTGAGAAGTAGGAAAAGCAGCATCTCCTGGTTTGTCAGTGAACGTAGAGATCTGAAAGGAAGGTAAGTTGAAACGAGGCAAAGGTGCTCAAATGATTCTAGCCTTTTGTAGACAGGTGAGTTGACTGGGTTTAGACTCTTCTGTTGGCAGCAAAAATTGGTTGGGAAGACTTCAGGCACACACACAAAGGCAACGAGTGCTGGAAACTGAGATAAGTTCAGAGGAGGAGTAAGGTATGGATATTTCTAATGATAGATGTGGGTCGTTGGAACAGCTCCCCTTTCTGTGTGGTCCTTTCATTGGCAAGAAAACATGACAAGGTAAGTTGTCTCTTCCAATGGGATACATTAGATAGGAGTTCAAGGCTTTCTGTGGTGTGATGTGGAGAAGGCTGATGAAGTGATGGCTTCTAGCAGTATCTGTGTTCTGCATTGCTGTAACTGTGCTGCCACGTGCTGTTTTCTACAGCACTCTCGTTTTGTGCAGTGTCTGACAGTACAGAATTGAGATTGGGAACAACCATGGATTTGGGGTTTCTTTGGGTTTGTTTAGTTTGTGCTGTGTTAATTGTGTAACAGTTTCTGAGTGTTAAAACACGAAGTTGAGTAACAATAAGTGTATTTATATGCTATATCATTCTTTACTGTAAAATTATAAAATTACCTTTTTTTCTTTTTTTTCAATTGAGATTAGAAAGATTGAAATCTCTCTTCTCAACTTGATCCTTACCTTAAAAAATAAGCTCATTTTGGTGGTATGCAGCACTTGTCAGGAGCTTTTAGTGCTTTAATGGACACTTACCAGATATTCAAGCTGTAGTACAATCCACTGTAGACATTAATTGATGAAATAATGATGAGCATTTTAGCATGCAAAATTTGTAATTAATTTCTGTTGATTATTTTGCATTTGACCATTGAAATGGGAGAGGAGGAAGAAGGAAAAAGGAAGAGGAGGTGACAGCTGGAGAAAGTGCAGTTGTCAAAGCCTCAGCCTGACAGTGGGTTTCTGACTCAAGTCCACCTGTGTTGGGTTTTGCTTAGAAACTGTCCTGAGCTTGCAGCAGGCAGTTTTTATTGTAGCTATCTCCTTGTATCTGCTACAGATATTCCAGCCTTTTAGATATTTACATTTTGGGTTTTTGAAAACCCTACCAGGCAGATGTCCTGCTTCATCCAAATGCTCTGCTTTTGGTAGATAAATGTTCTGATCTCACAACACATTGCCTTGGATGCTTCTCCTGCATACTTAATCCTCTAAAAATCTTTTGTAATTATTCTGTGTTAGAGCTAAATGTGCTGGCTTGACTTTTCTTGGATTATTTTTCCTTCTGTGATTGTTCACCTCGTGTTGAATATTCTTCTCTGGGTGGGAACATTGTAAATATGGTTACCTACTCTGTTTTCAGAACACACGAGATGAAAAAATGCAGAGATGGTTCATTTTATCCTCTCTTGTCGTTCCTCATCAAGTCACTCTAGCTTGTTCCAAGCTATGTCGTGTTGCACTGCTAGAAGGAGATTTCCAGGGCTTTCTGTAACATTGTAAAACCTACTTCTGTTTGTGCTCAATTAACTGTATTTAAAAATGTGGGTAAAGAAGCTCACTGGGGGTTGTTGCACCCATGTTGCTTTCACATGATTTCTTTTGCAGAAGAGATGCTGCTATCAGGGCTTGACAAAAGCGCTTTAGAGCTCTGTTCTTTCTCATCTGGGAAGTGAACTCAAGCCAGTTCAGAGTCCCAAATGAGAGTAAACTTCATGAAGTGTTGAATAGAACGTTCATTTTCTCAGTACTCACCTGTTTTATGGTCTTTGTTACTGCTTCTTGCTCGCCCCAAATGGGTTATATCTGGCTTTACGAATCAAAAGTGCATTCATATAATGTTGGCAAATTAGTTCACTTTGTAACTTCTGTCCAACTGCATTTGGATGGAAATGATTTTTTCATATACTCCTGAAATATTGTAGATGGTTTTTCTGTACGGGTGCGCCCACAAAGCCAGCATAGGCTGCTCCTTAAGTTGCTATTTGTGGCAGATTAATGGAGCAGATTCTTTCTGCATTGCTGCGTTCCAAGAGATTGTTAGTGTTCATAAACCTCACCTGGTGACTTTTGTTGCCCTTTTTAACAATTTGGAAGCAGAAAATAAATATTTCTGTTTTTTCACTTTCTGCGTAGCTTTATAGCTTTGTAGCGAATTATCACAGGATTGAATTGATGCAGCTGCATTCTTATTGATTTAAAAAGCAGAAGGAGATGGAGAAAGCTGATGTAGCACTTAAGGAAGAAGTATTTACAAGAGGTTAGTTGGGACATCTTCACATTTTTGGCAGTCTACATATCCTTTTTGACTATTTTTCACGTACGTATTTTTCTTTCCATGCAGAAAATGTAGGCATATATATAATGTATCAGACTTTAAAGCCATGCATTAAAATTAATTGTAATGCAAATTATTTCATTAAATGAGTTTGAATGTAAGATGTAAGGTTTTGATACACAGAATATTAAAAAGGATTTGAAAGAGCACACGAAACCCTACCTCAGAAGAACCTTACAGCTTCTTTGTATGGAAACTTCATGGTTTTTGCTTTTTTTTTTCTGTGTAGAATCATAGAATGGATTGGGTTGGAGAGCTGCCTTCCTGAGGAACGGAGACTTAAACTCTGATCTTACATATGTTCTTTTCTTCTGAAGCTGCTCATGCTCTACTGCTGCCTGACAGCATATTGGGAAATTACCTGAGGGCTTGCAAGTCTTTTGGGAAGTCTATACGTCTTTCTCCTCTGGATCATGGTGTTCACACACCAGAGGCACCACAGGCTACTTGTTCTTCTGAAATTCTCTTCTCTTTGTAATTGTTTCTGCTGCTCTTTTCTTCCTCTTCGTTTCAAGGACCTGTTCATAGTAAAAAGTGGGAGCAGTGTGCATGATGCTTGAAAGTAAAGTTGGATATCCAGTTTTGGACTGCACGTCTCTGATGTTTCTTAGTTACCTGACTTTGAAGGTTAGGAACTTCATTACTCTTTCTTCTTGGATGAGTCTCTTATCTTCTTGGATCTGAAGTCATTTGAGTTCAAGCTTGCTGGAGATGATGTTTTCATGTCAGGGAATTATCCTCAGGTGCTTCAGGTTGCGTGGTTCTCCAAGGACCTCAAAGACCAAGATAATACGTAGCACTTCTTTACTTTCTATGGGGAGTAGTTCTTGATTGGGAAAATCATAAAATGAAATCGTATAATTATTTTGCATAATGAACCAAATAAAATTCTACTGTTCAACTTTGGATTACAACATGCTAGGAATATTTTTTGTTTCCATACCTTCCTGTTTGTTTGTTTTTTTTTTCCATATAACTAGTCTCATTTCTATTAGTAGCAAATTTGAAGAGATGCATAACTTGGGAGTACCTAGACATGCAAGCATGGTGATCTTTTCCAAGCCCTACGTGTGACAGTTTTAGGTCTGGTTATGAGTTTGAAGATATTTAATTTTATGTTCAAACTTCTTGAAGTTGTGTTGGATTTGTCTTATATCTCAGACAAATTTCTGTTTCTTGTCTACCCATTGTGACCTTTCTGAGGAACTTGATGAGCTGTGATGGAGAAACTCATCTGGATCTTGTTCATGCTGGGACTGTAACCTCACTAAACCTCTAAATTATAGAGCTTGACTGTCTTCATGCCACTTAAAGGGACCCCAAATCCAATTCTGATAGGTAACACTTATTATGTATTAAATGAATATGGAGTTAGCAAGCTGCTCTATTGTGGAGTTATTACAAGGAGGCACAAAAGGGTCTTGTGACCCTTGTGTCTGAAATGATGTGTCCATTCATCTGAGCAGGGCATTAAAATGTCACCAGAAACAGATTGCTTGGCGGTTCAGTGCATCTTCACGATTCTTTGGAGTGCTTTGCAACTGCTTTCTCTTTTGCTTCTCGAGGATGTGTGACATGATGCAGCCAGCCTTTCCGATGACTTTGAGCTGAGTAGTGATTACAAGGTAGGTAGCCCTGGTGTGGCCCAAGCAGCTTAGTACTTGGACTGAGCTCATCTGTTCTACCACTGAAATTCCTTTCAAACATCCACCGTGTTGCTTCTGCAGTTGTTTTGTAAGTACTCTTCTTTAAAAAGTCTTGAGGAATAGCTAAGACACTTTGCATCTAATCTTTAGCATAGGAACCACTGGAGTGCAGTTTTAGTGGAGCCTTTGAGTCCATTCCTTAATTCTGGAGGGGTTCCTGCTTTGCCAGTCATCTGATTTTGCTATTTTTTCTCAGTATCCTCTCATGAGATACAAATTCACCAAGCTTATGTGAGATGTAACATAGTAGTCCAATGTTCTCTGCTGATGCTTAGCTTTGTGTAACGAGGGGCTGGAAGCAGACTTGAAATAGTGTTTCACTTGTCAAGATGAGTAGCTTTCTATCTCTGCCTGTTTTAGGAGTTAAGCTGGACTGCTGTTTGGAGTTCAGTCTGCTTTCAGTAATGCTTCCTTTCCAGTATCTCTAGCCAAACTTAAGAATTTACCATGCTTCCACTTGTTTATAATTCTTAAAGTTCTCTTCTGTGGTGATGTAAATGGGTGCCACAGGAGAATCTCGAGTCTCATGGAGAAATGCTTCAGGAAGAACTGTCAATTACCTTTCACTAATTGAGGTTTATAAAGGCTCTGTTTACACCAGTCCAAATGCTGCCTGCCTTCATCAGGTTTTTTGGAACAGATGAATTGAGTAGAACACTTGGGTCAGCTCCTTCTTGCAGTGGAAGTTTCCAATTTAGTCCGTAAGAAGTGTTAGTAGTGTGTTCATGCAAAACAAGGTGGGTCTTCAGGAACAACTGTGCTACTCTAAATCTCTTAAAATTTGCAGACAGCAAGTCAGAGTCATAGTGCAACAGTCACAGAATTACAAAGTGGGTTGAATTGGACTGGAAAGGACCTTAAAGATCATCTAGCTTCAACCTCTGTGCTGTAGCAGGGTTGCGACCCACTAGAGCAGGTTGCTCCAGGCTGCATCAGACCTGGCCTTGAACACCCTTAGGGATGAGGCATCCACAGCTTCTCTGGACATCCTGTGCCAGTACCTCACCACCCTTTACTCTTAACATCTAATCTGAATCCTCCCCCCTTTTTGTTTAAAACCATTCCCCCTTGTCCTATTACAATTGGAACATGTGAAAAGTTGATCTCCTTCCTGTTTGTAAGCTCCCTTTGAAATACTGAAATGAACTCTCCCTGGAATCTTTGCTTCTCTAAGCTAAACAAATGCAAATTCCTCATCCTTTCTTCCTAGGAGATCTTCTCCAGCCCTCTGAGCACCCTCCTAGCCCTCCTCTGACCCATTCCAACAGCTCCACGTCTTTCTTGTGCTGGGGCCCCAGGCCTGGATGCAATACTGCAGATGGAGCCTCATGAGAGCAGAGCATAGAGGAATGATCCCCTCCCTCTCCATGCTGTCAACCCCTCTGTTGATGCAGCCCAGGTTCCAAGCTGCAAGAGCACACTGCTGGCTCATGTGCAGCTTTTTGTCCACCGAGATTCCCCAGTCCTCTCAGCAGGGTGGCTCTCAATCAGTTCTTTTCCTAATATGTTGACATATATGTAGGTGTATCTGGGATTGCCCCAGCCCAAGTGCAATACTTTCTACCTCACCTTGTTGAATCTTACAAGTTTGCATGGGCCTGCTTTTCAAGCCTGTCCAGGTCCCTTCGGATGCCACCCCTTCCTTCTGTTTTATCAACTGCGCTACTCAGCTTGGTGTCACAGAATCACAGAATTGTAGGTTGGAAGGGACCTCCAGAGATCATCGAGTCCAACCCCCCTGCCAAAGCAGGTTCCCTACAGCAGGTCGCACAGGAAGGCATCCGGGCAGGTCTTGAACATCTCCAGAGCAGGAGACTCCCCCACCTCCCTGGGCAGCCTGTTCCACTGCTCCGTCACCTCACCGTAAAGAAGTTCTTGCGCACATTGGTGCGGAACTTCCTGTGCTGCAGTTTCCGGCCGTTTCCCCTTGTCCTGTCTCCACTCACCGCTGAAAAGAGTCCGGCCTCGCCATTCTGCCCGCCACACCTCAGATACTTATAGACCTGCATCAGGTCCCCTCTCAGCCTTCTTTTCTCCAGGCTGCACAGACCCAGTTCACTCAGCCTTTCCTCATAGCAGAGATGCTCCAGGCCCCTCACCATCTTTGTGGCCCTGCGCTGGACTCTTTCCAAGAGATCCCTGTGTCACCTGCAAACTTGCTGAGGATGTACTCAATCCCACTGTCTCTGTCTTTGAGAAGGATATTGAAGATCACTGGTCTCAAGATGGGCCCCTGAGGGACACCTCCCATCACCTGTCTGCACCTGGATGTAGAGCTGCTGACTTATGTTCTGACTGCAACCATCCAACCAGTACTTCATTCTCCAAATAGTCAGTCCAGCCTTCAAATCCATTTCTTTTCAATTTAGAGAGAAGGATGTGATGTGGGATTCTATCAAAGGCCTTGCAGAAATCCAGGTAGATTCCATTAGTTGCTCTTACTTTGTCTAATGAAGCCATCAGTCCATTGTTGAAGGCCACCAGGTTGGTCAGGCTTGATCTGCCTTTGCTGAAGCTTCACTTGCAGTGCTGGATTAGCTCCTTGTCTTGTGTGTGCCTTAATGGAGTTTCCAGGAGGATCTGCTCCATTGTCTTTGCAGGCACAGAGTGAAGCAACCACTGAAGTTCACAAATTATGTGCATACATTTATTATTTTAGCAACTTTGTGATTTGTTGGTAAAGAATTATCTTAATTTGAACTGCCTTCTCCCCTTGGCTTTATAAAACCCATACAGCTGAAAGCTTTCCTAGAAATGTGTGGTCTTGATTTCCCAAAACCAGTCATAATGCTTTCTTTCAGATTCTCTGGATGTTCACGTATGTTCAGTGTATTCACGTATAGGGGGAGAGACTCTTTAAAAAAAAAAGGTGATGTTTTTTGGTGTATAATATTTAGTACTGAAAATTTCTGAACATTAAGGTTGCAAAGCACACATCTCTGTAGGACTTGGTAGTGTGCAGAAGCAGCGTTGGCTTTCCAAAATGCTCTCTTTGTTCCTTACCGTGGTACAAACACCTGTATTGCAGTTAACCCTACCCTAATGTGCAGGCAGGGAAGTGGTTTTGTTCCAACTTTGTTCCCTGGATTTTGAGATACAGATGCGTGGTTTTTGTTATTATGAGGTCTAATGAATGTATGGGCACAAAAAACTGTCTAATTTTGCTCAGTAATGAGAACTTCTTCATGTTTGCTGTGCATGTGAGATGGTGTGGGATTTTTGCTTGCTTGCATAAGCTGGGATGTAATGGAATCCTGGAGTTCTGGGGTGTTCATCTGTGGGCTGTGGAAACTGTGCCCTTAAGCACAGTCCTGCAGGTGAAGCATGGAGATGTGAAAGAGTATTTGCTCAGCCCTCATGGAAATAGTAAATTCTATAGATTTAAGCCCTCAGTACCTCAGCATAATTTACCAGGGTTTGTTTTTCTTTCTGGATTTACAGAGATATGAAAAATGCTGTAATTGGAAACAACAAACAAAAAGCCAACTTGATTGTTTTGGGAGCAGTTCCAAGGTATGTCCTTTGCTACTCTCCTTTTCACTGACTCACAACAGGTCTGGAATGGTGATCCTTAGATCACAGGCACCTTTTTGTTTTAATTTGATTGTAGATGACTGCATAGTTTCTTTAATATAACTGGGAGACTTGAAATGTGTGTTAATCTCATGTATTACAGCACAGGCTGTTGAGTAACGCTTTTAATTTAGAATTTCATAGGGTTCCTTAAAGTAGTTTTGGAGATTTTTTTTTTTTTAATGTTTAATCAAACATTATCAGCTTAGGAATGAAATATGTATATTTTTCAACATTGATAATATTAAAGATGGATGAAAGTGGTTGCATCTCAGTCCTGTTCTTCAGCCAATTGTCTGGTGAGTTCACAGGTTAAAGTGTGTAAGATTGTTGCAAGTATAATTTAAAATGATAAATAAACATCTGAGATAATTTGCTTCTGTTCTCCACCTGCTCCAAAGGATTTACAAGTTTTGTTCATGCTTTATTGCTGGATTACTGCTTCAGCTGTTGTTAACCTTTTCTGGACCCTGATTTTAGCAGTACACATACAACAGATAACTGCAGCTACTGGATTGCTCACTAAGGCTTTCGTTTCACACCTCTTCTCCTCCACCTTGCTTTCAGTTACAACTTGCAGCAGCAGAGGAGGAAAGCTCTGAGCCTTGCATTACTTGTGCCAGCAGTATGGGACCTACCTGTGATCCTTGCTTAAATGGCAACTTGGCCCCCAACTGTCCTGCTTGAGGCAGCTTCTTCTCACTTGGCATTTCATTTTTTTCCCGGGGAATGTCTTCATTTACAGATTAAGTTTTGTGCCAAGGCTAGCCCTCCAATTCCCTAGGAGTTAGCTGTGGGGAAACCCGCTCTCCAAAACCTGCTGGACAATCTTCAGCTCTGACTGAAACAAGTGGGTGGTGAAGAGAAGACTCCCCATGGTGTGTGAAGATCGAAGTGGGCATTGGATGGAACTTTTGCAAACTTTAAAGAATACCTTTCTTTTTTTCCCCCACAACAGACCCAAGAGATTCTTCTAACTATTATTTATTCTTTTGCTTCCAATTAAAAAAAAAAATAGAGGCTCTCTTGTAAATCTAGAATCTGCCTTTTCATAAATTGCACAGGACTTTGTGTTCTTGCTCTTATTGAGCTTCCTCTTTTTACTTGTTCTGTGCCCAATAATGAAAATACGGAAATTTTTTTCTGTTAATACCTTCTGGCTTTTCAAGTAAACTACATGGATAACCTAATGCGAAGAAAGGACTGTATTTGGGAAGTCTTAAAAGATAAATGATCGTGTCTGCTTTCACTTTAGTACAACTTATCCCCAAATGACAGGAATTCCAATGCCAAAACTTTTCTGACTGCGTTCTGAGAAGGCTGACTATCTCTGTGTTCTGAGAAGAACATAAATGGAATGGGATTTTGTGGGAGAAAGACAGTTCTTACTGGCAAAATCTGGTGGCATTATCCACCTGTGAATGCCTTTCTGAAGGCTGTAGAGTTTTCTCAAGGTCTTGCAGATAGACCTAAACAGATTACAGACCATTTATGTTGAAGAACTCCTGTTTTCTCTAACAGGGTGGTGGGAATTTGTCTTTTTTTTTTTTAATGTGCCTTTAAATTCATGGAATGATCACTGAAACTAAAAGAAGCTGAACAGGAAAATTGTAATTCCCGTTTGTAAAGTCAAACTGTATCCCAATAAGCAAAGGTGTAAGGAAGCTTTAATTCTTTGCTCTAAGGGTCCTCTGCAAAGTTAACTGTGGGTTTTCTTTTCTTGCCTAGATTGCAGTCTCCCAAGGGGAGTTGATTCTTTTCTATACTGACATGGGAATTGATAGAATTCTGCTGCTGCTGCTTTTTCCTGTGGTTCAACTTCTTGTTTACACATTTAGGGAAGCAGAGAAGAAAAAATTAGTGTTCCTTCAGCAACTTTTCGTGTGATGAGAAGAAATCATTTAAATCCAAAGAGCATCTTCACATTTCTGTCACGTAGTGCAAAAGAAAACAGTGTGTTTATGTTTTAGTACAGATCAATTTGAGGTTTGGAAAAGCCAAGGAAATATCTTTTGTTTGAAAGTGGGCCACATACCCAAGGCTTGTGTGTAAGAATAATACCTACTTGAACACATCAGACTGCTAATTCATTGGAAAGAATTGTGAAGTCCTTCAAAGATCTCTATGGAAAAAAATGCAGGGGAAGAACAGCAGAATTGCTTTACTGTTGGTCAGTGGCCACCTGTGTTCATGAGCTTACAGCTTATTGGTGTCATCTCTTAAAAAGGGAGACAGATGTACCAATTAAATGCATTCTCTTTGTACCTTTCAAAGTCACCTGTGATCATTTCCCGATTGTTTGCTCTGAAGAAGATGCTAAGAACAAAGGCTATTGAAGTTTTTGCTTGGGGTTGTCTTTGAATTTAAGTAGTTGTTCTAGGAGTTCTTTAATTGTTGTCTTTTGTAATGCGTCTCTTAAAGGAGAGCCACACTTAGCTAGGAATGCAAATATCTGCTTGACAGGATCATTTCCTGTACAGACAGGACATACTAACACTGGACTGAGTATTTGGTTCTAAATCCATCGTTAGTTACTGTAAGGTAGCACTCCTTTGTGAGCGAGGAATATGGCTTCTATGAAAGTCTTTAATTCCTTAGCTTATAACTTTGTGCTGAAATTATGCATGAAACATGTATTAATGCAGATATGTCTTGTGCTTGATTCATGTAGTCATGCGGGTTTCCTTAATTATTGGCTGCTTAGGATTAGGCACAGCAGAATTGGGCCCAATACTATCTCAAAATGGTTTTAGGCAGAAGTTATCTCAATCACCTTTCAAAGTATGCAGTGATCCATGGATCCAGTATTAAATTTTGGTGAAGAAGTAACAGAGCAGTAATGGATGAGGAGTTGCCATGTATTGGTTTGACATTACTTTTTCCTCAGTTCACGCTGGGCAGCAAACAATTTTCATGGCAATCTAAGGCCAGGTTACCAGATAAATATATCAGTTCAGCAGTAATTTGTTTGTTTTGTTTTGTTTTTTTTTCCAGGCTCTAATTAAAGTAGCAACATGAACAAGGTTTTTGCTGTTGATGTTAGAAAGGTCTGTAGAGTGGATCGTTGATCCAGTCTTGGAGCAGGGATGGTGACTGAAGGATTTGTCAAGATCCCTTGCAGTTCTGTTTCCCATCTAATTGACTGCTGACTGTGCAGAAGTTGCATGGCATTCAGATGAGCTGCAGGACCTCTGCTGGTGGAGCTGATGAGAGGTGAACCAGCTACCAGCTGGACACATCTGTTGAAATGATTCAGTTCTCTGGTATGGTACCAGCTTTCTTTCAAGATCTCAGGCACAGTGTTTGGACATGGTGTTACTCGGTCTGTCATGCCCGTTAGTTACTTCATGGACATCCTTGCCAGGGTAGAGCACAGTTGTTTGCTGATGGCTCGTTCTCTAGTTGGCTGCACTTTGTATGGCATTTTCTGTGTTACGTACCTCACTTGTTGGGAATCTGTGCCCAAACCTAGTGCTTTGTGGGCTTGGGTGAAGGAGCTTCATCCTCCCCTACCCTAGAGTGTGAAAGGGGTGGAGAAGAAGCCCTGAAGGTGCTGGTGCTCTTGTGCCTGCTTTTGTCTTCAGGACAATCAGGAGGCAGGGCCTGCCTATGTAATTATACATCTCTATGAAGAGTAACTTTCACTATGAGGGTCGTGTGTGATCGGAATGAGGTGTTCTACTAACTGTACTGTGGAGTATGTGTGAGTTAAGGCAAGCATTCATGGTCAGCAGGATTGTATTAGAGCTGGTTTTGTTTAAAAGCTTGTCAGCGTCCCTTAGAGGTGTCTTTTGTAGTACCAAAAAGGGCATTGTAAGTATGAGTTGTACTTCTAACGGCATCCTGTAAGTTGTGATTTTTGATTTGAATTTTATGTTACAGTTTTTCTTTTCTTTTTAAATCATGCAAAATTAGCTTTGTGATGTCTCATGGGAAGTGTTCCAAAGGAGCTGTGAGCACCATTTCTGTAAAACTGTTCAAAGCCTATTCTTGACATTCTTTCTGAATGAAGGCTGGGTGATGGCAAATGGAGTGGGAATATGGTTTAGCCATTTTGTGTACAACGAAGAATTCAAAAATACAGATGGAGAGACAACAAACCTTGCTTCCTGTTATGAAAAAGCGAATCACTCTGCACTGCTTTAACATGAAGTAGCAAGAGTTATTTTTACATGAAACTGATCATTAGGGTGAGAAGAAATCAAACCCAGTCCTTAAGGAAAAACGTATTTTGTATAAGGATAACTTACTGTAGACTTCACACAACTCAGTAGGTATTATGGCTTTCCAACATTGGATTTAGTGGACAATGAGAATCAACTTGGTTGGATATTAAGGTAACTTATGTGGGGAAAAAAATCATGTAATATTATTGTAAGTGAAGGTATTTAAACAAAACAAGAAGTTACAGGAGCTTTAAGCTGAAGCTTCTTCCTAAAGGAAAAACTTTTTTGCAGCTTACTTCCCCACTGCTTGCAGCATTGTAATATGTAGCCCTGTAGAAGAATATTTTCCTCTGTAATCCGTGTTAGTTGTTTGTGTTACTAAAATAATACTTCACCAGAAATGGTCTAGAGATGATAAACAGTCATTTGAATTACAGGATCTCAAGATAGAAAGTACTGTAACTTGAGCAGTTGCCCTGCTAATGGGATTCAGTGAAGTGCTGGAAGTGTTCTATCAGGTACTAACAGCTGAGTTTCACCATCTCCCTCCCAGGTTTAAGAACTCCAGAGAGTGACAACTTGTGAGTGGGGCGGAATGTCGGAGTAAATTAGCCAGCTGTATGAGGTCTGTGTTGGAGCACACTGGTGAGGTCCCAGTCACACACAGGTATCTTTCAGCCCTGTGGTGCAACACACCCATCTCAGTGAGCTTCAAAAGAAAGGAAAATCTTCCTTGCTCAGCTGCTATAGGCCCCATTTATTCAGTAGCTATGTTCTTTGAAAGTTCTCTGCTTCGTGTCTGGAGTATTGCCTGGTTATCCTGGATGAATCCCTGTCAGTTGTTCACAATAGGTCATGCTTCCAGCTGCCCTTTTTTGTGGTTTCCAGGCATAATTGTTCATGGAGCTCGTTGAAATATTCTTCTGGATGGATTTAATGTCCTATCTCATTTAGTTACAATTGCCTGGATACCTTCACTGAGGGATCGCTGGCTGAAAAGCGAGTCAACAACAGCATTCCCCTGTTTTCCTGTTTCAGAATCTCCCTTGCTTTGGGCATCTCTGAAGCTCTTGAGCTCTACAGATGGGAGTTGTGATGGTTCTGGCAGAGCCTTGTTCCAGTATCCTCCATGTTCCATGGGACATGCTGCTACTGCTGCAGCTGTTCCTAGTAAGCCTCATGCTAGCACTGGTAGCTGGAGATGAGCACCCAAATTGTAACATTCCCTTTTCTCCCCGTGTGAACATGCTATTTTTCTACCTCTTTATCTTTTTAATCTTTCTATATGGTAGCAGTATATTGCAAACATCTTTGCTGAACTTGCCCATTCCAGACGCTGGAAACAACAAACTGCTCCAGAATTATGTTTCTCATGACCGTAAAAGGATGTCATTTAAATTTGTAATTTTCAGTGTGACAAGGTGTCAGTTTGCTCTTTAAAAAATAAAAAAAGAAATTAAAAAAGGCAATAGGGAATATTATTACGAGGATCTTTAGTTCTGTGGAAAACCCAAGATGAAAGCCAAGCATGTTTCAAAGACATAGAAAAGGATGTTATTAATATTTCAAAAACTTTCTGTATGAGAAATCTGTATTTAAATGTTCATCTGTACTAATTACAAAGCTTAGTTAAGAACTTCTATTTTAAATATGCAGACCATATATTGTAGTCAGTGTGTTTCATTTTCCCTCCTTTGCATTAACATAGCTGTAACATCTGCTCTAAGCATGGGCTGTTAATGGGAAGGAAAACAGCAATTACTTCTTTTGGAAGTGAACAGCCTTCAGAATTGAGGGTGCTTTTGGATTTTGTGAAACCTCCTTCAGGAAAAAAAAGCAAACTTGAAAGTAAATGTTTCTGAACAGGGCTGATCGTTTCTGGATTCAAGGAATAGTTCATTTATCAAAGCCCTTAAAAGCCTCAGGATGTTATCAATATGACATGCATCTCAGAACATTTCTACAGGACATGGTTACTGAACATAGAAAGAAATACATTTGCATTTTTAAATTGAGATCTAGGTTTCATGCAAGCTATTTTACCACCCCCACTGCCCCCAGAAAGTTACTGACATTATCTAATTAGCAGCTAGGTGCATTTCCACCAGCTGTTACACCAGAGGAGTGCAGCTGTGTTGTAGAGTCATAGAATCACCAAGGTTGGAAAAGACCTCTGAGACCATCCAGTCCAACCAGTCTTGTTCAACGGCTTCTCGTTGTGAGAACATAATCAACAAAAAGATGGTTTTTTATATTCTTGTCTATTTTTTTTTTTTTTTTCCAATAATAAAACTGCTTCAGATGATTACAAAATGAAACATGGCATATCTCCAAGTTAGCAGTGGTCTGTGAGTGTGCAAGCTCAGGTCCTGCTCTGGAGCTGGAGGAGCTGCTGGCTTGCTGTCGTTGCCCCAGCTCTGCTATGCCTCTCCCACTGCAGTCCATAAAAACCAGCACTGCATACAGCATGCTGCAGAAACGTTTGCCTTGAGGTATGGCTGTGGGTTTGGGGAGGATGGTGTCTGTGGTTCCCGTTTCGGAAGTTGTTTTGTTTGTTTCACAGCACATTTGTTCTGTATTTGCTGAATTAAACTGAAATTAAAATGTATCTCAGTGCAGCCTGGGCTGTAAGCGAGCCAGCCGGGTCTTAGGGTTCCAACAGTGAGGAGTTCTGATGCTTGTGCACCTGAAAGAAGGAGCAAATTGAGCGAGCATCATGACAGCAGGACGAATGAAGTGCCTTAATTCTTGATAAAATTACGCTGAATCATTTTAAAAAATTGCATTTTACAATTATTTTAAAAGCTGCTTAAACCTGGAGCTGAACCATTTTGGCAACGGACTTTGCTTTTCATTCTCTCCTCCCTGTGCTGAGATGGAAGAGTATACAGCCTCTGTTGCTGATTTCTCCTCTTGGCTGTCAGTGTGTTTTCTAAATGCCCAACAATTTGAAATCACATCTTTCTGTTTGCTTTTTAAATCATACCAATAAAAGAAGTTGATGTCAAACTTGTCAGGAAATGCCCCCACAAGTTACATCATTTCCAGCACTGTGGTTACAAATAGAATGCTGATTTTGAAAACTGCTGCAACGTGTTTGCAAAGTGCATGGGTTCCACAGTGAGTTCATTCATCTGGTCTGCTCGAGGCAATTCCTGTGCAATTAAGGGTTTTTATTTTGTGATTTGAGAATATCCGAGTTAGAACAGTCAATGGGATTGCAGTGTCCATATGGGACTGTAATGTTCAAGGAAAGCCTCACATCTCTTCGGGGGTAAATTTTAGCGAAGATGATTCAGTGAATTTGTGTTTTACCAGAACAGCCTGCTGTTTGCTGTCAGTTCTTACCTGATCTAGGAGGTGAAGTACTGGTGCAAGGTTATGCTGTCTCTTTAGGATTGGAAGTGAAATGTTACAATCTCACATAACGTTACTTATGTTTTACTTCTTTTGTACTGTTTCAGTAGCAGCAATCATCTTTACCTTGAACTCAGTGCAGCTGATACATTGAAGAGGACAGTACCAGAATTGGTAGCTTTAGAATATTTCTTTGTCTTAAGGATTTCTGGGGGGCTTTTTGGTTCTTTTTCCAGAAGCCGGTCAGATAGGTACGGTTGGTTTGAGTTTGCCCAAACGATGAGTGAGGTGTGCTTTGTGGAACAACTGATAACCTCAGCCTTTTTTACGTCCTGCATTCCATCAGCACTAAAGAGATGGGGCAGATCAGCCCCACTGAGCCACCTGGGACCAGAGTGCTTCAGGAAAGGTGGCTGCCAACTGCTGCCTGTAAGACACCAGAGGGATTTTATAGAGGATAACAAGTGTGCCATAGTGAATGGATACAAATAAGAAATAGATTTATACAAGAAGTTCCTAAACATCAGGAGCAAGTAACCTTCCCAATACTACAGCAGCAACAACAGACCTGCTTGTCTTCATGCATGTTACATTTGTGGACAGAGAAGATTGCAAAAGCAGAAGTGATTCTGGAATTCTGTGCTGCTCTGAATTTGTGTCTGTTCTGTTCTCAATCTGGCTGTTTGGATCTGAAAGAATTGGAAAGGAGAGAAGGTATCTGTGCTGCTAGGCTCATTTCCATCACACATGTTCATTTTGGTGCGAAGGAAGGAACTTCATCCACCCTTTTTATGTTGTGGAGCTTTTTTCACCACTGGATCAGCTAGGTCTGACAAAGCATATGCTTGTGCTATGGGTGATGCTGGAGTACCTTGGCTTTCTGGTTAGTGTCTGACCTGTGTTTACAGCAAGGCAGATTTCCTTTTCTGGCAAATCTGCTTGTTTTTCATTCGATGAGTTGTGAGGGAGAACTGGAGGATTGCTTTGTCGTTCTCCAGGAGCTGGTTATGTGATCTGCTTCCTGGCAGAGGTGGAATTGTCCCCAATGAATGTCCAACTTCTAGCTGTGGAAGAGACCTTTGATGTCATGAAAGGACCTCTCTTCCTTTAATTCTGTCTGTAATTCTGTAATTCTGTCTGTTGGCCTTTTATTTTAAGTTACAAACTTAAGGAGCAATTTATCCCTTATGTAAATGGCAAACATGTCAGATGTGTGCTGAAAGTACTCTTCTGTGTTACTGCCCCTAATCGTCCCTTTCCTGTCCTGTGTTCCTAAATTGCATTTAGCTGCTGTGTTTCTGGCTAATTCTTTACTTGCCTTCCATTCAGGAAGGCAGCTTTGGGATTGGAGGTGGGGGGTTCTTTAGGCATCTGTTGATCTGAGTAGCTACTTCTTGCTTCTACAGCAGTGGGATTGTGCTGGCTTGTGGCCCCTCTTCTCTCGGAGGAGGCTTCAGTATATTGCAAGCTTTTAGAGAAGATCCCTTCAAATGAGACAGAACTGTGCATTGCTATCTCTGGAAAAGCAACCATGTATCTTGCGTGTACAGAGAGAATTGTATCTCTGTGTGCAAGCCATCTTGCCTGTTCCAGTTGTGCTGAGAATTGTAGAGGGAACCCTTAGTTAAATGGTTCTCAAGTTAATAAACAGTGTCAATCTTGGAGATTATCTTTTGTGCCAACGTGAGGCAGGAATCTGGTTGCTCTCTGTCTTTGCACGACTCAAATTTAAAATGAAAGTGTTTGGTGAGCTCTGCCTGTGATTCAGGTACTACCAACGTCATCTAAAAGAATAATAGAAAGACCTCCTAGGAATCTTGATTCTTTAAAGAAACTGTGGTGATTGAGACCCAAAGATGTGCGTTCTTTATGTTCATATGTGATAATTTCTTGGTGTTCAGAACTCGCATTGCTCCCAGTGCCCACAGAATTACCTTGCAACTGCAACCTGGAAGAAGTCACTGCCAAAGGCAGCAGCCATCCTGACAGTGGTAGCCACGTCCCTAGGTCAGTAGTGGCTAACAGTGGGGAGATGTATGAGGCTCCCTTTCCCACTGACGTCAAACAGCAGACTCATTTCCTTTAATTGAAATTTGGGATCCTTGGTAACCTGAAGCACATTATCCCAGTTCATCATCAGTACAGTGACATTATATTTTTAGAAGAAGCAGCGAGGTATCTTTGCACCATAGCAGCAACTAAAACCTGTGTAGGAACATACGGTGTAAAAGTACCCAACACAGAAATGCTCATCTTACTCTTTAGTTTGGATTCCGTCCTTCTGTTAATGGCCTTATCCTCTTTATACTGTAGGATTCATATTACTTTTTACCTGACTTGCCAGTTGTGTTCCATGTGAATTTTGTTCTAAAAATAATTCTGTTTGCAGGTTGCTATACTTGCTTCAGCAAGAAAGCTCCAGCACAGAACTGAGAACAGAATGTGCAGTGGTCTTGGGAAGCCTTGCAATGGGCACAGAGAATAATGTCAAATCCCTACTAGACTGCCATATTATCCCAGCCTTATTGCAAGGTACTCTTCGTTTGTTGTAAATTAATGACTAATTCTTAGTAGTTGTTTGAGTATTCGAATAAGCAAATGAAACTGAGTTAGTTTTTTCTTTATTTATAGGATTACTGTCACCAGATTTGAAGTTTATAGAAGCTTGCCTACGGTGTCTCCGTACCATATTCATCAGTCCTGTAACTCCAGAGGATCTCCTGTACACAGTAAGTTGTAAGCAGAGTATTCTGTCCTTTTAATCGTAATGCTGTTCGGTGTGTTAAACTCTGTAGAGATGAGACTGCCTAAGATTAATGGAAAATGATAAGAGTCTGTTTTAATGGGTCAAGTGTGCTAAACCACAGAGGAATTCTGGGGGTGTCAATCTGTTTTGTTTTAACTTGAGGAAGGAGACAAACGTTTTGGGGATCTGTTAGGACTACTGAAGATTTCAGCATGTTTTTCTTGTGAGCAAGGTTGGCCCATTAGATGTTTCTGGTTTCTCATGGAACTTGGCTTTGTGGCCTGTGTCCTAAAGCCAGTTACTGCAGGCTCACTTTGTTAAGGAGAATCAGGTGGATGCTTGATGATGGTTATGTCCACTAGTGCAGTACTTGAGGATTTAGTGTCTGGTATCACCCCTGAACCAAACCAACTGCTCCCAGGCCTTTTGGACTCTGCAGTTGAGAAGCAGTCAGTGTTTGTATATATGCCATATAGAAAGGCAGATCAGGTGCAACTACTTTAAACCAGTCCCTAATAATACTGCTCAGAATAGTTTGTCCTTTGCTTTTCCTATGCATATAAGCATGCAGCAAGCATGGATATATGTCTGGTGTATCTGGAAGAATTCCAGTTCCTAGTAAGTAATTTTTTCTATCAGACCCTGAAATGGCAAATGAGTCTGTGCTGTGTTGATCCCTTCCAGTTATTAAGAAACAAACAATTGAAACAGAAGTTGCTTTTGTTCTCGGTATACGTTATTTGCTCTACCTTTTTGCCTTCTGTTGTGATGAAAAAGGATGGGCAGCAAAATTTTCTGAAGTTGACCTGCTAAATTCACAGTTTGTATACGTATACATCTTGAAAATAAAGGTGAATACTGCAAAACTTTGTTAATCCCAAATGTGGATAATATTAGAAGAGTCTTCAGCATATTTATTTTGCTCATATAGAAAAGTACTGCTGGAAATTTTCCAAGTAATTAGAAAATGAAAGCTCAGAAAAAGCTCTTATAGCAATTGGGTTGTTGTTACTTTCATCACTGTAAAAGTAGCTAATGAGCACGAAGACTTTGCTCTAATTTTAACCCACTTCTTCCCCACAAAGAGTGTTGCAATTCAGCAGTTGCTCTCCTGTAGGTAGAACAGATCTGATTTACTTGTGTATGGTCAACTTATACTGTAAGTTCTTTGGACAAGAAGAATCGTTCGGTTCTTTCATCTCCTTTGTTAGGCACCCTTTATCTCCTGGAGTTAATTCAGGTTTCTGCCTTTCCAAATTAAAATGGTTGGTATTGCTTTTAATGTCGTCATCTGACCTGAGAGGTACTGGTAGAACTAAAAGACAGCTTTAAAATATTGTCATTTTGTAATTTACCATAGAGCTTACAAAGTAGATAGATGTGTTTTCATGACAGAACTTCAAGTTTAATGATTTTCTTTTGCTTGATGTACTTGGAGTTCTCTGGCATTAGTGTAACGCTGTCTAAAACCAAGGGAAATGATTAAATGATTACTCTATACTAATCAGTCAGCCAGTGCCACAGAATTCCAGATTTGCAGTCAGGGTAGGTTTTTTTCCTTCTTCCCCTTTTATTTATTTCTTGTTTGCTCATGAAGTAAAGACTCTGGAGGCAAAAGCAGAAAGTTTCATATCTAACATGCATTTGTGAGGATGTCTGAAGTATCTTCTATACTACTTCTATGGTCATGTTTTGTGTCTGCAAGTTTCAGTGGGACTGGAAACTCCAGTGGTTTATTCTGAAATACTTTCTGTTGGGAATATGGACTGAGGAATTGAGTACTCTTCTAAGTAACAAATTATTAACAAACTATGGTGAAATGGTCTTAATACCCTTTTTTTTTCTGACTTGCTTCCAGGATGCTACAGTTATCTCGCACCTCATGGCGCTGCTCAGTAGGTCTCGATATACACAAGAATACATATGTCAGATCTTCTCACACTGCTGCAAAGTAAGGAAGAGAATACATTTTCTCTGTGAGACTTGCTGTGTTTCTAGCATATAAGAAACTGTGTATGATACTTCCTGTTTTGGCAGGCACATTAGCACAATAGTGGCTCGACTGCTATTGTCCTAGATTTGCTGTCACATACAAACTATGGAAATAACTGATTTTTGAGATGTAAATATCTTTGGCTACTAAACTACATCACAGTCTAGGCAAATATCAGTCATCACTACCAACAGTGTAAGTATAGGAAAGTTTCATTTTTATTTCTCTGGAAATCTCAAGCTACATGTGAACTTCTCTTTCCAAAGGGCTTTCATCTTCTGTCACACCAGCTGTTTTAAGCCAAAAGAAGGGTTTCCAAGAAGTATTAAGATTGAGGGGAAGAATGCTCTTCTCAGTTGAGCTGTACCAGTTATAGGTTCATTCCTGTTGTATAACGCAGTTCCCCTAATATAGGAATACATCTAATTTACCAACAACAGCTCCACCTCAGACACATTCTTGTTCTCATGCTGCTGTCTTCCAGTTTTAAGACACTCTCCTTGTCTGCGTCTTTCCCTAGTTTCCCCACACAACATTTTTAAAAAGATTGTTGTTTCTTTTGGTAGTTACTGCACCTGATGGGTGTGTAGTGACTGTCTCAGTTCAGTGTAGAGAATAAAAATTATTTAGCATCTATCCTTTATAGCCACAGTTTATAACTAAAGACATTAGACTGTATTTATCTGCTGGACTGACAAATAAAACTGTTCAAAATTCTTGAATTGAGAAGTATTTACCTCCAAAAATATGTCTTGTAATTTAGAAATGAGTCTTCTGGAACTGTAAATTATTTCTTTGTTTGTCTCTACCTTGGCATGTACATTCATCCAATTCAATTTCTTCTATTATGTGAAACTGGAGACTGTAAAGTGATTTAAAAATTGAACTCAGCTGCTAATATGTATAGAAATGTTGAAAGCAAGCACAGATAAAATCCTACACTGGACTATATAAGCTCAGATCTGTAATTATTATTGAAAAACAAATTTAGTGTTTTAAGAAACCAGTGCCAAACCATTCTGCTGTGGGAAGATTTCATGTGAGGTGTTTTGGTTGTTTCTGACTTGACCTGATGGGAGCTAGGAACAAGTGAGTTGTAGCTGTCTAATGACACAGGCATCTCAAGTTTAAATAGCCCTTGAAAGTGTCCATAATAGTCAGAGTCACTTGAACAGCTGAAGGATCAGGCTGTGCTGGCACATGGGGGAAATAGCACAGGTCTGACTGTATGTGGAGGTGCAGGAGTCTGTTGATCCAGGTGGAACTTAGCAGCAGAAGCCTTGCTGGCTGAGTGCAAAGTGCTGAGTAATGTCAGGTAACTAACCCAACCTGAACACAGTTCTCATCTTTTTCCACGTAAGCAGCTTCCTTTTAACTCTGTGATCTGCTGACTTCCATCTCAAATGTATAGTTAACCAAACAGCAGCCCAGTCACATAATAAGAGGAGAATAACAAAGCTCTTACAAACTTGCTGTGCTGTTTTCAGCACCACTCCAAACAAGTCCTGCTCAGCTCAAACAAAGCTTGGACCAAATGCTTTGAAAAATGCCAAGGTTTTGAAAAGAAAAAAGTGGCATTGTAAACAGAGAAACCGAAATGCACAATAAAAGCAGAGTGGTAGGGATGAAGGATGGGGCCTATATTTGCAGAATAAATACCTTGCTGCATAGCAAAGAGAAATATTTGTAATTGAAAAAAACTGATAATTAGAAATGTTAAACTGATCAAGAGCTCATTTCTTTCTTGTTCTGGCTAATGCCACTCTTGGGCACACTCTAAAATGCCCCTTTCTTTCTTACTTTGATTAATTCTTGGATTTTCTATCTGGGAAATAAAATGAAAAATCAGTTGCTGTGTTCTGATATGATAAAATACATCTACTGCAGGGCAGCAGAATTTGCAGGGGATTTTCTGATTTATGTGGAAAGTACTTTCTTATTAAAAAGTGTTAAATACTTCTGAAAGTCTCAGTATTCAGAACATTTTAAAATGAAATTTTCATCTCCTACCCTAAAAAAAACATGACTGAGAGCCTTATGTTAGTTTTTTTCCTGGGTAAATGAGTTAGTGTAAGGTTTATAATTCAGGTTAGCTTTAGCATATTAGTATAAGTATCAATGTTTACAATTTTTTCCTTCTATTAACAGATACACACAAAATGTTGACATATTTAAACAATGTAATTAAATGATGATGTATCACAGCTCCTGTCCTCCTTGTTTCTACGTACTCTTCTCTGCTTAGATCTTGTGCTCTGTTCTCTCTTCCTGTTCAGAGAGTTGCATTTGGTTGAGCTGCTCAGTTTCCTTCTTTCTTACCTGCTCAAATTTCACTGGAAAAGCTCAGACCTGTTCTCCTCAGCTAGGAAATCCTTGATTCAGACAACAACAGCAGTATGCTAGGAACCTGCTTCAAGTTCCTGCTTGTGTTGCTTCTCACTGCATCTTTGGAGTTAAAATTGAGCAGTGGAATGTGTTGACTCTGGAGAAGAGCCATCCTAAGCCAAGGACAGTGTTGGTTTACAGGGGGAAATGATGCAGTTTTCAGCATGCATAGCTACAACTATAGTCAAAACCAAGTAAACTGAAATTGGATTGTGTTCAAAGCATGCTAAAATGCAAATCAAAACTTACTTTTAAAGGTCCTCTCTATCACAGTCGATTTGTTTCCAGAGAAAGTAGCACGAGTAGGTAAGCTTTACTATTTTAATAGTCAAATTAGATATGGTATGCATTTGGAAAGAAGCAGTTGTATAAATAGTTTGAAAAGATAAAGTTGGAAAATTATTTTTGAATGTGGTGGTACTCTGTATGAGTAATACATTCACCACTGGTTGAAAATTAAACTCTCGTGTCCCTGAGAGATCCAGGATAAAACCTGTAATCAGGGCAGTTTCCTCCTAAGCCCCTTCTGAGAATGTTTTCTTATGTGATCCTAGGCCTGGTGCTGGATCCCTGGACCAAGATACATTTGCATTTCCATATCTGCTTCTAAAATCTCATTATGGGATGAGTTGTTAGACTGTTCTATCCTACTGCTTTCTTGAAAATCAGAATTTTGATAGAAAATAATGCAAGAGAAGTTATTTGTCTCTGAAATATTGCCTCTCTCACGCACATTTGGGGAAAAAAGATCCTAGAATAGAATGGCTTGGGTTGCAAGGAACCTTCAACATCATCTAGTTCCAACTCTGCTGAAAGGGGGTTTCAGATCCCTGAAGTAGAACTGGCAACTCTGATAGGGTACCCAGAGAAAAACAAAGCCAAAAGGCCCTGCTTTTAAGCTGTTGTCTGAGATGCTTGGAATTAGAAAGGAAGGGTATACTGTAACCTGAAGATTTCACCTGTGTGTTTGAAGCTGTCTCTGTTTCAGTTATAACTCAGCCTGAGTGTGCATTGGACAAGCAGAATTGGTGTGTGCAAACACAGCACGTACATCTAATCTGTACATCAAGTTCTGCAGCTATCAACACAGAGTTTGACATCTGCATCTCACTGAAAAAATCTCTAATGCCCATGAATTGCTAGAACAATCTAGGTCAATATGATTTTTTTAACTTCTAAGTTCATTCATATTTTTCACGTATTTCAATATCTGTTCTTCAGCTTCAACACTGGCATAGCTGCGGCTTTAAATCATTGCCTCAGCCACTTCTGTGTGCCAATGTAAGTTGTTTTCCTCCTTCAACCATGCTATTTTGATTGTATTTTTGTTTTTATAGAAAGCTCTTGGTGGCAGTAGCAGCTGAAGCATCTCTTAAAGCACCAGATATGTTGCGTCTAAAAGTAATTCTCATGCTGTTTTTCTTAGAGTAAGGGATGTTCCAAAAATGTTCTTTTGAGTATAAAAAGAATCTGATTTCAGCTGAATCTCAAATGTGGAAAGGAAGTGTCACTTATGCTTACTAGGGTGTGTGGATATGCCCATACACTCAGCTGGGTTTGAACAAAAAATTGAGTGAAGATCCTTGCTTCATTTGCAGAGTAGTCAAGAAAATGTATCAAGGTGTGATTAACGGTGTGACATTCCAAAAGGTGAATCCCAATTGTGCCTGTGTTTAATGCAGTGGCCAGAGTCATGACTCTACTTCTGAAGAGATGTTTGCAAGTCTCCCAGGAGACTGCTGGGAGTTGCAGGCCTCTTGGGCATTTCTTGGTTTGTTTGATCTCATTGAGTCTCGTTATGCTACAGAATTTCTGATCCCTTCCTACTGCAGAATTCAGTATTTGTGTTTAATTCCAAATGCTTTTTAAATTGAAAGGAAAATATTGATCTATTGGCCATTGTTGACTTGGGTCTTGAAGTCAAGAAATGGGTGATGGCAGTCTAAATTTATGGCTGAGGGTGTTTGAAACTAAAATGATCTGTAGGAGGAAATTGTGAATCAGTTCCCAAAGCACTTTCACATTTTATCTGGAAACATTTTTACACTTAATTCTGTTTCTTCTGAGGTTAGAGTTGTTGAAAATGTTTAATATTACCCTTTAGAAAGACATCAGTGACTGGGGATCTTCTATGCGATTTGTGAATAAAATCAGAAGCTTTCTATTCTTTCCAATATGAAAAATAGAAACATAAGCAGTCTGTCCATGTTTCTTCCTTTATGGGAAATAATTTTATTTCCTGTTGAAGTAAAGCATGAAAATGATTATCAAAGAAGGACAAATGCTGTAAAGTAAGAATTGGGCTTCTTTCTTGTAAAAATAAGTCGATATGCCAACTGATTACAAAATCCATGCTAGGAAACCTACCTTTGAATACTAAAATAATAATAATTGAGGTAATAGTAATCTTTCACATGTTCCTTAAATAAATACATTTCGTTTTATGTTTTCCTTTGTAGGGTCCAGACCACCAGACAATCTTGTTTAACCATGGAGCAGTTCAGAATATCGCACATCTGTTAGTTTCCACCTCCTACAAAGTAAGAGATTAAAATTATCCAGTGGTTTATGTGAGTTTATGAAAGGGATCCCAATGGTCATGAGAAAAGCTATGTATGCATATATGAACTTGAACTGTTACTGTGTGTAATGTCTATTTCTAGAATAACAATCTGTCATGTGGGTTTCTATCAAAATGAAACCTGTTATTTTGGAATGCTCTGTAAACCTAGGGCATCATTACTGAAGGCAGATCTAGGATCAGTTGATCTGAAGGGCAGTCACTTGGCAAGCATAAGAAAAAGAAATCAAAATAAGACTGGTCAAATGTGCTGAACGTTAAAGGAGAAAAAGCAATTAAGCAGAATAAAAGCAAAGATGACCTGTTCTAAAGAGAAGACACACTCCTTAAAATATGAGCTTGGAATCTGTGGAAGTGGCCAGCTACTAGTGTTTTGTGCTCACTGAGTCTAACAAGTCTTGTCTCCATCCTTTTTTGTGCTTTCAAGAGTCCATCCTGGGCTATGTGAAAATGTCACTGCTGTTTCATTTTATAAATCCTGTTTGAAGTACGGTCTTCTCACTATTTTATTACTGGGACTGACAGCTGTGCTTTCTGTCTTTCTGTATTAAGTTTTCACCATGATCAGGCAACTTTTGCTTGTTTTTTTTTCATCAACTGAAGTTTTTCAGACTGTTGTAAGGTGACTTTTCCAAGTTGTGCAACAGTTTGAACCATTCCTATTTTTTTGAAATAAAGAAATGGGAGCTGGGTGAGATTTTTCAGTTGCCTTTTCAGTGTAACTGATGTTTTTCAGGAATTCAAGCCATTTCATTCTCATATCCATAGTTTTTTAATATTTATGCAAGTAAAGGAGAGCAAGACAGGAAAAGACAGTATTCAAAAACGTTGTATATTTTCAGTACTTGGAGTAGAGGCTTACAATTTACCTCAAGTGATTTAGCTGATAGGATCAACCAATAGACACAGGAAGCCCTCAGGATGGGCTTTCAGTTCCTTTGACAATAGTTTGTGTAGGTCTGCCAAGATAACTGACTGGTAATTTTTCAATAAACTCTTTTGCGTTGGTACAGAAATCATCCCTTAGGCAGGCAGTGGTGTGAGCATCTTCCCCATTTTTTGACAGGGAGTGATGAGTGGGATGCACACTTGTGAGGTGCCAACACAAAGGGTCTGTAGCTTTTACAGACAGTACAGGTGACTTTTTCGAGACCATAGTTGCATGTTTTTTCCAAATTCTGGCATTCTGTTTCTCAGTAACTGCTGAATTAATTGTTTTTAAGTAGACAGTGCTAGCAAAGAAAGCAGCCATCACAGTAATTTTAAAATCTTAGTACAGCAGTATCACATAGAATAATTGATTTCCACATAGATGTCACTTGTTCTCATTAAAACGCCGCTGTCCCCACCTCCAAGGTCTGCTGCTCCCTCTTGAATCCAACTCTTCAGCTGGGTTTGACTCTTCTCAGTGCTTTTTGATATACAATCTCTGCTTCCTGTTGCTTTGGAGCACACATTGTATTCATCAAATCATCTGTTAAGTAAACAGAAGTGTTGTCAAATAAGGCTTTTGTTTTGAAGCCACGTATCCATTTCTGCTCTGTGTTACTCCTGACTTAAGGCTTCGCTGCTACTGGCTGTAATGAGATACAGTATGAATGCACAGAATTTTGCTAGTCTTTGCTGTTGTCTGCCTTCAGAATTCCATGTTTCTAGGACTCTTTGAGGAAGATAGAATGAACCTAAACCTAACTTCCAGCAGTCACAAACACTTTCTTCAGAGACAGGGATTTTTATCTTGCTTTTTTGTTTTATTGTCACACTGAGGAAGTTGCAACAAAAGCATAGAAACACACTGGCAAAATTTACATATGTAGAACTGTAGAGAATGAACTCAAAAGACTGTGTGAACAAATGAAATTCTTTATATGGGATGACAACGATGATAATTTTCCTTGCCTCAGTAAAGAGGTTATAAGAAAGTCATAGGCTAACTTGACTAGGCAACTGTGAAGGTTTGATGAACCAAAATTTAGTTTCAGATTTCAGGTTACCCAAGGAGTTTGTAGAATCTCCTTCCCTGGAAATATTCAGGAACCATCTGGACACTGTACTGGACAGCCAGCTGCCCTAGTTGGTAGATGAAGTAGAACCAGATGATATCCAGAGGTCTCTTCCAACCTAAACAATTCTCTGATCCAGCATAGAGAGCTGTGAATCATTAGTGTGCAGGTGATAACTGAAGTTATGTAATAGCAGTAAAACTTACAGTATATTTTTGTTTTAAGATTAGTTTAAAATCAATTCAACAGGATGATCTCTTCAGAACTTTTATTAAATTCACCTTTAAAAACTAGTGACATAGTGGCATGTGTTTCCAATTTTCTTGGGTACTTGGGAATCCTGAAAAAAGTAAGTACTGGATTTATGATACATCTGTTTTTTGTTGTTGTTTCCACGTTTGTGAGAAACCACGAATCAAACTTGTGTTTCTGAATGTCTGCTTCCCACATGCCAGGCCTTGCTTGTGGCTTTGGAAATAGTTCACCACGTGCAGTCTGCAATGGTAATTCAAGCAGGGAGATCAGAGGAGTTAAACTGTGAATTAGATGTTTTATCTGCTGTTTATCCACCTAAATTTCTTACTGATTATACAGGATTATTTCTGCTACCTTGTACATCAGTACAGTCCAATATTTCTTTTAAGTTAGCATTTATGTTTATACTTCATTTATTGTTTTTTTTACACAGGTCCGAATGCAAGCCTTGAAATGCTTCTCCGTTCTAGCCTTTGAAAACCCACAGGTATCAATGACTCTAGTAAATGGTAAGTATAATGCAACTGTTGCTTGTTTGACACGTGCTTTATTGACTGATTGAATTAATATTACTTTGAGTTCTCTTTCATTGCTTACAGTGTCGGTTGATGGAGAACTGTTACCACAAATCTTTGTGAAGATGTTACAAAGGGACAAACCTATTGAAATGCAGCTCACATCAGCCAAATGGTAATTTGCATCAGGAATTGGAATGCAGTAGTGTGCAGTTTAATATTTCTTAACTTTTGGGTTTATTTCCTCACTGCAAGTAAGGGAACTAAAACTTTAGGTAGGAATAATCCTAGATGTTATTTGCATTACATAGATACTTGAAATATTGTTATCACCTAATAATCTTTACAGTGCAGCTTTTGTTTTTATTGAGCCTAAACAGGAAAAAAAAAACCCCTCTGTTTTCTTCAGTTGAACTGCAGTTTTCACAAACAGCTTGAATTTGACAACAAGTTTTACGTTAGATACCTTATGGTCAATAACGTGTCCTTACAAAGCAGAACACTGAAATGGAATCGTGTACTGCAAGGTGATGTCCCTGTTACACCACTGTCCAGAGCGTTCTCTTTGGAGACTGTGGCTGTGGTATATTGAGAACAATGTGCCCTCCCCTAAAATAAGAAGAGAGCAAAGCTTGGCGCTCTCTCAAGTGATCTAATTAAATACAGATTAGTTTTTAAACTTCATATGTTCATGCAGCAGAATTAGTTATGAATTTATTTTATATTCATATCAACCTTTCCCTTTTGACATGGGCAGATTTCTGTATGTTTGTGTACGTAATGTCTTTGTACCTTGTGACAAAATGTGACCAAGTTCTGTAACATGAACACTAGGGTTTCTCACTCCGTAAGCTGGGAACTAACTCTGCTTAAGACCCTTTTCACTCCACTGTGTTGATGAGATGGAATAAATGACTTCAAGTGGTTAAAGAGATTTGTCACTATGAACTACTAAAATTAAACATGATTTGAGAGTTTGGTCATTGATGATTTGATTTGATTTAATTCCTTCCATTTACAGCTATTCTAAATTTTGGTGGCTTATCTTTGGCCTGTGGCAATGAGTTTTCTGATTCTATTGACCAAAATAATTTCACTGACACTTGTCAGTGCAAAGTCTTGAGTTTCTGGCGGAGGAAGAAGGAAGGGGAGTAGGTAGGATGGTCTCTTGTCATTTTGCCAGGTTGTGGCAACTTAACCCACTCATGAAAGCAGTTATAAATAAGTGTACGTTTGGGGAGGATTGTTTTGGGAAGGTAATCCCACTCTGTGTGGGAGGTTGGACTGGGGGTTTCCCATATTCCCTTGTAACAAATCTGGTTTTCTTCAAGCACTGAAGGGAGGGCAAGGTAAATTAGCTGCCTTGTAGAAGTCTGTTGTGATGATTTGTGTTTCTTTGGCAATTCAGAGAAAACAGAATTAGGGTTAAAAAATCAAGTACGAGAACTGAATTTTTTTAAACTGATCTCAAGATATGAGAGCATTGATTAGTTATGAAGGCACATTGCAGTTAAAAATCTATTCTGCCTTTGGACAGTCTCCTTGTTCTAGGATGAACACTCTTGGATGTGTTGGTTTTCTTTATAAATCTGCTTTGGTTTGGAAGGATTTGGCTGGAGAATCTCTCATTTTTGGCTCAAATGGACTTCTGAAAGCAAAGAAGAAAAAGTGCAATGAAAAGCAAAGAAGAGCTATAAGCAAGAGGGAAACAAACCAGTGTCTTGTGCTTCAAGAGTGGGCTTCTAATTAGTCTGTGGGCAGCCTTCTTTCCTAGGGCATTCCAAGCCTCAGTTTGATGACAGTGTAGAGGCTTAAAAAAATCTATTGGCTTTTCTTCTCTAAGTCCATTCCCTGTATCCCTTAAAGTAAGTTATATCTCCCTTCATTTTGTCTAGGGTGGAGTAGTAGGTGAAATTGTAACAGGTCCTCTGTTCTTCTGGTTCTAAATTAAGACTTCACTTTTGATATGCCAGCTTTTGTTAATTCATGTGGGATTCTTCTCTGGTTTATTGGTAGAGTCCTTAGAATGCAGAAGTAGAGCTATTCTTGTGAATTTCTGAAGCCTTTTGCTAAATTAGTTTTAACCTGTATTGGTGTACAGGGGTATCTTAGGCAGCTTCCTTTGCTTTTCAACTATTGAAGTAGACCTGGAGTAATTTGCACCTATAAGGAGAACAGAAATCTTTTCTACTGAAATTAGCGTAGCTGCTGCCATCTAAGCCAAGCTTATTTTATCTGAAGTACTTTAGCTTATGTTGTGTTGGAAGTTGAACCAGTTTGTCCTGCAAACAGTATGTTAACAGGAATTAATGGCAGCTGCAAGACTAGTGTTCTTCTCCTGATTGTTTGGACATGAATAGTAGCATTTCCAGCTGTAAGATACAAAGATTAAACAGAAAAGTTTATAAAACAATGTGTGCTGTCAAGTCATATATTTTTAACTTCTGAGACATGATAGCTCATCATCAGTGCATTTTTATTCATGGCTGTCATTGGTAGGCATTTGGAACAGGTTCAGTGATGTTATTAAAGATGTGGGAGCTCTGGGTACTTCTAAAAATCGTAGGAATGTAGTGAAACATGGTATTATTAAGGTTGGCATGTTATTACTAGGCCATTGTGATTGACCCTATACTCAGTTCCAGCCAGCCCAACAGAGAATTGAAATGTTGCTTTTAAATCACCTTCACCGAATTGCAGTTATTTTTTTTTTAACCTCCCAGTTGTGACATGCTAAAAGCCAGTTACAGTGGCTTAGTTTGAAAGCTAAAACAAGATGCTTGACTATTCCTGCACTGGGGAACTGAGTCTCCTAGAGCCTATTGCCAAGCTTGAATGTTTCTGCAGATGACACCAGGCTGGCAGGAAGTATCGATCTGCATGGGGGTAGGGAGGCCCTGCAGAGTGATCTGGACAGGCTGGATATCTGGGCTGAGGCCAATGGGATGAAGTTCTGCAGGACCAACTGCTGGGTCCTGCACTTCGGCCACAACAACCCCAGGCAGTGCTGTGGGCTTGGGGCTGGGTGGCTGGAGCACTGTGTAAAGGAAGAGGACCTGGGGGTGTTGGTTGATGTTTGGCTGAACACGAGCAGCAGTGTGTCCAGGTGGCCAAGAAGGCCAATGGCATCCTGCCTTGTATCAGAAACAGTGCAGCCAGCAGGAGCAGGGAGGTGATCATCCCCCTGTACTCTGCTCTGGTGAGGCTGCACTTGAGTGCTGTGTTCAGTTTTGGGCCCCTCTCTGCAGTAAGGCATTGAGGCCCTGGAGCGTGTTTACAGAAGGGCAGCACAATACTTCTGAGGAGCATCTGAGGGAATGGGGATGAGTTTGTCTGGAGGAGGCTTAGGGGTGACCTTATTGCTCTGCAGCTAGCATAAGGGATGTTGTGGTGAGGTGGGGGTGGCCTCTTCTCTTGTATGTCGTCTCACTAGTGACAGAACTAGAGAGAATGGCCTCAAGTTGCAAGGGGAGATTCAGGTTGGACATTAGGAAATACTGCTTCCCTGAGAGAGTGATTGGGTACCGGAATGGGCTGCCCAGGGAGGAGTCACTGAGCCTGGAGGCATTCAAGAAATGCTTGAATGTTGTACTGAGGGACGTGGTTTAGTGGGAAATATTGGTGATGGGTGGACAGTTGGACTGGGTGATCTTGGAGGTCTTTTCCAACCTTGGTGATTCTAGGATTTAAGCTGTCAGGCTGTCAGCCTTCTGTTGACCCTCTCCTTACTGTTTCAAGTCCTTGCCTGTGCTGTGGGCAGCGTAGGACAGATGGGTGCGTATCGCTGTTTTATCACAATGGAGGTCGTTAACTTTGTTTTGTTAATGTAAGAGATTTGTGCATCAGTCAAGCCTCTTGGTTAGTCCTTTTTTTGACCTGTGTGGTGTGTGTTGGTCAGCACGCCAGCAAGATGTTCTGCACTATAAATCTCCTTGTAAGTGTGCATATCGTAATGTGTTCATGTGCTCAACTCCATTAAGCTTAAATGTATGGAAATTGGCAGTACAGCATTCTGTAAGGGGAATGCATTTCATTTGTGCATCTGGTTATTCTGCAGCATTTTAAGTGCTAAAAACCAATGATAAGTGTATTTATGTTTGGTTATGTTGTTACAGCCTTACTTCCATGTGCAGAGCTGGAGCAATACGGACTGATGACTCCTGCATCGTTCTTAAGGTGAGCTAATTAGACAATTCTGTTTAAAACAGCATTTTTGTGAGGATCTATTCCTGTTTTTATTTGTCTAGTATAAAAAAGTAACACAAAATCTGTTAAATAGATGGTCTCAAAGCACCATGTTCTAATGATATTTATTAAAAAACAAACAACAAATTGTTCCCTAACTGCCTTTAAACAGTTATAGCCATATGGCTCTTCTAAGAATTTTTAAATAAAGAATCACACAAAATGTCCATATCCAGCAATAAATATTCCAAAGTTTGATACACAGCAGCTTGAGGTTTGTAATGATATAAGTAACATGGAAACAACATTTCTACCTTGATCTCTACTTGTGAACAAGGCACTGTTTTGTATTTCAGTAGCAAGTTTCAGAAGACTGTAGTCAAAATGCTTGCACAGTGTATAAAAGGAGCCCATCAAAATCAGGCCATTTCTCACATTTCTCAGTAGTTTTGTAAATTTGTCTGAAGATCAGTGCTTCATCATTGGTTTGAGTAGGGAGAGCTGTTGGCAGTGTGTCAGGAACTGGCCCTAAGTTCAGTGTTCTGGTAATTCTGGGGAACGGGCAGTTTCTTTATCCAGTGCTGCACTAAGAAAACATATTTCAGTGTTCATCACAGTAGAGTACACATTTACACTTTTTGTTAGTGGGAATTTCGTATCTACCATTCAAGGTAATTACAGATGAAAGTCCACATGTTGGCAGAGTCAAATTTCCATCACTCCCATCTTTTTAAGCAGATATACAAAATGGGATTCATTCCAGGATCACCAGTGTCAGTAGCAACATCTGATCTAAACATAAGACTCTTTTTCACTGCATGAGAACTTGGTTGAAAGTAGCCTAATGCATACTCAGTAATGCCTGAACAATTTCTCTGTAGTCTTTAAAATTGTTTTTGTCTGAAGGTACCTGTCTAAATAACATTACTGAGAATTGCTCTAGAATAGCTGTTTGAGTTTCTTTATGAATGTAGCTGTTCCAAACAGTGTGTTTTATTTTTATTCTTTTTAAACTCATCAGACTCTGCCATGTTTGGTTCGAATGTGTAGCAAGGAGAGACTGCTGGAGGAGCGAGTAGAAGGAGCAGAAACTCTGGCCTATTTGATTGAAACAGATGTGGAGCTCCAAAGAATTGCCAGCATTACTGACCACCTCATTGTCATGCTTGCTGATTACTTCAAGTATCCCAGCTCAGTGAGTGCAATCACTGATATCAAAAGGGTATGTTCCCCTTCTGAATATTTGAAGAACAGTAACAAATGGGCTCAAGATGTTTCTTTATTCTATTTAACTCAGCCTTATGTCTGAGTTTGTCAATGGAAAGGTTGCCAGAGCTCCGGCCATGACCCTAATGCATGTAGTCCTCAAGCCTTTGCTCATTAGCTGCTTTTTCTGGAGCCTGTAATATCCAAACAAAGAACTCTGTGTATATTTGGGCTCTGCATCTTGTAAGAAGGATGCTGCTGTTCTTTGTGGAAAACAGGAAGGTGGTTTCTAGATAGTTTAACACAGCTTCTTCGTAAGAGTTTAGTGACATTTTCCAAGTATAGCAATGAAGTACCAGACTGGGGCATCTGTCATGTTGCTCACGTGTTGAGTTTACAAGGCTTACCTTCAGGAACCACTGCATTTCATCTTCATAAGAGGTAATAGTGCATGTGATGTGGATGGTTTGAATTCATAGGTGAAGTTGTGGAAAACATCAGTTCAGAGATAGTTCTTTTCTGTTAAGCAGAAAAACCTGGATGTCACTTCACATTATCTCCAGGTGTTATCTGCATTTGCAAGAGGTTGGATAAACAGTGATCCAATATACCTTGGAGGCTTATTTTCATAGGCATTTTAGGAGTTGTTCTGTTCCCAGCTTTGTGTACACTTACCAAAGCACTGGTAGATCAGTCAATCTCAGAAGCAGAATTGTTCTTGATATTCCTTGTAGGGAAGTATCATTTGTCAACTCCCTTTTTCTCTCATTCAGTCTTTAGAAAGTACCCCAAAGAACTGGATTACAGAGCCTTTGTTTTTCTTTGAAACTGTCCCAAGAAGTAGACACACCTCTCAGGCTTTCAGCAGATTGAATTGGTTCTGAATATACAGCTGCTTTGAAGTAGATGTAAAAATGCAAATTAAGCATTTAAAAAACCTGTTGGTTGCACCTTGGATTTAAATAAGCAGAAGGAAGATTAGCATTTGACTGGGGAGCAATGAGCATTGGCAGTAGCATCAAAAACATGGCAAAGATTCTGAATGTGAGTGATTACAGATATTATGACAGTGCTTGAAGTGTTCAGAAAGTCTGTAAAAGTAGTCATCTGGAAGGGCAGGGTGCTTATTTGGAGGAGAAGGAAAAAATGCTTTGAATTACACCCCAAAAGGTAAAAACTAGATAAGTGTGGACTTTGCAGAACAGGTTACTTATCATTGTTAAAATATTTAAAATAGACATAATACATTGTGCTCTAATGATGTATTTGTACCAGGGGAAACTATTCATATGGCTTAATTTTTTACAGTTCTTTTATACCAGTAACTTGTTGCTTAATACTGACATTTTTCTGGCATTTTGAGTAGACTTAAAATTTTGCTTTGTTATGGGGAGCCCTTTGGTACAGAGTTTGGAAGGGTGTCAATCATGGAGCAACTCTGGTTGGAAAGGAGATGAAGGTTTGTCTAGTTGGCTGTTGAAAACTGCTAACAATGGTGATTAAACAACTTCTCAGTGCAATCAGTTCCAAAGTTCCCCAGGTGAATAGTTTTTTTTTTCACATCCAGTTAGAACCTCATCTGTTTCAGTCTGATTATTGTCTCTCCTCTTTCTGTGCACCTCTATAAAGTATCCAGCTTCATGTTCTTTGTATTCTTCTTGAGGTGAAGGCTGCTCTTATGTCTCTGCCCAGCCTTCTCTTCTCCTGGCTGAGAACCAGTGTTCTCCATCTGCCCATCCAGGTCTGCTCTCCCAAAGTCAAGACTTTGTATGTACTCTTCATCTTGCCTTGCTCACACATTGCAGGAGCTTGGATGCCACTATTACCCCTACAGCTAATGTTTTGCCACTTGATTATCATACCTCAGCACAGACACCATGTGTCCCATGGTGCATCATCCTGATTCACCTGTCTAGCACCTGTGTTGTTACCTTCCTGAAACATCTAGACAGCACTTTGATGTGTTGCCTTTACAACAGGAACTGGAAGTTAACGCTCTCCTGAAGCTGTAGGTCCTGTGGTTTAGGGGTAGACTTCAGTTCTGTCAATAAAACTTTTGATTCTGTCCCAGTTTTTTCCACTTCTCCTGGCTTGTTCCTATAAGTTTCTGTTGAGTAAATAAGACTTTTTGCCTTAGTATGGTCTGGACAGAGCAGTAACATCTGACAAGTGTTTTGACATCAAATTGTTGTAAGCAAATATTATTTCAGTTGACTTATCTGTAACTCAGCAGTGACATTAACCATACTCTTAAATTATTGTGTTCAGATGATGATGAGTGTGGACATCAGCTGATAATCAGCAGGTTGTTTGTATTTCTGGCTGCTCTGTGTATTGTAGACAAAACCCCAGGAAGCAACTATTAGTTTACAGCAAATAAGGAAATACCACCTGTAATTTTTAGTGTCTGTATTTGATATCTGTACTTTATTTAAATAGCTTGACCATGATTTGAAGCATGCCCATGAACTGCGCCAGGCTGCTTTCAAGCTGTACGCTTCCCTTGGAGCAAACGATGAAGATATTCGAAAAAAGGTGGGCAAAACTGTTAGCAATGAGGCAGAGCTGTAGCTGAAGGGCAGCCCAAGAGCTTGGATGTGTTTTGCTCCTTCCACCTCTTTGTTTTGGTATAAGTTGAGGTGTGAAGGCTTGCTTTCTGTTATGTTAACACAGCCTTCTACGGTGCACTTTCTTTGAGTGGAATTTAAAGAAAATGTGTCTTTCAGTAACAAAATAGAAGAGTAAAGTTAGTGTGAATTTTTCATGGTGACGAACTAGATTTTCAGAATAAAGTCTTTCAACATGCTGTGGTCCTTGCTACTCAGAATAGAATGGAATAGCTTAGTAGAAAGGGACCTATAAAGATTATCAATCCAACTGTTACCAATGCAGGGACACTGTTGTGACATGTGGGTCTTTAAACATTTCTGAAACCTGTGTTTTGAGGGACAAAATTTGCCTCTATTATAAAATAAATGTTAATCCAGAAACAAACTCTAGACAGTCAATCATATTGTGGAACCAAGTCACAATTGATTCCATGATTCTGAAGTGACCAAGGGGTTTGTGCTATTGGAGTGTTTGGTGTGAAGGAGAACAAGTTCTACTCAAACAACAAAGAAAACATTGGAATTCAGGAGTAGTCATGTAGTTAAAAGTTTGAAATTTAGTGTGGAGTTGCCATGTCAAACTGAAATATCAGGCACAAGAGGCAGGAGAGTTTTGAGTTTATTTACTTACTAAAGGGGATAAATGGAAGAAATGTATGGGCAGGTAGGAGGCGGGAAATCATTCAGTGCAAAGATAACAAGCAGGAGGACTTTTTCAGTGGGGAACCATTCAGAATCTCCAGATTTCACAGAGTCATAGAATCATTTGAGTTGGAAGGGACCCTTAAGGCCATCTAGCCCAACTCCCCTGCAACAGACAGGGGCACCTACAGTTCCATCAGGTGCTCAGAGCCCCATCCAGCCTGACCTTGAGTGTTTCCAAGGATTGTAAAAAGTTCTTCCTTGTATCCAATCTAAATCTCCCCTCTCTTAGTTTGAAACCATTTCCTACAACAACAAACCCTACTGGAGATTCAATTCAAACCCATACATTTCTCTTTTTTTTTTTGCAGGATTAATTTCTTTAGTTAATAGCATGGATCCCTTCTCTTACATTTCAAAGAATTGTCTTTTGTAAGTGATGGGAGTGAACAGGGAAAAGTTGCTTTATTATGTAAAGGCCATCTTCCACCATGGTACAAACTCCCTTTTATCCTAGTTTGAAATGCTCATGAGGGCCATGTCTGAATATGGAAGATGAGCAACTGTATCTTTTCCAGATGGCTTTACTACATGTCTCTGATCTATAGTTTGTATATATTTTGTGCACTCACACATGCTGTCTTTCATTTTAGTATAACATTGAGTAATACATTCTGTATATTATACATATATTTTCTTAATGATCATCAAGACATTTTGAAAGCAGCAGTGGAACAGAGGGTATAGATATCTTCCAAATCATGTGCAGATGCACACTTTATTCCACTTAATCTGAGACTCTAAAGGGGCTTGTTATTTTTAGCTGTAGCTTTTGTATGATATTTAAAATATTGCAGACAGAAAAGAAAAAAAAAAAACCAAAAAAAACTCCCCCGAAACAACCACCCCATAAATGTTCATATTATTTTATTCATATAATATTGATTACTTTTTGCTCTAGATCATTGAAACTGAAAATATGATGGACCGTATTGTTAATGGCTTATCTGAATCTAGTATCAAGGTGCGATTAGCTGCAGTCAGGTAGGATGCTTTTTTGTTTCATACAAACAATTTTTTTTTGGTCAAAGTCTGATGTTGCACTTGCTAGAACTTCAGTTTTTCAAGAGCTGAAGTTAATCTGAAATCTACTGTTGGAAAACTTGTTAAGGGGAGAAAATGATCCTGGACTAGCACGGTATTTTTTTTTGCTGTTTGCAAGCTATTGGTCATCACGTTCTAGGCTGCATTATTATGTGCAAAAGCAATGTGTGTGTATGTGTAGAAGCATAAGTGTACCTCTGTGTACTTTTTTTCACAATGGGTGTTTCTTTTCTGTTTTAGGTGTTTGCACAGCTTGTCCCGTTCTGTTCAGCAGCTCAGGACAAGTTTTCAGGATCATGCTGTATGGAAACCTTTAATGAAGGTACGTGAAGTCAAGTTGCAACCACACAAGTTTTCTGCTTGGTTATAATGACATGGAGGATATGGTGTATGTTTAATTTGCACGTGTTTCTGTAGAATCGTAGTGGATATGACTTAGAAATCAAGTCCGTGCAAAGAGTGCTGTGGTCCATGCTTTGCTCTTTTTTCATCTTTTTCTTTCCTGTGATCAATTAATAAAGCTACATTATCCCTAATATTTAGTTTTGTAGGACAGTAGGACTGTATATCCTTCAGTTCAGAGTAGAAGGAACAGTTCAGACTTGGTGTGTAAGTGCTACAAGAGAATTTAGGCCTGTTTTCTCCTGTAGTTCTCTAGTTCTCATTGCAAATACTAAAACTGAAGCTGAGGAATTCAGCAAGACTTTTTAAAATACTTTTTTTTTTTTTAAATAAAATGCAATTATCCACCACATTAAAATACATCAAAATGCACCTAGTGTTTCTTGCCCTGTAACTAAGATTGTCACTAAGTGCAGATGAATAGGCCAGTTTCTTAGCGTCAGTGTTTTTTAGCTCCTGAAAATGGGGAAAGAGGCAATGCTGCACGGAGCCTGAATGCTTAGGCAATGTAGGCGCCCATGAGAATGACAAAGAAAAATGCCTGAAATGAGCCTGGCTCTCTATTCAGAAGTACAGAGAAAGCCTCATCAGCAAAGCTGAACTGATGAATCTGATAGTGAGGCAGTCCCATGAGCTGACTGTCTTCAAGCTTCAGTCAAAGTACTGCAAGGAAGGAAAAGATCAGGAGATCTTTTGGCTCCTTCTGGTGGTTTGGGTGACTCTACAGAAGAAGGATGCCTGTTGGACACGCTGCTCAGGCCTGTATAAAGTCTCACTGACTTTCTCTGATCTGCTTATGTTCTAATTCGCAAAAATAATGGACTGTGCAAAATTGATTTGCTGCTCATCTTATTGGCCTTTTATGAGGCTTACAAGTTCTGCATAGTCACAATGCCATAATTCTCTGATGGTCAATATTTGTGATTGTCGTCTGAAAGGGCTTGGAAGGAATGGTTTGAATATCTAAAAGGTTGCAAAAATCCCAACTTGGGAACATCAGAACTTGTAGAAATGTAAAACTAAAATGACAAGCTTGCTCGAAGAAGCACAACCAGTCTAGAAAGGGAGCTTTGTGAAGAAACTTTGCAAATACTGCTGCTGGCTGTTGCTCATTGTAATTTTTATTAAATAATCTGGAGTCAGGAATTCTGTCTGCTCATTCCAAAATGGCAGGAATTATTCTTAAGTGAAAAATAAAATAAATTTTAAATAAAGATAAATTAATTTTCAATCCAGCTTGATAATAACTAGAGAAGTTTCTTCACTTTTCCCTAGCATATATAGCTGTATTGAAGAGGAAGGCTTACATCTACAGGGCACTTGTAAATGTACAGAACTCTGTAAATGGAGTAATTGTTAACGTTTGCTTGCTGCTCTGAAACAGATGTTGGTACAGACCACCCTCACTCGTTTCTCTTTCCTTGCTGCAAGAGCAGTTGCATCCTCCTTACCTTGCCAATCTCTCCCAGACCACACTGGGGGATGTTCTGTTTAAGGATGGCACGTGTGGGTCCCACCTGACATCCTGGTGTACCTAACAGAGTTTATCTTGTTTGAGGTTTCTCACTTTCCCAAAAAGACAAGGATGACAAAATTTACTGTACTGTATCGTGCTTTCCTTAAGGACCAGAAGTTTTGAGGAGACTCCTGGAGCTTCCATTTTTTTATTTTTATTTTTTGGTAAAACATGGTATAGAGGTGTTCTGCAGGTCACAGCCTGTTCTCTGTTGAAAGAATGGCCACTGAGCAGAATTAAGTCCATGCTTTGCAGAACAGGGCATTGTTCCCATTGATTTCTTTAAAAGCCACATGAAAGCTCTCAAATCTGACCTCTATGAAACAACTTTGCTTTGCTCCAGCTTGTCGTGCAGTGAGAAGTATCACACTGAATTAAATGAGCACTGTCTGAATCTGCACTACAAGCATCCAAGTGTCTCCAAATGTGTAGCATAACAAAGTGCAGCATAATTCCAGGTATTCCATTTCACAGTGATCCCTGCCTTACCCTACTAGTTGACAGAGATTCTCCATTCTCCCCTTCATGACAACAGGTTTTACAGAATGCTCCGAATGAAATTCTGATAGTAGCATCTTCTACGCTATGCAATCTCCTTCTAGAGTTCTCACCAAGCAAAGAGGTTAGTTTGTCTTTGCCTCTTATTGTTTCTGGATAAAAGCTACCCTGCTGAGTGGTTCAGAAAGTGTTCCTGATGGGTATCAATTATGTGTTAATTGTCACAGAGTTGTAATATTAGGCTGAAATATTAGACTGAAATCACAGATTTATTTCTAATAAAAAGTAAACCTGCTTACAGTGGTGTGACAGTTAAATATTGTTGAATAGTCAAATGTATTCTCTGAAGGGGAAAAGAAGTGTAAATGAATTTTTTGACTTGTAGAATAATGATTGTCTAAATAAGACTCGTGAGCACCAAGAAAACAAACTTTAACTGGGGATATGATTCTCTTACAGAATTACTGCTTTTTTACTTTTTTGTCCCAACTTGTTCATTTTAGCCTATTTTGGAATCAGGAGCCATAGAACTTCTATGTAGTTTAACACAAAGTGAAAATCTTGCCTTGCGAGTGAACGGCATTTGGGCTTTAATGGTGAGTAAAATACTGATGGAATGCTGCTTGCAATTGCACTTCTGAAGTAGTTTGTTAATGTGACTTAAGGAACTTGTGAGTTGTTACTAGAGTCAGTGTAAGTGAAATCTGTTTTTTCATTCTGTCCATTTAAAGAAGGGAAGCACTGTCAGCCTGGAACACTTCAACAGTTAGAAATGAATGAGAAGCCTTTCATTCAGACACACATTTGGTTGTCTGGATCATTCAGGCAAATATTTGAGCAGCGTCAGTAGCATGATGGGGGCAAACAAAAGTGGGTAATAACCAGGTCAGCAAAACAAGCCATAAAACTGTGTGGATATTGATCTATTGCATAGCCATAAACACGCTGTTATGGGGAATTTACAATTCTTTGTAAGTTATAACAATTTCGGGATTAATTTAGCAAGGACATACATATGCTTGCAGATAACTGTCTACTTAAAGTAAAAACTAAAGCTTAAGGTTTAAAAAACACTGTCTTTTTCAGAATATGGCATTTCAAGCTGAACAGAAGATCAAATCAGACATCTTACGAGGTCTGAGCACAGAGCAGTTATTCCAGTTACTCTCTGATTCCGACGTAAATGTTCTGATGAAAACTTTAGGGTTGCTCAGGAATCTTCTGTCTACTCGTCCAGTAAGTAGAGCTGCTAACAGACTTTCTTCTGATCAAACATACAGACAGGGCAAATTAATAGTTTTTTGTTTTTTTTTGACAAAACAAAGATTTTGGCTGAGAATACAAAATAGTTTTCTGTTTATTGCTGTTTGATGCATGGCTAAAATTGAGGGCTCTGCTTTGCATTTCTCCCAGTATCTGTAAAGAAAAGTTCAAACCAGCATCAGAAAAATTGGAAAGAATTCTGTACATCCACTGAAACTTGGTAACTGTTACAAATAGAGGACTGGACTGTTGTATTTCATCATCAATTCCATGACATTTAGCTTCCCACAATATTCTCCAAAAAATCTTTCTGTGAAACTTGTCTGGAATAGTGATGAGAGAGTTGCACTTGAGTCAGTATGTGGAGAGGTGCTTTGTGTGGAGGATACCTGACGTATTTCTGTTCTTACCCAACTGTGTAGTGAGTACAGACTTCTTGAATTTGACTGTGGGACTGTGCGCTTGGGAGAAAAATGCATACGCTCGTTTTACAACCTAAAATAAAATAGTTTGAAAATGTAAGCCCATGAATTGGTTTTGACAGGGAGAAAGAGGTATTGGTGGAGGAAAAGAAAGGGGTAATCCCCTGTGAAGAACAGAGGGAAAGCATGCAGCAAACATTTGGCAAGCCAGCATTTTTGTGGGAGAAAAATATCACGAAGCCTCTACTGTGCATTTAACACGTATTGTGTTTCTACTACAAAAAGGTCACTGCAAAATATCTTCTGATACGTGTACTTGTTGAATCTCAATAAGCTTCATAGAGAATTTACGCTGTCTTGATGTGAAGATTTTCATGTGAAAAGAGCAACCTGTCATTCATTAAATTCACCCTGAGCTCTGACAGCGAAGTCTCGTTATTTTGAGGTGTTATTTGTCTGACCTGTCCCAGCTTCACCTACTGTCTGTAACAATTCAAAGCCAGAAAAAAGCCAGTGCTAGCAATTGTAAGAAATCCTACAAGAATCTTTATCCATAAGGAGTTCCGGCTCAAAACATTGCAGTGTGTGCTGTGCACTGGTTATGTCTGGTGGTCACTCCTGAGTTTTGCTATCAGTTCCTCCAGTAGATCTGGTTTCACTTTTTTTTTTTTGCTGTTAGTCCTTGTGACCACTTTAATTCTTGTACAGGTGTTTGTAGTCCTCAATCATATGACATTTTTACCTGTAAGTCTCTGACCTTGAAACAGTTTTCCTCGACTATAAGTAATTCATGCATCTTGTCTTTCTGAATCCTTTAAGATTTTTTTTTATTCAAATGGGGATGTCAAACCTGGTTGCAGTGTTCCAGTAACTGTACCAAAAAGTTCCAGGAGAAAAAAAAAGCCACACTTCTTTAGCCCTCTTTGATGTCCTCCTGTTTTCAGAGGAGAGAAGGTGGTTCTTTCTAACTGCAGCATCATACTGAGAGCTTGCATTCAGCAGGATTTGGTCTTCAGACTATGGCCAAATAGGAACCCAGTGCTTTGTTTTCTACAGGTTTCAGTGAACCAAGAACCAAGGCCCATATCATGCTCTCTCAAACGTGACCATGGTTCAAATGAAGAGGAATATTACCAAGTGTTTCTGCTGCTTTGTGTTTTGGGAGACCTTGCTATGAGCTAGGAACTTTGTGCAATGTTGCTACTCTTTATTTAAAGTAATTCATGTAGGAATGCCACCTCTGTGTCCGGAAAATTACATCTAACTATATTTCATTGCTTTGACAGCACATAGACCATATAATGAGTACTCATGGGAAGCAAATCATGCAAGCAGTGACCCTCATTTTGGAAGGGGAGCACAATATAGAAGTCAAGGAACAGGTATCCTTTCTTTTGTTTCAAGTTCTCATGGCAGAATACAATTTGAGAAACATCTAGAAATGCTCACTGTTCTCATCATGTTAACTTTCTTGAGGATTATGATGTGCTGTGGCTATTTTACTGAGGTCTGTCCACTTAATAACTTCAGTACCTACAAGAAATTCCTCTTGAGTGCATTATTATAAACATGTTGGAATTGAATTAAAAGATGAAAGAATTAAATGTAAGGCAGTGGCATGGCAGAAAGGGGGCAACGGGGACACGGGAAAAGAACGAAGCCAGTACTTCATGCTGGGAAAACTTCATGGTTATTTGCTCCTGCAGCAGCTGTTGGAACAGTCAGTAGTGAAGAATAGTGCTACTGCCTGCTTTGCTGGCAGAACATGTTCTGGTGGGAGCTGTGGCATCTCAGCTGTTCTGGGGGCTGTGGGAGCCAGCAGTGGTCACAGCAGAGGAGACAGTAACAGGGAGAAGAGCATGCTGGTGTAGCCCAAGATAAGATCAGAAGAGCAGAGCATGCTCTCAAAAATTACAGCTGGAAGAATAAAAACATACGTGTGTAAAGGGAAATGGAGAGAGCAGATGTCCAACAGGGAAAAGCATCTCTGATTTTAGAGCAGCATAAGGGTGCCAGCTTACAGAGATACTTTCTGTGAGGCTACCACAGCAAAAGTAAGAGGATGGACGGCAGAATTTTGGCTAATTATGAGAGATGAGGGCTCTGTTTAACTATCTTCACACAGGGCATGTGGTGGTGAATAATGGGGGCATTGAGAAGCTGTGGGAGATTGCAGAGGAGCTTAGAATGGATATTGATGGTGAACAGCATGGCAAATGTCTGTAATCCCTAAATCCAGAGTGATCTAAATCTCTGCTCGCTGAAGAGTGGGCTGAAGTAAAGAGGTCTTTTGTGGCCATTTAAAATGCAAAATTAGCAGAAAAAATACCAACCCACACACACACACACAACAAAAAGACTAAATATGTAGCAAGTTTAGTGAAACCATGGTTGTGAAACAGCTGAGGATTAAACAGTTGTCTCTTTCTAAATTGCTTTTGATAAAGCTCTAGTAAGTGAAATGGCCTTTATTGCAACAGGAGGTGATTTTGCCTGCCAACCTCAGAGAATTATTTTGCAGGAGAAAGTGCACCTCCTGGAAGAAGGCTGTTGTAAAGCTGAATGTAGTTTTGGGGCTTTAGTATACAGAGCACTTTGCTTACCCCTGCAAAGAGATAACGTGTTTTTGTTTCAGAACTAACTCTTGCACACAACACTGCACACAAGTAGGATGGTGCTTATCACTGACTGACTTATTAGTGTGTCATCAGCAGCTTTGGGAAATAATAGATGTCTGCAACTGCTAACGTGAATGCAGCTTAGACAAAGGCATCACACACGTGCTGGTCATTCTCCAGAGCTCTCCTGCAGCCACGTGCACAGAAAACATGGCTGAGTTCCTGCACAGCTCTTAAGGGAAGAATTCACAGAGCATCTCCCCGTGCCTCCCGAGCACCAGGAAAGCTGCCTTTGCAAGTCTTAATGCCTTGTGCACGTAGTGCAAACATGGGCTTTGTTGCTTCAAGGTTGTTTTGTAAGATGGCCTTTCTAATTCACAAGAAATAAGCAGGTGCATTAGTAGTTGGCTTGAGTTACCTCTGCAGGTAAGATGTGCAATTAGAACTTGTGGGAAAAAAAATATTTCTCTGAGGGATCAGCAGACAGACCTGTTTTTCCTTTTTCTCACCCAAAGAACTACATGGATGTGTTGTTTTTTTTTCTAGCTGCTGATACAGAACAGACTCCTTTCCAGCATATTGTACCTTTTCTACGTGCTGCGTATTTCCATAAGAGACTTAAATTTCACTCACTGAAATGAATTAATGAATGTTGCTTAATTTTCTAGAACAGCAAAAACTGTGTTTTTGGAAGGGCTGTTCAACCACAGTTGTTACCGCTTTGGCACTGACGAAATGTAAGCAAGCTGGAAGCTCCAGATTAAAGATATTAAAACTAATTAAAGGAATTGTTTGTTACAAGTTCTAAGCTGCCAGGAAAACTGTATAAATCATAGGATGTGATCTGCAGCCAATATTCTTAACAGTTTTTGTCTCTTTCAGACGTTATGTATTCTTGCCAATATAGCAGATGGAACAACAGCAAAAGAACTGATTATGACCAATGATGACATTCTGCAGAAAATCAAATACTATATGGTATGGGGGGATTTCTCTTCAATGTTTTATTTTGATCTTTTGCCAGAATTAAAGATGACACTTCAGCATTTATTCATGTGAACTGTTGGTTGTTGCCATGCACTTAGCTCTTGTCTACCCAGTTATGTTTAAGAAATCATGCTGTGCAGCTCTATCTGGCAGATTAGAAGGAATATCCAGTCTTATTTCCCACAGTAATGTTATGCTGACTTAAGCAATGCCTTTAACAATTCTACTTGGAAAATTTGTAATGATCTTGAAAAAGAAGCATCCTGTAGATCTCTTTCATATGGAATTGACTGAAAGCTATTAAAGTGTCTTATGTCATGGTGTCACCTTTGAGAGAAGTTATAGATACAGAATTTGTCCCAACTTTTTCTACCTCATTTGTTACAGGATGAATGCCAAAATGTAAGTGTGAGAAATTCTGCATCTCTTCTTCTAAATTTGAATACTGTTTTTTTCTGTATTTAGAGTCATTCAAATGCTAAACTTCAGCTTGCTGCCATGTTCTGTATATCTAATCTCATATGGAATGAAGAAGAAGGTAAGAAAGCCTCACTGTTAATACACAGACAAGTTACTACCCTGATCAAAAGGCTAGTGTTGCATACTAGTCATTACTGCAGTGCAATGGAATCCAAACCATAGAAAAAGGAGACATCATTATAGAATCCAGAGCTCTGTTTCGAAGTTGCCACAGCTGAAGGAGTTTTCCATTGCTGTGTTTTAGCTGAACTGTGCTCCATACCCCGCTCCTAAAGCTGATTTCTGCTGCCATTCCTTTCCTATCTCATTATCATTATCTTCTGCAATATGGAAGAAGTGAATGTGCTCAGGACATAGAAGAAAATGTAGAGAGCTGTTCTGGGGCAGGAAGGGAGGAAGATGATGTCAATAAAGAAGAGCTGATGAGTATCACATAGATTTCACCTGCAGCATTTCTGCAAAATCTAAAAACAATTGGAACAAAAGAATCCTAGAGGGAGCAGACTCACTGGGGAGAATTAGATGGCAATGGATTAGAAAAGGGCTTTGTTGGGAAGATATTTTTCCCAGACCTGAATGGATTGAGCAGTGAGGGTCTGAAACCAGTAAAATGATTTGTGGCTGGAACTGGGAGGAATGGGAAAAAGGAGTTGTAACCCTGTAGCTGTAGTGGGAGGCAACTGGGAGGGAACTGAAGAATGCTGCACCATCAAAACAACAAAAAAAGTGGTTTTGTTGTGAGGGATGGAGAGGACAAATGGAGGCAGCAGTGCATAGCAGGAAGGAGAAGAATGGATGGGAAGTGGTGTTCTTTGAGGAGCACTGGGGCTGGGAGGAGGGCTTTGTTAGGTGGATGATTTACAGATCTTATTGACTGTGCTGCTCTTCAATAAAGAAATTGGTGCTGTTAGGACATTTTTTTTTCCTCCAGTGTAATTCCACCTATTCCTATTCCACCTCTCTCGGGTCACAGAATTTTGTTCAGCAGTGACAGTTATGCTCCAAGTGGTTTTCTGCTCACAGTGCTACAGCTTAGACTTAAAAATCCACCTCCAGTTGAATGTCCTTTGTATCCAAATCAGAAAAATGAGATTAAAGAAGCTTGACTTCAGTTGCTTGCATTAGGATAAAATTTGTGTGGCATTTTGCCTTTGAATTATTTCTTTTTCTTTAAAACACATGCGTACTAAAATACAAAAAAGAAACTAGAGCTCTGTTTCAGAGTTGCCACAGCTGAAGGAGTTTTCCATCGCTGTGTTTTAGCTGAACTGTGCTCCAAACCCTCTCCTTGAGCTGGTTTCTGCTGCCACTCCTTTCTTCTGTTCTGCATATGGTTTTGTTTTGTGTTTTTTTTGGTGATATTCCCAAGAATGTGATTTATTGTTACAGGTTCACAAGAACGCCAGGATAAACTGCGAGACATGGGAATAGTAGATATCCTACATAAATTGAGTCAGTCGTCGGATCCAAATCTGTGTGACAAGTGAGTACAAATACAAAATAAAATCCAGAAACATGATGAGAGGAGAATCTTTGCTTTTATGGCGTGATCTTCTGGGATGCTGAGTTGGCTTGGGTTTTGGAAAGGACTGTTAGAGTGTGACAGCATGGTTGGGAGGTGTGGGCTCAAAGGAGAAGCAAAATTTTCGATTCAGGTCCTAGTAATTAACACTGAATTAGCTGAAATATTGATGAAACTGTAACCATAGTTTTTTGGGAGGTATTTGTAGCCAAAATGTCGTGCAAACTTAGATTGCATCAATTGTTCTGACTGCTGCTTTTCACCCTCTCAGCTCACTGTGTGGCGTTGGTAGGGGCAGTCTTACTGACAGGAATGATGTGCTTCTCATGTGGGCTGTGTTCCTGATACTGACAGGTTCATTTCTCAGCTGCAATTACTGCTTTCATGGTACATTTGTAGCATACAGAAAAAGAATTGCTTTTCACCAACTGAAGGGGGATTTCTTTGCTTAAAAATTCAAGGTTCGAGATACATCCTCATCCACACCGTATCTGACAGTCACTGGCTATGCTGAACATCTAGTGTACATGCTTAGATGGCCTTGTTCTCAGGTGCAGGGGGATCCTTGAACTGTTACAGCCCACACTGCACCACCAATGAGATCCTTCCATATGAAGGAGGCAGCTATTCAGTTTCCTGTCACCTCACTGGTTATCTTCCCTGTCTTGCTGATGTAACATGTAGTTTTGCTCATACAGTCGTTGACGATAAAGCCAGAACCCAACATTTAACAGCTTGTTTTTCTCTTACAGGGCGAAGACAGCACTCCAACAGTATCTTGCATGATCAAAGGCTAATGGAATCTATGGACACCCCTCATGTCTACTTAAGGAACAGCAGGAAATATTCCTGACTCCTTATATTTGCACAAGTCACCTTGGGCTGCATTTTTCTTAGGTGCAGGGAGCTGCTTTGCAGAAACAGTTTAAATGATCAGGTCTCCAGTGCACTTGAGAATTTTTTTGAGGTAGTTTCTTTACTCAGAGGACTCTTGGGGGGTTGTTTTGGTTTGTTTGTTTCTTTTTTTCCTGAGCTACCTGGACTTTGGAATAGAACAATCAGTCATCATTTTCCTTTTGGGCCTACAATTTTCTGCTTTTGCTGCAGCCTGTGTGTGTGGATGTGTGCGAGTGCGTTTGAGTGTGTGCGTGTGCTTGGATGGACGTGTGTTGGGTGTGATACCTCAATTTTGTTTTTCCTTTTTTTGTGTGAAAATCTTTTTCTACAGGTTTTCAAGGGTTAACCATTGTTTGCTGTACGAATACTTCAATGAATTATATACAGTTTGAATGAAATGTTATTTAAAAAAAAAAACGAAAACTGTTGTATCCCATAAAGTTTATTTTGAATTTTGAACAGATGAATGTTTTTAAGTAAAATATATGCATTTCTGAACTTCAGCTTAACTTACATTATACTTCCTTTTCAAAGAGGAAAATAGGGGGAGACATATATCCCATATATCCCAAATTATAAGCAGCACATTCTGTACTGACAGGATCCAAGAGTTAGCACTGTCCTGCCACACAGGGTCACTCAGTACTGACGAAGTACTCAAATCAGCAGAATGGGTCAGCAGGATTGTTCTACGGCCCTGCACAGTTTTGGAAGAAAGTCTCATGCTTTGGAGTTTGCATGATTGTTGACTTTTGGGGGAAGTGAGAGGTGGCTGCAATATAAGCAGGCATAAGCTCTTGCTGTAGAAGCCAAGAATTTTCTCAGATAATTACCGAAGGATTAGTTGATTTCACTAATGATACATACTTGCTGATCCCTAGTATCAGTAGAGAGAACATGTTGCAAAAGCTACACTTTCACAAGACCAGAAGGACCTGGCAAGCAGTGATTAAGGGATTCTTTTTGTTTTGCATCCTTTACCTTCAGTCATAGTTAAGCAACATGCAAATTATTTCTGTTAATGGGTGCATTAAGTTGGGGAACAGATTGAAATTACATATTTTTTTGTTTTTGCTCAGTCATGTTGCTATAAATTGTGTGTATATGTACAGATATACACACATGCATGGATTTGGATACCTGGGTGATAAGTGATGGGATTTTACTGTATTCAGAAGCTTAAATTGTCTGTAAGTTCCTGAAATGGTGCCTGTAAGTGTGGAAAAAAATTGGGGTACAAATGAAGACTGTGTGTAAGGTTAGACTGGAATGCAAGACCCCCCCCAGTGGCTTCAGGATTCAGATATGCATAGGAGCTAATGGAGCAGAAGGAGCTCTCCTTCGTGCAGTTCAGGGTTGTTGCTTTCTTCCCGTGTCTACTTTCTAATTTCAGGTTAGGCCATAGTTTCAGTAGTCAATCTCCACACACTGTATCTACATAGCACTAACAGGCATGCTAAGGGTTGCAGCCTACGTCTTAAACCAAATCTTTCATATGTTACCTTGAGCTTCAGGAAGGCTGCTGCAAGAAGAGAGGTCTGTAACTTTGCTAATCAGGTTTGATAAGTATCTTAATCTTTAATTTCTGATGAGAAGATCAAATTGTGACAGCCTTACTTCTTTCAGAGGTCACTACTCGTGTCAGAAAATGTGACCATGGTTTGGCCTGGAATTTGAATGCGCTGTGTATCAGATAACTGTTATCATGTGGTTGCAGAGGAGAATATATACAGTTCATGTAATTTCTTCTGCTCTCGAAAGACAAATAAAAGTGGCACCTGACACTTTTCCCCCAGGCATTGCAGTAAGTGACTGGAAGTTTTTAGGTCCTTCTGCAATTTTTTCTGTGATGGACTTCGGAGGCCAAACAAGAATGAAAGTGAAAATAAGTGAGAACTTGATAAGTAGCAGTACCTCAGAAATGAAGTCTTACCTATAAAATCCCATCAGATACATTTTTGGCTTGACCTGAGGGAAAGTTCTGAGGCAGGTATTGTGAATGTGAAACTTTACAGTGTGTATCTGGCTTCTGAGTTCTCACTCCTGCTACGTACATTTAGGAGCTCCAGTTCCTTCACATCTCTTTTTCTCCCCCTCTTCCCCCAGTTTGCTTTTCTGAGTTTGGTTCTATAAAACTTTGGTGCCTAAAAGTGTTCAGAAGAAGGGTGAGTAAGTACCTGTGTACATCTTTGGAGGTGGTTGGTTCCTAAATTCTACCAGAAATGATAAAAACAATGCTCAGACAATCTTGTTGCTGCGTGAGAACAACTGCCATTTCCCGCAGGTGTTGGCAGGGCGAACCGTTGGATGGAGAACATTTTTACCTTCAGCTAAGCTTTGTGAATAATTTTTCCTGTTGCTATAGGTGTGTACAAAGAGAAGAAAATAGTGTAAATAAAAAAAAAAACTTTACCAGAACATGTAGGTTTTTCTGAACTTCATGGAACAGTCGGCACTCTCTATGCCATCTCCACAGCCCCACAGTTGCTTCCTGAGGCTTGCATGGAAACAAATGTGCTGGCCAGGCCTTTGCCAGCTTTGCTTGGGTGGTGGCATTTCTTGAGCTAGAGTTTGCAGAACCAAAGCAAGCAGAGTTTGGATGCAACACAGATGATCACATTTCTGCCATCTTTGTGCCATTTCTCTTCCTGAAAACCAATCAAACCTAATCAATTTTTTAAATGTATTTGCTCCTTATGTCTGTTTGCAGGGTCCAATGATGATAACCATTCTCTCAAAGGTTGCATGTGTCCAAGTGATTGGTTTTGCTTTGGAGTGTGCTGGTGATCAGGCAGCTGCCATGCTTGGCTGTACCTCACCACTGCCAGCTTGCTGGTTGGGATACTCTCTCAAAGTCAAATGAGACAATTTGCCAGTTGTTGCTATCACAAATGGAGCTCCTGGTAGTGAAGCATGCTACTCGATGTGCTCAGAGGCATCTTGTGTTCTTAAGGAAAGCATCTCATATTACAAAAAGCCCCAAACTTTTACAGCTTTTAGCCAGGTAGTAGCTGCCCTGCCTCTGTTGGTCTCCCCTAAGGCAGTGATATAGCAGGCAGAGGAATAATTGCAGTGCATGAGATTACGTTATTGAAGTCAAGAAAATAAGTTTTCAAAGGGGATGAGCGAGTAATTCTGACATGTAGGCACCTGTTAGGTATAAACGTGAAAATTCAGCTGTGGTCATAATCATTGGGGTTTTACTGGGGGCTCATGTTTACATAGAGGTAGCTGTGGGGGCACCCTGGAGTGCAGTGCTCACCCACACTGGTGATGCAGGCTGGGGATTCCCTGCCCGCGTCCCTGTGACACCAAGCAGTGTCACCTTGAGCTTGCTGGTGGCAACGAGGGAGGGCAGCTGCTGTACCAGAAGCCAGGTTCTGAGCCAGGAGGTGGCCAGCTGGAGGATGGCTGCAGTGTGCCAAGGGGCAGGGAGCAGGTTGAGGTGTGCACCAAGGAGCCCGGCACAGGAGTCAGGGTGAGCAGAAGCTTTGTTGACCTGAATGCTTGCAGGCAGTTGGATGCTTGTTTCAGATGAGGGAAGAAAACTTACCATGGAGCTGTGTTTGGGGAAGGGCTGGCAGCTTCTCGCCTGTGCTCGATGTGGGGTGATTCTGGCTCTGTGCCCTGGGTTTGGGAGGGATGAGGAGTGGAGGGGGACATGCAGCAGAAGGCAGAGCCGGGTGGGTCGGCCAGGCAGAGGGGCTCACAGCAGAGGAAGCCCAGCTTCCCACAGCAGTGGGGCAGGAGAAAGGCAGCAGGGAGGGCCGGGCTGCTGTTCCGCCCAGTACTGCCATAGCAGCGTTGGGGAGCTGCCAGCTGCTGCACAGGTACCTGGGCCCAGTCTGCTCCTTGCGCAGGCTTGGGAGTCCCACTGTTGTAGTTTTGGTCCAGAAGCTGCAGCAGCGCTCAGCTCCAGCCCTGCTCTTGCTGAGTCCTGCTGGGTAGAGAAGCAACGGCAGCTAAAACTCTCTCTGTGGTGCAGGTTGGCAGCGGTCGGAGTCACGTAATTAGAAGACATAATTAGAAGACGGCCGCAGAGCGTTGCGCAGCGACTGCTGTTGCTGTGGAAGAATGGCTGCAAAGAGAAAGGAGGCGGTCCTTCAGGTCAGTGGGAGCCAGCCGTGCTGGAGGGCCTCTCAGAACAACTTCTAAATTCATGGAGAATTGAAAGAATGTAGTTTGGTCTTAGGGTATCTGCTGTCAGAGCCCTGCTGTGAGATTCTGGTGGTAGAAAAGCGTTCCTGAAGGCAGGTGGGAAGCGCTGGGGAACTGCAGCAAGGCAAATACGGCCCTGAGGTCAGTGCCAGGGGTTTGTGTTGTTTAGAGGTTGCTGCAAAGCTGGAAAAAGTTGGGAGGTACCAGGAAAAATTCCAGGTTAAGAACTTCATAAGTCATTATAAAAATTGGAGATCATGGGGTGAGGCTGTGAATATGTAAGAAGAGAAAGGTGAAGAGTTTAAGCTAGGAATTATTTCTGCTGCTGCTCGTTGCACTGCATTCCTTTGTGATGGCAAATGTTTGCAATGAAACTTTGCACTTCTGGCAACTAGCTGCACATCCAGCCTGGGAGATCCTAGTTTAGGTCTGCACAGGTGTGACTGTGGTGTGACTGCGTGACCTGAGCCTTGTGTATGGTGCAGCGAGTTGGCTTGGAGACGCTCTGGGTATCAGAAAAGAGCCGTAGCCTGGCTGCTGCTGGGCATCCACGTTAGCAAAGCACTTTGAACAGTGCTGGCATTGCTTTCGGAGTCCATCAGTTGAACTCATTATTGCAAATTACAATCATCATCAATGAGTTGAACTCATTAACGTGCTGTGGAACGCTCCGAGGGTGGTCCTAGCGCTGCTGATACCTGGAATAATTGCATTTCTTAACTCTGCAGATGTGCTCTGATAAATTAGGCGTGGGGTCACATGCTGAAAACAGAGAAAGGCGTTGGAACAGACGGAGGTGTCAGAACAGCTCCCTGCTCTGAGCCAGGGGGGGTCCTGGAGAAACTGCGCACCCTGACCTCCAGTGACACCTGAAAGTCTGCAAGAAGCCGCTTAATTTGCATGGGAATTTCCACTCTGAGTTCTTGACTTGGGAATTCTAGCAGTCTTTTAATGTGCATTGGTGTTAATTACTGAATAATAACCCTTCTTGCAGCTTACAGTCTTCCAGTGTATTCTGGTACAATACTGAATGTATTTAGGATTAATGATACCGACTGAGAATGCTACTAGGAATCTTTGTTGTTCAGTATCAGCACAGCAGCAAAGAAGTAATATTACCAACATGAGTGATTCTTCAAAGTCATTTAGTTAAAAAATAAAAAAATTCAGAACAATTTATTTAGAAAGCACCAGGTTCTACTAACCCTGGGTGTCAGCCTTTTTTGCTCCCCTGCAAGTCTAAGGGCTACCTACAATCAGCTTTTTTAGCACATTCCACTGGTAGGGATAGTTTATTGAGTTATTGCTGACACTTGAGTAGCTCGTGCTGAGCCACTTTTTATTATTTTACTTTGCAATAACACCCTTGACAATTATTCTTTGATGCCCTTGCGTGACCTGCGCTTACAGAAGTAGGCTGCTCAGCAGAGGAGGTTGGTGGAATTACTGGGGACGGTGTGGTCTTCCAAAAGCTTTGCCTGCCCCTCCGTGCTGCACCCCATGGTTGGTCACAGGGGTCACCCCATCCCTGCTGTGAGCAAAGCTGCTTGGACAGAGGGAGGGAAGAAACCCCTAGCCCTATGGAGGGTGGGGACCTGTGAAGAAATGTGTCCACGGGGTATGTAAACATGGGTTGGCCTGAATGCTGCTTTCATTTTAGGTGATCCCCCAGCTGCAGCCTCTTGCCTAACACACCGAAGGATTTGGAAAGCACATAGTGCTGTCCTGATGCTAAGATCAGGACTGTGGCATGATCCATCCAGATACCACTGGCACTGCTGGTACAGTCCCTGATGCCAACACCCCACGAAGGCACAGGGACCATTTCCCTGCTCACCTCCCTGCTCACTTCCCTGTCTCTCTGCAAACCAAAGGTGTTGTCTCCAAGCACCCAGACTGTTCAGAGAGTTGCTGCTACTGAAAGGGGAGGGCTTGCATTTGTCCAAGTATTTCTATACCCCTCCATATACCTGTGCAATGCTTTGGGGGGGGGGAGTAGTCTCCCACTTGTGTTCTGGCCCTGCCTTGCTCACCAGAGGAGTGCAGGCAGGAAGATTTTCCTGCAGTGTTCAGATTAATGCCTCTGAACGGATGTGTCTGTCATACAGGCAAGCACACGGTGACATGTCGATATGTTTACAACTACCTGATGACTTGCTGTTGCTCTGACTGCTTTTAAATTTTCACACAGATGAACATCAATAGCCAGGAACTTTGGGAGGAAATGCTGTGTCTTGAAGGCCTCATTGGTAAGGGCTTGGTCAACACACACTGTTGATTTGTTCTGTGTTACAAGCACTTTGGTCCTGTTAGGAATCAGTTTCTGCTGATACTAATGTTTGGACGAACCCTCTATTTCTCTTGCCCTGAGTGAAAGTAAGGAATATTATACCATATTACCAGAAGCTGTACTAGCTGGAGGTTACCAACTGATGTGGGACAGTTGTCACTGAACTATAGTGGCACTGGTGCAGGAACCTCGAGTCCCCCATCCAGCCCCAGGCATGGGGCAGGGAGATCCCAGTGCAAGGAGCAGCCCTGGCTCTCAATGTGGGGGTCAGAGGGTGGCTAGGTGAGCCTGTGCAGCAAGTTACCCTGGAAAATCTGATACCCTCAGGGTCACAACCACGTGCATATATCTTTTAAAGACTCCACAACGTTGTAAGCTTGTTATTTTTTAATGCCATTTGACCCTTTGATCTATTAGTATATCAGTAGTTAGTTTCTACTGTAGTTGAATCTGCAGCCCTTGTGGAGCTTGGCAAGAGTCAGAACTATGAGAGCAACAGCCCTAGGCTGCAGCTTGAGAGGCTCAGGTTGGACCTTAAGAAAACCTCCTTCCCCAGGAAGGTGATGCCATAGAGATCACCAGAAGGGGACACTTCATTTCTGTGAGGATTTCAGGTTTCTTATGGCAATAATGGCCTTAATGCAGCCCTCTTCCTAAAGATTACCCTGCAAAGTGCACAAACCAGCCTATTGGTGTCGGTCTGAAATCCATTCTGACCTTCTTCTTATTTTCATGCTTGCAGTTGTTGATGCATATCAAGCCTGGTGTGGCCCATGCAAAACAGTAGTGGATCTTTTCCGAAGAATAAGGAATGAAGTCAGCAGTGACCTTCTGCACTTTGCTGTGGTAAGGTCCCACTTGGCACTGCTTAAAAAATCCATATTCTGTCCCCTGAACATAGCAGGTAACTGAAGTCATTCATCTTTCCAAATCCATCCAGAACAGTAACAGTGCAGGAGTTCCAGCCTGTGTGAATGAACCTGCTAGATGCAGGTTGGTTACATTGAAAATAGCTCATACCATTAAAGATTTTCAGGCTTGAACAATTCTGTACTTTTCAGATGTTTTTCTGCGAAGGAGAAGGCTTGAACGCAACTGATCATTTTGATTCATGACTTTCATATTTTACCAGCTCTTACTTTAACCCTGGCAGCAAACTTGCTATTCTTGGGCTGGGTGACACGTTAGTTGGAAGATGTCTGCCTGCTGACCTGGTGAACTTTCCAAGGGACTTGTTTCTGCAGTGTGCACCAAATTGCTTACACAAATAACATTGGACAGGATGAGCAGCATGTGTGTTCCTGTGCCGTACAGGGAGAGAGTGAAGGAGCTGGGTTTTCAAAATTTGGAGAAGGCTCAGGGGCAGAGCCAAGAGCTGTCTTTGGCTGCCTAATGGGGCATTATTAGAGAGGGAAGAGACAGGCATTGCTCAGTGGTACGTAGCAAAAGAACAGGAGACAACAAGATTGAATTGTGGCAGCGAAAATTCCAAAATATACAAGGAAAAAAAAAAGTGTTCAAATAGGAGTGATTAGGGCACTGGGACAAGTTCCCAGACAGCTGTGGAGATCTGATTTGTAGAGATGCTCAAAACTCCATTTCACACAGCCTTGTACACACTCCTGCTGCTGCCCCAGCTCCTGCAGGCAGAATCTCCCAGAGACATCCACAGCTTCGAGTGTGTTACTGAGCTGAGACAAAATCCTTGCCCTGACCAGTGTCATTTCAGCCTGGGATTTTGCTGTACATGAGGGGTGAGTGCTGGGCAGTTCTGAGCGCAGGCTGTTCTGTGTATGTTCCTCTGAAGCAAAAATATTTTCCCATAAGCACCTTTTTTATCTGACATCCTTTTTAGGCTGAAGTTGATTCCGTTGATGCTCTGGAAAAATACAGAGGAAAATGTGAGCCCATCTTTCTCTTCTACACAGTGAGTGAAAAGTTTCTTACAGTAGTTACACAGCAATAAATGTGACTTAGCAGTGCAAACAGCTGTCTTCATGGAGAGCTGTGCTACTGCAGGGCCTCACTGCTGCTACAGGCTGCTTCCCTTCATCCTCAGGGACATCAGTAAAGAAAGTTGTTCCAAAATTTCCCTTTCGTTTTGGAGTGGAGAAGCTCTGCCTGTGAGGAGGGCCTGGTACATAATTTAATATCTCTACTGTCAATCTGGATGAGGGGATTGAGTGTGCCCTCAGTAAGTTTGCAGATGGCACCAAGTTGGGGGGAAGTGTTGATCTGCCTGAGGGTAGGAGGGCCCTACAGAGGGATCTGTACAGACTGATTGCTGGGCTGAGGCCAGTTGTGAGTTTAAACAAGACGAGTCCTGCACTTTGCTCACAACTCCATGGAGCGCTATGGGCTTGGGGCTTGGAAAGCTGTGCAATGGAAAAGGGCCTGGGGGTGTTGGTTGATGCTGAGCTGAACATGAGCAGCAGGGTGCCCAAGCAGCCAAGAAGGCCAGTGGCATCATGGCTTGCATCAGAAATAGTGCAGCCAGCAGGAGCAGGAGGCGATTGTCCCCTGTACTCAGCTCTGGTGACGCCGCACAGCGAGTGCTGTGCTCAGCATGGAGCCCCTCACTACACTGAGGCCTTGAAGTGTGTCCAGAGAAGGGCAGTGAAGCTGTGAGGAAGGGTTTTGGAGCGCAAGACTTATGGGGAGCTGCTGAGGGAGCTGGAATAGATCAGTCTGGAGAAGAGGAGGCTGAGGGCAGACCTTATCAGCCCCTGCAACTCCCTGAGAGGAAGCTGTGGCGGATGGAGGTCAGTCAGTTCTTCCAGGTGACAGCAATAGGATGAGGGGTGATGGCCTCACCTTGTGCCAGGGGAGGTCAGGTTGGGCGTTAGGAAACGTTCCTTCTCAGAAAGAGCAGCGAGGCACTGCACAGCTGCACAGGGAGGTGGGACAGTCAGCTGGAGGTGCTCAGAGCTGTGGGGATGTGGCACTGAGGGACGTGGGCAGTAGGCATGGTGGGGTGGGCTGGGATTGGACCTGGGGATCTGAGGGGTCTTTTCCAGCCTTAACGATTCTGTTATAACACAGGACATGATGAGATGGTCTGGTGATTTCCAGAGCCCAGGGAGTTGGGCTCACTGACAGACCTGCTTTTCACCCTTTTCAGAGAGGAGAACTGACAGCTATTGTGAGAGGAGCAAACGCCCCATTGCTGCACAAGACCATTCTGAAACAGCTGGCAGTGGGAAAGAAGGTTTTGGAGCATGGAGGAGAGCGTTTGGTGGTAATCAGGCTCTGAATCCTTGTTAGAGCCAAAGCTCAGATTTCCAGTGCCAGCAAGGCGCTGAAGCTGGGTTGCTTCCTGCCAAAAACCTATCAGTTTTTCTGGGCTGAGCCTGAAGGCTGATGTGCATCCCATGTCACAGGGCTGTGCAGCCCTCTTGGATTTAAGGAAGAAGCTGAAAGGGTGGTTGTGTTTTTAAACCCTCTGTCCTCCTAGGAGAAGGAAAAGCAACTCCTCACCTTGCTCTACAGGATGGAGGGAGAACTCTGTGTTTTCTCTTGCTGAGCTCACCCACCCCTAGCATTAGTTATTCCTTCAGGATACCTTAGCTTTTAATTCCATAATCTAGCAGCTCTGATGACATTTCTCAGGCTGCAGGGGCGGGCACTTCACTGCACTGGGCCCTGCTCGTTCCTGCGCTGGGATATCGCCGTGCAATCACTGGCAGCAGCTGTCCTACAGCAGCTGTGCTGGGCACAGCGCTGCTGAGGAAATGCAGCCTTTGTTCTGAGCTCACTGCAGCCGTACCACTGCATCCCCTGCAGCGACTCTCACTGGTAACTCTCCACGTCACTGATGATTTCTTTCCCTCCCACAGCAGGCTCAAGTCCTCGACGCTCCCTAGTCCAGTTTCGCTGCCGCCGTGCTGGGGCAGCCGCGCACTTCCAATAAACCGCTCCCTTCCAGCGCCTCCGCCCTTCGGTTACCGCCGCGCTGCGGCCCCTTTAACAGCGGCGGGGGGGAGGGTGGCGGTGCCGTGCTGCGCCTGCGCGGGAGTGGGGGCGGCTCCGGACGCAGGTTCGAGTCCCGGCGCCGCCGGCCTGCTAGCCCCGCCACCTGTCCTAGCCCAGCCATGGACGCGGCGCCGGAGGAGGGCCCCGCGGGAAGCGAGGCTGAGCCGGACGGGCTGGCCTGCCCGGAGCCGTCCGCGTCCCGCCTGAGCGCGGTGGAGCTCGACCGCGAGCTGGACTCCCGCAGCGAGCTGGTGCGTCGCCATTTCCGTGCCGGCGCTGCCCGTGCCGTGCTCTCTGCGCCCTGTCCGGCGGTGTGGGTGGAGGTGGGGAAGAGGTCCCTGTGGCCGCCGTGCAGGCAACGCCAGCGCTCGTACTGCGAGCCGCCGTGCCGCTTCCAGTGGGGCAGGGATCGGGCGGCATGGAGCTGCGAGGCCGGCCCTGCCGTGCCTGACCCCGGGGAGAGCGCGGCGGGAGCGCCCCGGGCGAAACGTGCCCTCCTCGCCTCTCGCCCCGACCTTCCCTCTTTGTCTAATGCTTTTCCCCGTGTCCTGTCGCTGTCTGTCGGAATCTGGCGCCTGTGCGCGGGGTGGGTGTAAGCAAAGCGTGCTCCTCTCGTAGTTAGCAGAGGTTTGGAAGGCGGGGTGGGCATCTAACCCCGGTCTGTGGTTTCTGATGTCCAGATCGATGACAAAGAGTTCGACATCCCTCAAGTCGATACCCCGCCAACGCTGGAGAGCATCCTGAACGAGGTGAGAGGGGCACGGCGCAATGCTGCTTGAACTGCTGTCACTGAGGCTGGAGGAGGTCCCCGAGGTCACCCAGGCTCTCGTTTTCTTCTGGGAAATAAAGTGGTGTAACCCTATGGCTTCCTGATACTGATAGCTGACACAGCATGTGTTGAGTCGTGTAATTGCTGGATTCTTCACAGCTCCTAGTAGTCTGTTTCATACGTTTGGCCCCATATAATGGCAAAAAGGAGCTTGAAACAGGTGACTTCTCTTAAAATCTGCATTAAAGGTACAGGTATGAAGCGTCCCGGACAGTCATGTGCAGTCTAGGAACTGGAGGAACATTCAGCAGATTGCTGCCCGAGTAGAAGGGATGTTGAATGGAGGTGCAGAAGAGCCTGTCCTCTTTCTGGTGATGGATGTAGGTGGAGCTCAGAGAATTTCTGTGAGCCCAAACTCACAAGTGGGCCCGTCCACGTCAAAGGAGTAGAACTGTGGTTAACTGAAGAAAACCTGGCTCAGTGCAGACTGTCTTTGGAGCTGCTTGTCTCAGTGTATACAGGATGGGAATGACCAGCAAAGTGTTTTCAGGAAGGGATTTCAATGTGGAGCACAAGCTGAGTGAGCCCGTAGGTATACCTTGCTCTGAAGGAAAGTGAGCACAGGGCTGCTCTCAGTGAGGCAAACAAGGAGCACCTGCTGTCATCACTGCATGTTGGCTCTCAGTGCAGCGTTGTGTTTGTACTCTGGCTCTGTGCTTCAAGGACAGTGTGACGTGTGTTGAAGTTAGAAGGTAGCTTAAGCAATGGCCACCTGAAAATAACATAGAAACAATTCTAGGCAAAGCTTGAGGAGAGAGGGTCACCAGCAGAAGGCAGCCCTGGGGTGCAGCATGTTTAGTTCTCTTGCTGGCAGCATTCTCTCACTGGAGATCCCACACTATTCATCCCCTCTGTAATCACTGAGGGTTCTGGAGACTGATTCTTCCACACTATCCACAGTATAGCATAGTTCTGTTTTTGTAATAAGAGATTATCTTATTGTATTCTCATACTTCTTTTTCTGCTTACTTGATGCCATTTTGCTGCTGTTTCCGTTAAGGTGTTGTGTGCTTTGGATGTTTACCAAGTGTGGTGGTTCTCTTCTTTCAGACTGATGATGAAGAGGAGTCTTTCATTTTGGAAGATCCCTTTCTCTTGAACATTGATAACACAGATACACACTCCTATGACACGTCTTCTGTAGCAAGCTCTGACAGCGGGGACAGGACGCACCTGAAAAGGTACTACAAGTCTGATACCCTGGGAATTTAAATCAATTAAAAGTAATTATGTTTTTGGTTGGGTAGAAGGACTATCAATGCTAAGAACAATTGAAACTTCCTAAAGCAACCTTCTGTGTTTTGAAAGGGCGAGCAAAATGCTTTTGCTCGTGGAAATGGAATGTGAATCTTGACATCCCAAAGCAGCCTGGCATGTGATAGTTAGCTGCAATACTGCTGACTTACTTTGCTAATTACTCGAACTATGGCTTCATCTTACACCCTGAGCCACTCCCATGGCCTGCTTATGTGCCATGGGAAGTTGGCCTCTGGTTTCTTTTATGCTGTGATTGCTACATGTGCAACTGCATTGGAAACAATTGCAAACACTCTTAAGTGTGACAGTTTATGGTGGCATTTGGTGGTGTTCTGAGGCACTGTTCTTTCGTCTCCAGAAAGAATGTTTGGTATTGAGGGAAATGTAACCTGAAGGGACTTAATATTTTCCAGTACATGGAAGGCAGAAAAACTGGGAGTCATTTTTATCATGTTTGTTTGAAGCTGCTCACCATGTTTATGGGTCCTCAGCCACACTATAAGCTATTAAGCATGTTTCATTAGCCTACCTACTTGTTTGTATGTCTTTGGAAAGATAACTGAATTTTCCTGGGGAATTTCCCCCTCCTATGTGTGTTGCATTATACCAGTGCTCTTCAGAATCTACTTTTCCTTGTACACTGGTTACCTTTAAAAACATTTTCTCCATAAACAGCAACTTTTACCTTTTGTATACAGTCAGCTGTTTGAATTGAATATTACACTTCAAATCATACATCTGGTTTTCCCAGGGGTCCATATGCTGCTAACGAGCATTTTTCAGTTGTGTGTTGCCTACAGGTGCTCACCTTTAGAGGTTGAAGCTTTCTGGTGCGCTGAGGCTGGAGTAAAGAGCAAAAGTGTTTCTCTTAGGCTTTATTAATAAATGCTGTAGTCTGCAGAGAGATGCTTGAAACTGAAGACTTGTTTGAAGGACTTTTCATTTCTGTGGAAGAGGAATTAAGACAAATTCTTATGCAGGCACAGTGTTAGGTTGTATACTTTGCTATTGATTTTACGGCTGTTGATTCTGGACACGTGTGCATCAGCAATAAGAATGGAAACTGCATGGTTATGTATGCATGCAGACTTTACCTGCTGGTTTAGCTGTGGGCATGTGTTCCAAACTCTGCTTTAATGTGTTTGGATTATTTCTTCTTTCCTTAGGAAGAAAAAACTCCCAGATTCTCTCTCTCTGCATGGATCAGTTATAAGACTCTCGCTTCTGAAAGGGATTTCTGCCCAAATTGTATCTGCAGCAGTAAGTGTCTATCTCTCCTGGTGACATCTATTAAGTAAAATTTCGGCTTGTTCTGGTGTAGAGGGATGTGGGTGATCTTCTCCCTCTTCATAGTATTAGTATTAACATGTTTAGTACGTAAGCTAGTGTTAGTAACCTCTAACTAGGAGTGAATTATTAGCTGACTATCTGCACAGTAATGTGGTAAGTCCTCTTTAACACTGCTTTTTGTTGCCAGATGTCAAGAAATCTGATGGGAAATATTAGTACAAAATGATGTCAGTGCTCTTGTTTCTTAAAGGTGCTAGAAGCAGGTCTGCCTAATGCCTGCAGCAGGCACAGGCCACACTCATCCCAGGCCCACAAGCTGTCTGTGACTGCACCTCAGGCCTGCCTGGAGTTTGTGCTGCCAGTGAAAAGGAGCTGTCCAAGATCACATTTGAGGCAGGGATTTATAAAGAATGTGAATTCTGAAGCAGGCTTGTTAGCATAAAATGCAGGTGATTCATCTGTGAATGTCTCTGTAAGGGCTGTGTGATTGGAGTCTGAGTGTGAGTGTGCTGCAGCTGGTTGTTACTTGTGTTGATGGAGGTATGAGCTGCCTGGGTGGGAAGCTAAGAAGGTGTTCTGGAGAGGGAAATGGTTTTGCATTAGATATCAGTGCAGTGTCCATAGAGAATACTGAGGGCTGTTAATCAGATTAGACTTTTTTTGAGGAAAAACAGGATAGCTTTCATTTGTAATGACAGGATAGTCTGCTTCTCCATTTCTGCATGCTTCCTCATCTGTTCTGAGTATTCCTTGCCTGTGGTTCTCTCTGCACTTTCTGCCCTGGTGAGACTTATTAAAACATCTTGTGTTGACTCTGTGTGCTGTATTATTAGAGACATTAATAGTGCAGGGAGTTCTGCTGCTTACTCATAATTTGTCCTGTTTTTCTAGGACAAAGTGGATGCTGGTTTGCCTACTGCAATTGTAAGTACACAATTTTCAAGTACTGTGTGTTTATTCTTCACATAAATTTGGCAGACTTTAAGCAGTAGTTTAATAGAGTTGATAAATGGGTCTTACCTTGCTAAGAGCCCTCAAATCTGAGGGTTAGGAGGAGCAGCATTAGAAGGCTAGCTTCTAGGAGCAGAGTGCAGCCTTTCCTAACTGCCTCTGTGCTGATGGAGCCCTCTGCTCTCCCTTTTTTCATGTCATCACCAGAAGTTCTTAGTTGAGCACCCAACCATTCCCAATCACGTTCATCTGTTGGGCACCTTGAAGCTCCCTACCTATTTCTCCTTTGCTAGCCGTTGCTTTGACTCATAAAGACATTTAAAGTGGAGTGCTCATCATGCAGTGAGTTCAAAGTTTCTGTGGCCCTGATAGAACTCAAATATGACCTTAAAGCTTTGCTGAAAGCCTGTCTGAAAGGCACAGGCCTGTTTAGCAATGGGCACTAAGCTTCTTGAAGTCAAGCATGCTAATTAAAGTATGTCAGAAGTAAGCTGCGTGTGATTAGAGAAGCGTGTCAAGGAGGTGGCAAACAGCAAGTATTTCTTGCCCTTGTGAAGTTAGTTCTAATACTTTACGAAGAAAACAAAGTCATTTGATCACTTTGACTCTGGTAGCAGCAGTACATAAGAAATGATACTTTTTAGTTCAAGACAAAAAGGGAAAAATGCATCTGGAGGTGAGGGTTGCATAGCAAGGTTGGAAGCGTGTGTGACTGAGGCACATAGGGGGTGCAAAATTCTTCTTTGGCTATAGTTCTCATGTAGGAAACTACGTGAGTTCTCATGTAGCAACAAGTCTGTTGCTTGTATATTAAAAAGTTACATCTGTAGCCTTCTTAAAATTTCCCCTTCTGGCAAGCTTTGTGTGATATTGGAAGTGGTGGATTTGTGAATCGTTTGTGAACTTCTCAGCTTTTGGTCTTTTTCCTTGACTCTTTCAGGCAGCATCAAATCTGATAGCAGTGGGGACTTCTCATGGCCTAGCCCTGATTTTTGGTAAGTGAAGAAGAAAGCTCTTTGCATTTTAATGATCTTTAAAAACAACAACAACAACAAAACCAGCAAAATGAACAAAGGAACCAATCCCCAGAACAGCTCAAATTAGAATTGGAATTGGATTTCTTGTAGCATGTTTTGTGCTAAATACAATTTTATTTCAGTAAAGAAATAACGCACAAGTAACATTTAATTTGTTCCTCTTTGTATAGTTCTTGCTCCTGTTTTGCAGGAGCTTGACACATTGATAAGAAGAAATTTGTCTCCTTAACGATTGTATAAAGAACCTTTTTTGTGTTTATGTATGAAATTACTCTTGATATGGAAAAAAACCAGAATCATTATAATAGAACAATCTTGCAGTGTATCCATCTTTTCCCTTCTGACACAGTAGCTGCCAGGAGTAGGAAAATTAAAATGCATTCCTTGAGAAAGGAAGCTTCTAACCCATGGCTACCTGTGAACTTGCATCCTTTCTTCCTCCTTCCCCAATCTTCCCCTGCATCCATCACCACTTTATCCCATTTTTTCTCCCATCACCAGCCTGTGTTACATGTAAATTCTGAACTTATGCCTTAGCTAACCAGCTTCACAGATATGGAAGTGCTTCCGTGCACATTTAGTTTGTGAGCATTGAGGTCTATGCAGCACTAGATTCATAACAAATTTTGAAATTGAATTGCCCTTTTCCTTCAGAGTTGGCTGGAATTATTCAGGAGGCTAAAAGTTGTGAGGGGGGACAGAAGAAGGAGGGGAAGGACTGTGACAGAGTAAGTCCAGATTTTCAAATGGGATGTACTTAATCTGATCCACACGTGATCTGAGTTGTTAGTAGGAGATCTTTGTAGTTTGCTTTGTAGCTGCTACGAAAGACATTTCTATGATGATTTTCCCATTTCTGTCTTTTGCATGTGGGCATTTAAGGAAGTTAGTAAGCTTCTGAACAAGGGGTTGTCAGAATAGTGAGAGGTTTTTGCATTTTACACTCCCAGAAGGACTTGGAGTCCACGTAAGCATGTGAGCAGGCAGGGTCATTCTTATCTTTGTTGTGACTGTTTCTGCATCAAGTCCCACTGAGAGGATTGATCACAGAATGCCTGAGGTGCTTGATGTGCTGTGGTGCTTCAGTTCATATATTTCATAAGGCTCTTGAAGAATTGTTTTCTTTGTTACGCTCCTGGTTAGGTTTTGGTCAAACTTTTACTTTGGCCATGATCTTTACATTGCTATGTACTTTGCAGTTTCTAAAGGTTTTTCTGTGGTCTTTAGAAAACGTGATGCAATGTTTTTCCTAACTGAAAGTTCCTTGACTTTTACTAAGATGTTAATGCTTCGAGCATTTAGCAGAGAGGTGAGAGCTGGACCTTTCTCAAAGGCTCCTGGTGTTAGGGTAAGAGGCAGTGCACTGGAGTTCCCCCAGGAGAAGCTCTGACTGATATTTGTTTTGACCATGAGGGTGATGAAGCACTGGAACAGATGTTGCAGGATCACCTTCCTTGGGATACACAGAACTCACCAAGGCCCTGAGCAGCCTAAGCTGATTGGCCCTCCTTGTGGCAGAGTGAGGCCAAGGACTGCTGCAGCTGCCTTGCAATCTGGGTTCCCCTGCTCCAATTGAGAGGTGGTGAGAGGAGTGCTACTGCATCCAGCTTTTCAGATACAGACGGGAGTGATTCCTGCATGCTCCTGTTCTCTTTTCATTAGTATCATGAAGTCAAAATGTATAAACTCATTTTTCTTCAGTGACCACACACTTAGTTTTAGAGCACTGTAATGAGCAGCATCCCCTCAGGTAACTGGGCAAATCAAAAGGTGGAATGTTACCAAAATAAAAAATGTCAGCAAAATCTGAAGGCTCTCTGTCTTTTTGAACGTTGTCACATACGCTGTTCTTTGCTTCTCTCCTTTCTTTTGTATTGATTTCTGACTTTTTCTTTCCTATTTTGGCCCTTTCTATGTGGACTGAAAAGGAAAAGGTACAGTAACACCACACCGTGCACGTACCCTGCATGAGCAACTCCTGTTCTGCCCAGTTTGCATGCTGATGTGCTAGGTTAATCTGTGCCAGATAGGCAGCATGTAGGGCAGTAACCAGGCAGTGGGTAATACTGCTGGTGAGCCCAGAAACTGCCTATTGAATGCATGTGTACTGAATGCTGCCAATTCTTTGGGCAGAAATAGCAGAGGAACAGGTAAATGTGCTATTTGTAATGTTTTAGAGCAGGACGTGTCTGCAAAGGCGTTGTTTCAGGGCAGGACGAGGTAAAGCTCTTCCATGAGATCACCATCCATCTGTTTCTGCCTGAGAACTGTTAGTGGGAGCACTACAGATTAGATTAGGACCTGAGTCAGGGAGCCACGAGCCAGAAACTCTGGGAAACTCAACAAGCAGACAGCAACTTCTGACTGACCCCATGCAGCAGCTGTGCAGCTGAGGAGGGAGCAGTGGCTTCCTGGGGAGGTGACTGAATCCCTGCTGTGAGCAGTCACTTCGTTGCACAAGCTGGAGTGGTGGAGAAGAGGCTTCAGCACACCCTGGTTTAGGAGACAGCTGTTGTGTTTTCAAGGGAGATGGTGTCTGTAACCTGTTCCTGTAGCACACCATCTCTTGTCCTCCTGCTTCCACCTCCTGGGAGAGCATTTACTGGTGGTAGGCCTGATGAAGGTGGGAAGAAAGCATCTCATTTGTAGCATTTGAGTCATTCTGCAGGAAATCAAGTCTTTTGAATGCAGAGAAATGATGGCTGAAGAAAAAAAAAAATCTGGTTAAAAACCTGATTATCTGAGATCAATTCTGCTTATTCCTGTGTTCTGGAAAGTCATGTTTCATATTCAAAAGCTTGTTAACATTTTGCTTGTAGGGCTAAGTACCATCTGGTTCTGGCTCCAGACTGTGAAAACAGCAGCAACAGCAATAGTTACTGCTGGAAATAGTTCAGATGAAGAACTGCTTTATTTACATTGCAAAATTGAAGATGTTTTCCAGACAGTTAGTAGCCACCTTTGTTTCAAGCATGTGGAAAATACTTTTTAATCCAAAATGTGCATTAAATTCTACTATTATTAGTCTGGAAAATCATCAAATGAGCTTTTATAACCCTTTGCTTTTATCTGTTTTTGTTACTTCAGCAGTTCATCAGTGTGAGCTCATTGACTCAGACATTTTGTTTTGTGTTAGGTGCAATGTTGCTTGTCTGATTTGTTTTTAAAATTGTCAAATGAGTCCTCCTTGTGTGTTATCCTGTGATTGACTGGAAATGAGAACAAGTGCTGATGTGTTTTTCTTTGGGGTTTGCTTTCCAAGTGTTTTTTTCTCTACTCTGAAAATGCATCTTAGGCAAAAAATGGGCACTTCCTTTTTGGGAACTCAGACTGACCCACCCCAGTTCCTTCAGCTGCAGGTCTATAAGTCTGAAGAAGGATTTATTATTTTCTTTTCCCTTTCAATTAACAAGTAGTCCTTTATCTTCACAAATTTCTCCTTAGGGAGGGAGGTTCTGGCTGGACTGGAGCTCAGGACAGGCAGAGGATGTATCGTAATTGATCAGAGATCTGCACACTGTAGGCAGTGAGGAACCGTAAAGGAGAACTTCCCCTGGAAGACTGTTATAGAGCTCTTCGTTCTTTAATGGAGGAATAAATTGTTCTTAATTCAGAAGTGTTCAGAGCTGCAGAGCACTGTCTGAAGAGTTCAGTGCTGTAGACAAGCTACTTAGCAGGCACTTGAAACGTGCGGTGTTTTGCTGTCACACGGGGCTCAGCACGTGGCATACAGGCACCTGGTTGCCATCTGGATGCTCTTCCACTCAAGACCACTTTTCTTGACAAAATGATGCTAATTTTTATTGCACCTTAGAATACTTCCTTCTCCGATTTCTTGCTCTAGTGATACTGCAATAGTTTTGGCTCCACGTTTCTCATATATTGAATGAGGGCAGCAGTTTGAATTCACTTGAAGTCACTTGAATTGCATGCATCTTTTGTTTGATTAAAAAAGAGCATCAGTGCTATAGAACTGATCAGTAGCTTGTGCAACTGTCAGAGCTTTCAGAGCTGCTGCTATACCTGTATATTCTGCCAGTCTGAACCCTTCTCTTCTTGGTTTTGAGAGGCCTTTCTGATAGCAGAATTTGAAAGGTGACTCCCACAGTGTGCTCAGCCTCCAGTGTGTCAGTGATACAGGAATACATCATGTGGTGTTGGGGAGGAAATGAGGGATACTTCCATGCTCTGTTTCACATCTGGCACATAGCTAATGGACCTGCAGCTTGTATGGAGAGATGTCCTGTGCCTTGGGCACTGCTCCCAGAGGGTTCTGGGGCTCAGCTGCTGTCTGTTCCCTGGATCTCTCTGACCTCTCCCTCTCTGCTCAAGGCAAAATGCATGAACACAGTATTTCAGTGGCACTTCTGATATATTTCAGATCACCAGTCTTCATTCTAACAATCCTCACCAAAAAAAAAACCAACAAAGCTAGATCTTTTGGCTATTCAGTTTTTAATGCCTCTGCGTTCCCTTATTCTCTGTCCTTGCTTTGTAATGTTAAAACAAATTTTTGTATTTCCCTGCAATCTCTGTACTAACAAAGTGCTCTGATCTTGGGAGCTCTTCATTAGGAGTGTAACTGTGAGGCCTATGAATTGTTAATGCACCTCCAGCATCTGTGTATGTAAATAATTGTGGTACTTTAACTTTGTACTAATTCTTATGCCCTAGATCAAAACCAGGCTCTACGGCTGTGTCTGGGCAGCACTGCTGTTGGGGCTCAGTATGGGGCTATCTCTGCTCTCAGCATCAACAACGACTGCACCAGACTCCTGTGTGGCTTTGCAAAAGGACAGGTAATTCCCATGAATTGGTGGTTCAGTGCTGTCCTGTTACTGAGGGACTGTTCTAGTATAATCCAAGCTAAGTGCACTCAGTACACAGCTGTTAATTGTTTTTGTGCTGAATATAAAAACTCAGTGATGTGCCGTCACACAAGGTGATGGAGAGATCCCTTGACAGCAAATATTTTACACTGAGAACAACTTGCTTGCAGATCACAATGTGGGATCTGGCCAGTGGGAAGCTGCTACGATCAATAACAGATGCTCACCCCCCAGGAACAGCCATTTTGCACATTAAGGTAACAGATTTTTCTTTTTTTTTTAATTCTTTTTCCAAAGAACCTGCTCATATTCAGTCAGATCGCAGAATCACAGAATGGCCTGGGTTGCAAAGGAGCACAGTGCTCATCTGCTTCCAACCCCCTGCCGTGTGCAGGTCACCAACCAGCAGCCCAGGCTGCCCAGAGCCACATCCAGCCTGGCCTTGAATGCCTGCAGGGATGGGGCATCCACAGCCTCCTTGGGCAACCTGTGCCAGTGCCTCACCACCCTCTGGCTGAAAAACTTCCTCCTAATACCACCCTAAACCTCCCCTGTCTCAGTTTAAAACCATTCCCTCTTGTCCTATCACTGTTCACCCTCACAAACAGCTGTTCCCTCTCCTGTCTGTACACTCCTTTCAGGCACTAGAAGACCACCATGAGGTCTCCCTGGAGCCTTCTCTTCTCCAAGCTAAAAAAGCCCAGATGTGCTAACTTCCTTTGTGCAGTACTTCTAGATTTGCAGATGAGAGCAGCTACCTAGGAGTTACGTGGCAGTAATATCCAGAGGTGAAAAAAATGAGCAGAAATTTAAAAAAAGGAAACAAAGTATATTGCTAGCTGAAATCATAATATTGGCAGTGAGTTGCAGTATAACAAAAGCTTATTTTCTGTCCAATCTCTGATGCCAGAATCTGTGTAGGTTTAGATGCTAAAATATGTGTATCTCCTGGTTGGTGCAGTGATCTTGGTGCTTCACCTTGCTGGGACATCTCGGGTCTACTGAGTACCACTGAGTACCATTCAACTAATAGAAATAGAGCAGCATGTCTGGTGGAGCATGGCTCAAGGATGGCTTCTTGCGTACTGCTTGGCCTCACCTGGCTTACCAGAAAGATTTTGTTGCTATGAAGTGCCCCTGTACTGCTGCATCTGAAATACTCCCATCTCAGGCAACTTTGTCCCATGCATAACAATGCATCTTCCCCTTTTTTGGGTCCTTGTTCCTCATGTCTCCCTTCTGGCTCATAACCTGATGGCAGTACCAACATTGAGGAGTACTTGGACCTTGCAATCCCAGATGCTTGTGCTGGATTGCAGAGTCTTCCAGAAGGGTCTCTCAACTGTGTACATGACCCTTTCTTATCTTATTTGATTTCATTAGGTGCTATGGATGTTTCTGATTTTTGGTCTCACAGCCCATTTGTCAGTTCTGGCACCAACCTAGAGGCTTGAAGCTGTGAGTTATTCTGGTAGCAGTGCAGATTTTGATGTCTTGTGGTTCTGAGCAGCAATAGAATGTAGTGGGACTTTGATAACGGAATCTAGCAATGATGCTGGAAAGATGAGGGCAAGACACAACACTTTGCATTTTCTACACATCATAAAAAAGCCATCAGTATTCTCGATGCTAAATGTTGAAAGTGTATTCCTGGTAGACATAACATACAGAAGTAAATGCACTGTAGATAATGCTGTAGCATGAGTTTTTCAATTATTTTTTTGTTTGGTGGCTTATTTGTTAATGCCAATTCTAATTTGATTGTCTGCTCAGTTTACAGATGACCCGACACTTGCAATTTGCAACGACAGCGGAGGCTCCGTGTTTGAACTCTCATTTAAGTAAGACAGCTCTTACCTGATAGAAGTTGGCAATGCAAGCAGCTAGTTCTAGGTCAGAAGTTATAAAACCCAAGCAAAAAAGCACTGCAACCAGTGAAACTATTGTCTGAATATTGAAGGTACAGCTCAGGGCTGCAGTATAATTTTAACTGAAGCAAGGCTTGTTAATGGTCAAGTAATGGTTTAAGTTATTAATGTTTTTATTTAGGTATTGCCCAGGATCTTGGCATTCCTGATTGACTCTTGGAAGTTGTCATATAAGTGCTGCCTTGGTTTTCCTTTCTTAGTGAGAGCTGCCCTTCACTAACTGCTCATTCTCCTCTTGCAATCCTGAAGAGGATGTGGGATAAGGAGAAAGGACTGGGCTTGTTGCTCTGGGGAACCTGATCGTGTGCTATTAAATAAGACCCTAAGGACTTCTTGTCTGTACCTAAGCAGCTGTTTGAAACTGCTTCCAGCAACAACCCAAATTCATCCCTGGAGCTGTGTACAAAGGCTTTTTGAAACAGTATTTCTGAAGGATTGTGCATAAGATTTCATGAAAATGTTAGGCTGATCTCCTCCTGATAACTGTCTGTTAAGCTGATTTCTCTGGTTTGCAGGAGGGTTATGGGTGTGAGAACGTGTGAATCTCGATGTCTCTTCAGCGGCTCCAAGGGGGAGGTTTGTTGTATTGAACCATTACATGCAAAGGTTGAACTGAGAGACCATCCTATCACCCAGTATTCACTGCTGGCCATGGCCTCCCTGACAAAGGTAACTCGCTGCAGGCAGAAGGCTTTATGAGAAGCCACAAAGAAACTTCCTGGTACATCCTCCAATGTTTTATTTTGCCTTTTTGTTTCTTTGAAGATACTGGTTATTGGCCTGAAGCCATCTTTGAAAGTGTGGATGACTTTTCCCTACGGTCGTGTGAGTTACAAAGCTCAATGCTTGCTTTTTTTGTTATTGCTACCAACAGTTCTTGTAGTGAAGGGGGTGAGATCAGGACTAGGAGTTGGTAAGGCAGTAAAAACTGCCTTACCAGCACACATTAGAACTACAGTTTCACAGCGTAGAGTTTAATGCATTGTCTGCCAGGTGTGGATTGTAGGCAGAGAGCTGAATCTCTTGAAGATGTTGGCTTTTTCCCAGAAGTGGGAAGGGAGGATCTTAGGAGCTGCTCAGTTTCTTGTCTTCTCTATTGTGGCCTGGAAGCCTCGACTGATGGGATCTGACCTGTTGTCTCTAAATCATGTGTGTAGACCAGAGAACACAACCTTCTGCTCAGCTTTCAGCACACTAAGGCATTGCTTTATGGCCCGTGTGCACACCTGGCAAAGTCAATGAGCAGCAGCTGATGAGCATCACACCCTGCTACCAAGGGGCTGCCTTGCATACAGTCTGTGCTTCTTGTCTCTCAGATGGACCCTTCGAGTGTCCCCCTCCTGGCGTGGCACTTTGTGGCTGTACAGAACTCAGTGAACCCCATGCTTGCGTTTTGTAGAGGTGATGTCGTTCATTTTCTTCTGGTAAGTTTGAATGTTTTGTTCTGTGTTTCAAATAATCACTTCTTACTCACTTGACTGAGCCTCTGGCTTGTGGAATTCTAGTGTGTGTGTGCATGGTAGGGGTGTCTGCAGCTTGCAACAGGCTTGGGAAAGGAAGCTGGTTGTTGCTCTTCAGCAAACAGTGGTGTCCTTCCTTGAGGATCTGGAGGGCTGAGCTTTGTGTATTCCAGAAGGAAGTGTTGACTATAACCTCACTTCATTTCACCTGGAGGTGGAAGAATGTGGATTATTTTGAGGAGAGCATATGAATTTGAGATGCTATTTTGTTTTTTCGTATGAAACACAGGTCTGGAAAACTTAGATAAACCACTGAGAGACAACTGCTTTCAAGGTGCATGTGTTTAGATGTGCCACTTTTACTGCTGAGATCTGCAGAAGCTGTATATGCAGATGTGTTGTTTTTTTTTTGTTTTTTTTTTTTTACTTTTGAAGATTTCATGTCTGCATTCAGTATGTGAGCAGTGCTCAGGCTTCAGAAAATGGAGTACTTTGGCTTGGAGTGCTAGGATGTTTAAGGAGCTGTTTTGGCATACGACTCCTGCAGTGCAAGCAAGTGATTGGAAGTTAATCCAGCAGAGGGCATGTGTTCTTCTGCTTACTTCTGAGAGCCAGTCCTCAGACCTCTTCTGTTTCCTCACATATGTGAGAGCTTTGGAAGTGGGTCACAGCACTCTGATTCAGAACAGTGTGTGCTGTTACTGGGTGCTCAGCCTGCTCGTGTGAGCTGCTCTCCTGGAGCTGGTGTGATGCGTTTGGGGACTGAAGAATGTGTTCCTCAATCTTGTCTGATTTCTCTTTTAGGTAAAGAGGGATGATACTGGTGCAATACATGTCACTAAGCAGAAGCAGCTCCATCTTCACTATGACCTCATCAACTTCACTGTAAGTCTCAATACTGTTGTTTTTTTTTTTACACAAATTTTCTTGTAATTGTACCTCAAGATCCTTTAGTTGTATGTACCACACGTATGCACTGTACTTATCTGGAGTTCAGTAATGGAGAATGTCTTTAAACTTGGGATTCATTAGAAAACCAGCCTAATTGAAACAGCAAGTAGCAATTAAGAGGTAAAAAATGAACAAACAGAAGAGTAGTTGCATGTAGGCAAAATACTTCCTTTTTCTGGGAAGATGGTGGCCTTGGTAAGGAAATGTTTTCAGGAGCCAAAGAGAATTTAGCAAGCAATATTTTTACTCCTTACTTAAGAATGCAAACTTCTCTGAAATTAGCTCAGTAAAATTCTAGTGCTTTTATATATGGATGCTTCCTAGCATGCCATAATTGCTTGATTTCAACAATAAAAATCCCGACTCCAAAACACATTTACACGATAGAGAGAATAAAGCATGAAAGGCCAGAATACCAAGACAGGCCTCCAAATCAGCCAGCATTTTCTAGAAATTAGATTAAAGTTAGCTTCGAAATGAGGATGAGGTTTTTTTGTTGTTTTTCTTTTTGTCATGGGAATGGTGAGGTACTGGAGCTGGTTGTCCAGAGAAAGCCATAGATGCCCCAGCCCTGGGAGTGTGGAAGTGTTTGAGGCCAGGTTGGCCTTGAACCAGTTTGAAACTTGTCATCACCGTCTGTATAACATGCACTGCAACAAGTTGCCCAAGGAGGCTGTGGATGCCCCATCCCTGCAGGCATTCAAGGCCAGGCTGGATGTGGCTCTGGGCAGCCTGGGCTGTTGGTTGGTGACCCTGCGCATAGCAGAGGGCTGGAACTGGATGAGCATTGTGCTCCTTTTCAACCCAGGCCATTCTATTCTCAAGTGCTGAAAAAAATGGGAGAAAAAAGCAGGGCTTTGGTCATAGAAGTAGAAGTTTAAGAATACAGATGACAGGCTTTGACTTAAACTTGGATGTACAACATCTTTTTTTTAATGCTTCTCGATGCTCTATTTAACTCCCAAGGGATCTGAGAAGAGGTGTTGCAGTAGTCATGTTTTTGAGGCTTTTGGATGGAAGGTGCACTAGAGCATAAACAGTGTTCCAACAGGATGGATTGCCATTTGTCTGCAGGTGTTTTCTTTGAAGAGATGTCATTGTAGTTTTTCTCAGTGTAAAAGCTGATATACTCAAGAGGGAATCTCCCCATCGTTACCTTTGGAATTATGCATGGTTGCTGTTTTGTAGTAATGGTGTATAGCATTTAAGTTGCTAGTGATTCTAGACCTTCTGGTGTGGATACTTGGGGATATGCCCAGAACTGGTTTAGTTCCCTCTAATGACACGTGAGTTGCTGAAATCTGCAGTGTGTTGCCTTTTTCAGTGGATAAACTCACGAACAGCAGTGCTTCTGGACAGTGTGGAGAAGCTGCATGTCATAGATCGTCAGACACAGGAGGAGTTGGAGACCATAGAGATTCCAGAAGTTCAGCTGGTCTACAACAGCAGCCACTTCAAGTCCCTGGCTACAGGAGGCAATGTCAGCGAGGCGCTGGTGGGTGCAGATGATCTACATGTGTTTGCCTTAAGTGAGAGAAAGTGGAGATTTGGAAAAAGGGCTTTGTGAAACATCTGAAAAATCATACATGATGTTGATTTAGCCAGCTAACAGGCAGTTTGCGTTTTCTTTTTGGGGAGCTGCTCCTTATGCAGGGGTAGACAATGAAACATGGGACGTACGTAGTAGTTCATTCTTGTTTGAAAGGCCAGCTGTGGAATTTTGCTCAGTTCCAGACACTGCAGTGCCCTGTGACCAGGCCTTCTGGTGACTGCCATTGAAGCCTGAGACATAAGGCTTGAAAAAATGGTGGGCCCAAGGAAATTTTTCTTGTTGAGATGCTCAGCAGCGCTTTAAGCTGCATTTACAGCAGAAGGCCATGATGTAAGAGCTTGCTTACTTACTATTGCCCAGTAATCTGTGTTGTTCTCTCCCAGTCTTCATTATGTTGTTTTAATTACAGTGTTCAGGTGTACATGTGTCTTTTGGAAAATTTTACAAAAACAAAAGGCAGTTTGACTTGCATGACATTTTTTCCTCTCTGCAGGCATTGGTTGGAGAGAAAGCTTGTTATCAGTCCATCAGCAGCTGTGGTGGCCAGATCTTCTACCTGGGAACTAAGGTAAGTGTGGGGAGTTTGTAATGGAAATAAGTGGCATTGACTTCTGGTTGTTTTGCGCTTACATCCTTGGCTTAAAGAATGTGCAACAATTTGATCTTAGACAAGTTCTGAGCTCAGTAATGATGTGATACTTTTGCAGTATCCTCGTTTATGCCATTTCAAAGTAGAGTTAGCTTTCTCTGCCCTGAACTTCCATTTCTATTTCCTAGACATGCTAATGAGTAAATAGAGTAAATAGAAGAAGATAAGAGGGTAGGGAAAGTTAGACTCCATTGAGTGGAGTTGATAGAAGGATTATTCTGATTGTTTTTCCAGTGCAAGCACTCTATGAAAAAGCAGAGAGAGGTGTATTACAGGATGCTACGTAGAAATCTGAGAGTTGCTTTACTTCTTTATTTATACCAGCCTGCTCTGGGGAGTCTGTAGGACGCATGAGCAATTGTAACTAAATAATGTGTTTGGTTGTTTTTTTTTTTTTTCCTTTTCTAGTCAGTTCACGTCATGACATTGAGGAGCTGGAGAGAGGTAAGTTGAGAGGAAAACTGTAGAACTTGGTAGGTTTGAATTGCTTAAATATAGCCTAGCAGGGAGTGAACTATAGAGCTATAGCATTTGTGAAGAATGTTCTGAGTGCTGTGTTCAGGATTCCTAATTGCTACACAAAGCCAGCACTGTAGGTATTCTGCTTTCCACAGTGGGATGCTATGGGACTGCTACTTGCATGAGCTTGCAGGCTGAATGGAATCCTTGTTTTCCCAAGTGAGGCAAACAATGCCTTGTGAGGTTTCAGCTGCTATTAACTAGGCAGAGTCACCATGCTCTGTGGCATTGGAATGCAAAGATAGGGTAAAGGAATGGAAGGAAATCTGGTTCCTTGTATTTTGTCTCCAGCTACTGCAGGAGCTACATCTTCAAATTTATCGAAGACTGCCCAGAAACTTCACTGGGTTTTTGGATCCTTGATTCTGTTGCTAGAAGCTGTTTTGGATTATCATTTCTCTGGTAGCTGAAACCCTGTTAATTTCCAGGTTAAAGTAATCAGAGATCTGTTTATATCTCTTTGTTGCTTTGCTGTTCTTTTCCATTGAGAAGAAAAGCATTTTTTTCTGTTCTAGTTCATCACTTCACAGTATGTTTATTCAGAGAATGCACATTGTCCATTAGACTTTGTTTTGCAAGGTTAAGCACATCTTTCATCACCCTCCTATTCCTTTCTTTTTCACAATCACCGTTCCCTACGCATTATCTGTGCTTAGTTTCTTGTCCCATGTGACTCTGGGTAGGCTCTTGCAGTCCCATGCACAGTGGCATCTGTTCTTCTCTGTCTCTGACAGGTAGGTTAGGCCTTGTACCTCCTTGGGTTGCCTTTTGCTGTTTTTTTTTTTGGCTGTATAATGTTAGAGGCTTGTAGCTGACAGCCGAACTCTGACTTCTGTTGTAGACTACTTGTGCCATTGGATTGCATCGTACTTCTCTCACCTGGCTTTAGGGATTATCCTATTGCTTTTTGTCTTTGTGGTCTTCAATCCACGTTGAATGTTGGTCATTGGCAAACTTCATTAGTAAATTCTGCTTGTGCCAAGTTAGTTTACCAACTCATTTTGAAAAAGGGACTTCAAGGCTGTTTCTCAAGCAACTCAAATAGTCATCTTTTTTCAGTCACACATCTCTACTCTTGGCAGTGACCTTCACCATTTTTTGCCTACAGAGTATGAACAGTTTATCTCTGTTATGATACAGTTGCTGCTTTTGGGTACCAGGATCATTCTCCTCTTCTAGTTTTCCCTCCAGCCGTTCACTGCCACCTCTGCCAATGAGAAGTCTTGCTTTGAGCCATGATCTCATGTACTTAGAATTCCAAAATCAATCCCAATGTACATGCCCTGAGTCAAACTCATTTTAAATCACCACGTGGTTTCTATAGTACTGGAAGCCTCTTTGTTGTAGGTGATTTACTCAAGACTTGTCATGGAGCAGGTGTGGAGGTGAGAGTTATAGATGTGGACTTTTTTGTCCTTTTCAAGTGTGCAGAAGAAAATATACATCCGAGATAATTTTGAGATGTTGCCCTTTACTGCAGTTATAGTCAGCTTCAGATGTTTCCTATTTCCTTGCTGTCAGCCATCATGATCTGCTGCTGGTCTTTAAGAAGGAGAGAAAATAGTCTAACACTAAGATCTATTGTTACTTATTATTTTAGAGAATTGATCACCTTCTGAAACAAGAGCGTCTCACTGATGCCCTGGCTCTTGCTTGGTCCTTTTATGAAGGGAAAGCAAAGGCTGTAGTAGGTAAGTGTTTGTGTGAATGTTTCCAACTGAAATCACTAGGGAAAGTTTTAAACCTGTGCATGTACTGGTGCTGGCATCACTGTTCCAGGAAAAAAAGTTGAGAGGTAATTGAAGGAGAGAAATGAGGATGTGTTGCTTTGGGTGCGACAGAAACAACACCACCAACATGGATCAGTTTGGCTTCTTTAGGGTCCATAAACCTTTAGGAGACACCTTTTTTCAACTGAAAGTCAGACCTGATCTGTGCTGTGACTCCTGTTACTGCCTTTTCATGAAGGAAACGGATCCAGCTGTTGAATAACCAGTCAGCAAAATATTTCTGATGGTCATGTGTGACCTGTAGGTAATCTGCAGGGTGATGCTCCCTCAGCTCTGTCAAGCAGGTACTTCTAATTGAGGCCTCCTCTGTCTGTACAACAGACTGAAAGTACTGTTGGTTTTTGGCACCATGTTTCCTATAAAGGCCAATGCTTTGTGAGCATCTGTCTCATTGTGAGGAACAAGTTCATTGTGTCAGAAGCTGCTGCTCGGATGGTCTGACTGGGATTGGGCAAACTGAATTTTCAGCAAGTAACATTTGGTGGTTTTGACAGATGACTCTTAAGGATAAGATCCTCCTGCTGTGAATTGCTAGTATGTGAAGATGTATCTTGTTTAATGCACAGCAAAATGCAATTAAGCAAATTATTTTGAATTCTGGAAAATTATTATTGTCTTCTGAGTTGGCATTTAAGAATTGTTTGTCCTTACAGTGTGCTCCTTCACATCAATGCATCCTCCAGCCATTGACCTCCTATACACCCTGTGTCAGTTTTCTGTTAATTATTCTCTGGATGTTAAACTTGTTTTCTTCTGTCAGACAGCACTCAGATCTGGTTTTGTCATTCTGGATTGCTGGAGCAATCTTTAAATTAAGAGAGTAAGGACTCTGTATCTAGATATTCTGACCTCTGTATCTCAAGCTGTGGTATTTATAGTGCACCTCATTGTTTGTTTGTTTCCCCTAACCCCTTCATTCTTTCTAGGCTTGTCTGGGGACACAAGCAAGCGGAAAGCAGTCATTGCAGACAGAGTGAGTCACTGATCTCTTCCTAACTAGGTTTTCATGTGCACTTAAGTGATGTTAATTGTGTTCCTGGAAGGAGTAGCATCTCTCCTCCAGAAGTTATTTCAATTAACTCTTGAAAGCATACACATGCCTGTCTTGCTATGATTGTGAGCAGGATTTTAGAAGAGTTAAAGATGGGGATAAAATCTGCAGCATTAGGAAAAGAGATTGTGACACCGTTATCTTGGCCTTGAGATCTCAAAATCCAGTCTCTGTTCCCTTCACAGGGGACAGAAACCCTTTTTGGAGGTAATTGCAGTTTCCTGCTGTTTAGCTGTTGAGCATTCATCAGTATGTAACTTTCTGACTCCCTGGTTAGAGATCTTGATCATGTGTACATGGAATAAATTTTTAACTGATTATGTTATGATTATTGTCACAAGATTGTGTTTCTAGGAAGGATATTTAAAATATGTAATTATTGCAGTAGTTATTCATCTTTACTTTATTCTTACTTCATGTTGTGTTTTCAGATAAGTAAGCTCTGTTATTTAAGATACTGTAACTTAAGCTCTGAGTGAAAACATGGCTGCAGTGAGTTCTGTGTTTCAGTTTGTGCTTCAGTCATCTGCCTCAAAATGTGCTGGGAGCCTGGCAGTGCAGTTACTGTAGGCCTTCAGGAACCCCCCTGGGCCACTCCTGTTCCATCTCCTGCAGTTGTCTAAGCAGCCTTGTTGGGAGTACCAGTTGTAGCCTCTTTTTTCCTTTCTGCCTGTTATAGTTCATGCCCAAACTGGAACAACAGGGTTTGCCATGCTGCCAGCCCCCTAGTCAGACTATTAAATGTGCTACCAGGCCAGCCTCTAGTGTAGGATGGAAATGAATTTTCTTGTTTCTTGTAATCCAGATGGTTGAGATCCTTCTCCATTATGCTGATCGGACTTTGAAGAAATGCCCTGACCAAGGAAAAATCCAAGTTATGGAGCAGCACTTTCAGGTATGTTGCTTCAGAGGACTCTCTTGAATAGATATATGGAAACTCTTAATCAGAATTGTCATAGAATCACAGGATGGCCTGGGTTGCAAAGGCCCACAGTGCTCACCCAGTTCCAACCCCCTGCTGTGTGCAGGTCACCAACCAGCAGCCCAGGCTGCCCAGAGCCACATCCAGCCTGGCCTTGAATGCCTGCAGGGATGGGGCATCCACAGCCTCCTTGGGCAACCTGTGCCAGTGCCTCACCACCCTCTGGCTGAAAAACTTCCTCCTAATATCCAACCTCAACCTCCCCTGTCTCAGTGTAAGACCATTCCCCTTGTCCTATCTCTACCAGCCCGTGTTGATACTGCATTGCTGCAGAAGTTGCCTGTGTAACAGTCATGACCTGTTGGGAAATTCTTGTGTGATCAGTGGGAAAGTGGCAAGTCCACATGTGACTGTGTTTGCCAGCTATCTCTGGTTGGTGGAAAAGCTGTGAGTGTGCCACTGTATTGGCCAGGCTTCATTTTGTGCTGTGCAGGATGTTCTGTTTGGCAAGATCTTTGCCAGTCACCACAGCTTTTTTGTTCCTTCCCCAGGATGTGGTGCCTGTCATAGTTGATTACTGCCTTTTGCTCCAGCGCACGTAAGTCTGAGTTTATAAATCTGTGCCCCATGACAGACCACCACCCCGTGCAGTCCTGAGTGCTGTCTGCTATAGTATCACATTGTTCAGAGGAGTCATTTTATGACTTGATGTAGAACGTTACAGTTTAGAGAAAGGTTTGAGGACTGGTGCTGAGGTTAGTGTATTCAGTACCCAAATGTTCCTGTTAAGTTTCTGCTGATGTACTGAGGAAGAAAGATTTGGTTCAAATTTTCCCCCACACTTAACAAAATTTTCTCCCTCTGTCAAAGATTGTTAAATTTTGGTGTTGTCATCATTCCTCCTCCAACAGCAGCTTTTTTGTTGCAACACACATGGCTTAATTTGTTCTGTGTAGTTGCCCCTGACTCACGTCTGCATGGGAGGTGAATGGGGCATTTAGCTGCTGAGCTGAAGAAATAGTATTTAATTTGGAGTTCTCAAGTGGTAGATAAATAGGAATATTTTAATAATCTTGTCTGATAACTGAACACATCTTTCTTCCTAGAGATCTATTATTTAACCAGATCTACGATAAGATGAGTGAGAATTCTGTAGCCAAAGGAATCTTTCTGGAGTGCTTGGAGCCATATATCTTAAGTGATAAGCTGATGGGAATCACAGCTCAAGTGATGAAAGACTTGCTCCTTCACTTCCAAGACAAGAACAGGTTGGAAAATATGGAAGCCTGCATTGTGCATATGGATATCACTAGCCTGGACATACAACAGGTTTGTCTTCCAGACTGAACACTGCACCGAGTTCCTCTGAATAAATGACAGCATCCCCTCATCACTGATGCAGACTTCTTTTCAGTACAGCATAGCTTGTGGAAGACAGGGAGTCACCTTTCAACAGACAGAAATTATCTAGTCCAAACCAATGGTGCCTTTTGGCCACTAATTTGTAACAGGACTCTGCTCTGTGTCCTGGCAGGTGGTCCTTCTGTGCTGGGAAAACCATCTCTATGATGCCATGATCTATGTCTACAACAGTGGAATGAATGACTTCATCAGTCCCATGGAGGTAGGAGAGATGCTCATTTGTTTATTTGCTGAGCATGCAGTCTTTGTGAGAAATGGCATTTTAGGCTAATACATAATCTTCTCATTCAATATATATGTTCTGTTCTTTTTCATTCAGAGGGAGAAATCATATATGATATGCAGTTATTTGACTACGTGCACTTAAAAAGTGATTTGTAATTACAGTGCTTTAGTACACACATTTTTCATTGACAGTGTATCTGAGGTAGCAATGCTCTGCAAAGATAGAATGAGAAAATTGTGTTTAAAAAGGCAGAAGAGAATACCATGATGAATTAAGGAGATCTGGTGGCAGACAGCTGAGGAACAGGAAATGTCCTGGTCTGCTATGATTTGAATGTTACTTCTGAGACCACTGAAGTTGTTTTTTTGTTTTTTGTTTTTTTTTTTAGTGTGGCCTTTTGTTTAGGGTTAGATCTGATTGGCTGAAGGGTGTTTTTGGTCATAACATCAGTTGGAATAGACATCTTTTGCCATGTCTTGGTGTCCTCTGTTCTTGTTAATTAGAACTGGTGAGAAAACAACTTTTCTGGGGAAAGTGTTCCAGTGATCTCTGCTTTAAAATCAGGTGGAATCTTTGCTCTGAGCCTTTCCAGCTGCTTGAACACTGCTCTTGTTCTTGTCTTTTGAACAGAAGCTGTTCAAAGTCATTGCTCCTCCACTGAATGCTGGGAAGTCTCTCACAGGTACAGTATTATTGCTTCTGGAAGAGTTTCTATATCTGGGGTTGGATGTTTCAGGCATTACTGGTCACTTGCATATGCTCCCTATTAGGATCTTGAGAAGAGGAAAGTGCTCTGGTACTGTTCAGTGTCTGTAAAGCTGCTCTACTTACAGTGTGTAAAATTGTGTGCATGTCAAATGAGGTGTTTTGCTAATAATTGGGGAAAAACAGTTGCATCTCTGTGTCTTCTGAAAAAAAGGCGACAAATGATTTTTGTTTTGTAGATGAGCAGGTGGTAATGGGCAACAAGCTGCTCGTGTATATAAGGTAAGGCCATTTAGAAAGAATGTGTGCTGTTGCCTAGTGGTACCAGATTTTAATTAATTATAGTTGCAAAATCTTAGGCTGTGTTGTGTTTCAGAGTCTGAGGGATTATGTAAAATACCAATGGCTACTTGCTATGGCTGCCTTAGTCACTATGGCTTGTGGCACATCATGGAGCCATGGAATATCCCAAGTTGGTTGAGACCCTCAGGGGTCATTAAGTCCAATCCCTGGCTCCAGGCAGGAGCCAGAATCCAAGCCCTGTGTCTGAGAGTGGTATCCAAGCTCTTGAGCTCCATCAGCTCAGGGCTATGCGTACTGCCCTGGGAAGCCTGTGTCACATCCATCACCTTCATGTGCAGAACCTTTTCTTAACCCCCAGCCTTACCCTGCCCTGGTGCAGCTCCAGGCCATCCACTTGGATCCTATCATATGAGGGGATAGGTGGAGTGAAGTTAAATACTTGGAGCTGGTAAGCCATGACTATGACTTTGTCTTTTGGTTTCTCCTTCATCCTGTGTGTGACAGTGCTCCTTGAGCGAGGAGTCAGTAGCCTGAGAAGCCTTATTTGAGCTCTTTGGGATAGCTGTGCTTACTGTATTGCTTGTGATTTGCTGGAAGTCATTCTGAAATGGCCCAGTAGTGATTAATTAATGAGTTCCCTTTTCTGGAATCTATCCGAGTTCATGAACTGTTGATTCTGGATTATTGCTGCATCCAAAAATGCAAGAGAGATTACTTTTTTTTTGGGAAATCCTGAGATACCACTGTTGTGTTCCTGCTGTGCTATGACAGACTTTGGATAGAAATTCGTGCGTGCAAATCTTGTGTATTTGCAGCCATCCTGTCTGCAATACTTGCTCTCATGATACACAAAATAAATTTAAGAGCATCCTGAAAACAGCATCAGAAAATTAAATGTTTTCTTCAGTCTGTTTAATGCTAAGAGTTAACGTAAAAGCAAACAGCCAACCAACCCACACAAACCTTTCCCTTTGTTTCCTATAGCTGCTGCTTGGCAGGCCGTGCGTATCCATTGGGTGATATTCCTGAAGATCTGGTACCTCTGGTTAAAAATCAGGTGAGTAACCTTCTGGAAGGGCACTCTATCACGTGAGAATTTAGAAAAGAAAGCATGTGTCTTATTTCTGAGTTTCTGATTGAAAGCAATTGTTAATCTGATGTCTGATAATGGTTTTGTCACAGAGTGCACCTTGCTGGAATCACAGTTAATGTGTACGAGAAGTATGACAAGATGTGCAGGTTGCATGCTGTGAAAGTTGGCATAGTGACTGCCAAGTAAATCTCCTTTCCTTATTTCCATCAGAGCCTTCAAGCCAGCTTTTTCTTTCTCTTTAAGCTGTGCCTGAATCTTGGCCCAAGGCAAAGCTTAACTCCTTTGGATCCCCAAGAGTTTATTGAGGTGGAAGATGCCTTTGATCACCATTTTGTGCTCATAAGAATATCTTTCCTTAATTCCTGGTTAATTTTGCTAGCAAAATAGTTTTCTTTTTGGCACGTAGTATTTCATTGTAATTTCAGGGCTTTAAGAAGAGGTAGTGCTTTCTTTTTGGCACTTCCTTTCTTCAGCACAGCAGAAAAGGTAGATGCTTTTGTTGCTAAACTAGGGCTTGTAGCTGTATGTATGTGGTAGCTCTGGGTTGCTGCAAACCCTTTCCTCACAGTTTGCCAGCCATGCTGCTTCCTTTTGTCAGAGGAGCACTGGGCTGTTGCCCTCTCCCATGGCCTTATCTAATTGTCTCCTGCACACTCTCTAGACCTGGCGCAGCAACAACTGTGGCTGGAGATCTGAGAAGCAGAAGCATAACCAGCAGCAGTAACACTGGGGAGGAGCCATCAGCGTCTCCTTGTTATAATCTCTGACAGTGGTCCTAAGAGTCTTACTTAAGTAACATCTTCTGTCTCAATTCTTAAATCCAGCACTTTAGCTACATTATTTTTATTAGATGGTTTTCTTGCTAGTTCCTAGCTGGCAGAAGGTACCAGGTTCAAGGAGACCAAGTTACACAGGGAAGGCTGTAGTTCTGAAAGTCAAGCTGCTAATCCGTCTGGCTTCTCTGTCACCATGCTATCAAGGAAGTTAACTCAGAACAGGAGTGAATGAGAAAGTGAGACATTTCCTGGGGGAGGGGGGGGTATTTTTACTGTCCTAGGAAAGCATATTGCCTGTCAGTTCCCTGTGGGATCCTGGTGTGTACCTTAACACATGATGACAGATGTGGCCACTCTGCAGCCTTTCTGCTGGCAGGCAGATCTGCTAGGAGCTTTGACCAGCGCAGGACTGGGACAGCTGGAGCTGTTGCTGTTTGTTGCCTTGGAAAGGACTGGACACCTCTATCAGTGGCTAGATAAAGGCAGTTACTTTCATTTTTGAAAGGCATACTCAACTTTCTGAGTTAGGAAGTCAGCAAAGGAGTTGGACAACACTTGTGTCAGTTTTTGCAGCCCCTCAAAGTGAGGGGGCACACTGGTTGGCTCTTCCCAAAGGAACTGCTGATGAGGGGAGCTGTGCCCTGCTTAAGGAGCAGTTGCACAGCTGCTGAGAAGAGCTGCCAGCATGAGCAGGCAGTTAGTCTGACTTCAGACAATTCAGTCTGCAAGAATGAGCCTTAATTTTTAGGTGTTGGTTGGTAAGTTGGGTGGTGAGCCTAAGGAAGGGCTTTTTTCTCTTCCTAACAAGCGTCAGGAAAAGCACAGTGATGGACTGCTAATGTATTTTAAAGCTTAAGTGCAAAGCAAAAGATGATGCTGCTTTCCAATGTGCTTTGCAATATCACTTATCTGAAATCCATAGGAAACCTGCTACGTGTGAATCTTCATTGCAGATCTTTGAGTTTCTCATCCGGTTGCACTCAGCAGAGGGATCTGTGGATGAGGAGGTCTACCCTCACATTCGTACCTTGCTGCACTTTGACACTCGGGAATTCCTTAATGTTCTTGCTTTGGTAAGAGACCACTGATTTCTTCCAGGAGAACAGCACAGCACCCATTCTTTTGTTATCTGTGCTGTGGTTGCATGATCTACAAGATTCTGTTAAACAGAAGTTTATGTTTTAGCTAAACCAATAGCTACTGGCTTGATGCAGGAACAGTTTTAATGTGCATTCTGTATCAGAGGAGATCATAATAGTCCTTTATGTCCTTAAGTATACGTTGATGAACATCTGATGTTGTATAGTAAGCACTCTGGAAGCAGAGGCCATCTTAAGCATAGATAAAAAAGGAGTAATGTATTTCTAAATTCCATTGTAGTACTGACATCTTTCTCCATTATTAAAGGTTTGGCTTTCTTTCCAAGTTTCTTGAATTTCCTCTCTCTATTTGGGCCTGTTAATTTGGTTAAGTGTGTAAGAACTGTTGTAGTAGTTACAAAAAGGCAAGTTGTGTCTTGGAACCTGCTGCTTAGGTAACATGCACATAATGGGCTTAAAAGCATTGTCAGCTTTGCAATGTGGCTACTGCTTCATGATGGCTTACATTTCTGGGGCTACCAGTGGACAGCATTCCTAAGATGATGTCAGTGTTTTTCACCTCATGCAGACTTTTGAAGACTTTAAGAATGACAAGCAAGCTGTGGAATATCAACAGCGCATTGTGGACATACTTCTGAAAGTGAGTGTGCCTAAAAATTAACCTGTGCTTTCGTCTGACTGATGATATTTAACTGTGCAATAAAGCCTGTAATGTAGATGAGGGCTTTCCAGTCCCACAGGGGGTGACACCACTGAGGAAGTGGGCATGGATTCACCATGGCCAAGGCTTGTTGGTTGTATGTTTCAGAGTGAAGCTACATGACATTAAATGTGACAGAGAGGGCTCCATCCTATCTGTGATTACACCTGGGCTGTGTTCTGTTGTTAGGATCCTTCTTTCTGCACTGCTGAGTTAATTTATATCTGCTTCTCATTTGATTCCACTCCCTCCTTCTATCTGAGCAGAAAAGCTGTCCCAGGAACCTTGTGCTTGGCAGGATGCCACTGCTCTTCTGATAAAGCCCTGCTCCCTTGTCTGTGCGTGCTGTTTGGGATGTAACATGTTCAGAATGACAGGCCTATCTTTAGGAGATGGGAGAGAAGGGGAATGTCAGAGTTATCAGGCTGGTGCTGTAGAAATCACTTGTCATCTGCAGACTGTGTTCCTTAACAATGTTCTCATTAAAAGCTATTGCTGCCAAATGCCATTTGGTTTCCCCTTCAGAGCTGTCAGCATTAATAATGAGTAATTCCACTTGGAAGCTGTTTATGTATAAACATATCATAAGCAGTATTTCCCTGTTGCTGTCATCGTTGATAGATGAAAGCAAGGGCAGCAATGAGTGAATTCAGTGACAGAGCTGCATTGGGTGACCTGAGAAATGCCTCTGTGGGGGACCTTCAGTGAGTTAGGTGCTGCCATAGAGATGTTAGCTCTGTGCTAGGTTAGCCCTGCTAGTGTTGGTAGCTGCTGTCAGCAGGAGGTGGCACACTACAGCTGTCTTCTGGACTTACTGTGGGATGTGTTTCTGCAGCATGATGCAGGCTATGAGAAGTTGTTTATAAGTACTCTGTGCTGCTGGGCACATCACAGATGGGTTTTGTCCTCTTGCAACAGAGCCCAGCGCTGCTTCTTGGGAGGCAAAGGAGGGCAGCTGATGGGAAGTGCTGCAGGATGAGATGCACCTGCAGACAAACACCTTGGTGTTACAAGAACTCAGTCTCCCTTTGTCTGGAATCTGCTCTCCTTCTGAATAAAGACTTGAAAAATCTTAGGACTTTTGATGTAAAACATTTGTCATTGGCGAAGAAAGCACTCAGGAATCATTTGGATAACACAGATATAGCAGGCATCAAATGTCATCTTTCAAAATGCCCAGGTGTTTGGCCTGCAGCTTTGGTGAGGTTTCCATATCAGAGCTCTGGTGGTTTCACCTTCCCAAGGACTGGTGAGGATCCAGCCTGTGAAAAACAAATCCAAAACAAATAAAATAATCCTGTTTTTTTTTTTGTTTGTTTGTTTTTTTTGTGGTCAACCATATTTTTAGTGCTGTTAGCTGATGTCATTCTTACCAAGCTCCTACATAAAATAGACTTTTTTTTTAAAGCAGAAAATTGAAATTAAAAAGAAGTGATAGCATTTCAAACAGCTGGACTGAATTCCTTAACGTATCTAAACTGTCTGCCTCTATCTGTGTAAGGTAACCATTAGCATCTCATGGGATCTGCAACTCTGAGTCACTTGGAGAAAGCAGCTGCACGTCCCAGGCATACACTGAATGAGGTTATGAAGTGTGAAATGCTGTCTGTAGGCTTTGTTGGAGCACCTTGCAAATGTTAGTGACAGAGTGGTTCAGGTGATGGATTTCCTTCCAGCTAAATGACCTGCTCTTAGAGGGGAGACTTTCCAAAGAGAGGCATTTCACCTTCCCTTGGTGTTTGAGGGGCTTTTCCTTCTGCAGGTGAGAGGTACCAAGTGTCGTGCCTTTCCATATGCCAGGCAGGTGATGAGCACTCTGCTGGTCTCAGACTGTTTTTGTGGCAGCTGTTTTGATACCCAGGCTTTCTGTAGTTTCAAGCTGAGTTAGCACAGCCACAAGTTTCTCAAAACATTGGTTGACTAACAATTCAATGTGAGAAAAGGCAATTTTCTCCAAGCCCACACTTGTCATTGAGTCATTTGATCAGTTCTGCGTGCCACAGCTGAAGTGGTAAATGCCTGAGGTTTAAAGTCAAATGCATTTTTTTCTTCTATAATTATTTATTTTGTCTTTTCTCTTTGTGTGACATTTCTCTGTCCCAAAGCTCAGTCACACATTCAGTGATTAGCACAGACTGAAGAAATGGAGGTAGATGTGAGTTTCCTCAATGCTGTTTGGAGCGCCTTCACACCCCAAAATTTAGGGGCATGCGAGAATTCTTCCCTTCAATGCTGGACAAAGAGGTTGAGCCTCTTCAGCATTGGGGAAGAGATGTTTCAGCAAGGACGCTGCCTGTATCTTCAGGCCACGTGCAGTTGGATACTGTGGAAGGTAGATTGCTTGTTGGGCTCTCGTCTGGACTAGCAGCAGGAGACTGTATGGGTATCTCAGGCAGGGGGAGGCTGTGCAGTGCTTTCTTGTTGCAGGGTTGTAATTAGTTTCCTATAGGCAACTGCAGATTCAATCGCATTTCTGTTTCTCTCTTTACTCTTTAATTATTCTTAGGTCATGGTAGAGAATTCTGACTTCACCCCGTCGCAAGTTGGCTGTCTCTTTACTTTCCTTGCCCGTCAGCTGGCCAAGCCCAACAACACACTGTTTGTGAACAGAACACTTTTTGATCAGGTAAGTGATAGCAGAAAAAATTCTCAAGAGGATCCAACCCCACAGAAAGTGCGCCTGGTGCTGCAGACTGAGGCAATTCTGGGGCATTACAAAGCAGGTAGAGGTAGCATCCTGCTGGGACTTCGTAGTTTCAAAGAAGCAGGGTCATAGAGACCACTGAAGCACTGTAAGGTGGGTATTCCAGCCTGCTGCTGGAACCGAGTGTGAAATAGGTCAGGTTGCAGGAGATGGAATTAGTGTAGCCTCCGCTCTTCTCCATGGGGTGGCAGATTTCTGTGGTCAGTAGCATGTCAAAAAACAAACCCTGCAAGGACTGGAGCTAATCTGTTTGTTTTAAGCCCCAGCGATTGTTTTATGACTCTGTTGTCACTAGTTACACATAGGAAGATTATCAGTGTGAGGAAATAAAGAGCACCAACTGAAATGACACTCCTGAACTTACAGAGCTGTTGTATATGTTTTTATCTGGCAGTTTCTAGTTTCTTTGGCCACCATCCTTCTTTGCTGTTTGGAACAAGCTGAAAGGGATCAATGTATGACTGAAGTTTGCACAGATTAAATTTATATTAGAAATTGTTTGGACTGATAAGGAGGTTTTAATAGCTACAGCAATTTTGCTTCAGATGCATACCGATATGTGAACACTGATAAGTAATGATTTAGAAAACAGAATCATTTAGGTTAGAAAAGGCCCATGAGATCATTGAGTCAACTGTCATCGAACGCTACCCATTCCACCACTGAACCACATCCCCGAGCACTACATCACTAAAGTGCCTCCAGGGGTGGTGACTCTGCCATTCCCTGGGCAGCCTGTTCCAATGCCACTCTTTCCATGAAGAAATTCTTCCTGACATCTAATCCAAACCTCCCCTGCTGTAACCCGAAGCCCCTTCGTCATAATTTAAGACCAGACAAAAGGTTTATGAAGTTTGAATAGATTTGGGTATTGGTATATTTTAATTGCATGAATTATGTGATTCTCCTGGGTTTTGGGAGAGATGGCACAGTCCAGGAGAGAAGTCAGAAGGCTTGGAGTAGTGGTTGCAGCTGTTTTGTGTATAGTCTAGAGAAGAACCATGTGGTCACCTGAATTTTTTATATTCCCTGAATTACCAAAGGCTGGCCCTAGATCCAGGTGCATGGTCATGATTTTCCCTCCTGTGATGTCCTTCAGCAATCTTAAGTGTCCTTAGTTATAGGATCAAGTAGAGAGTACCTCACAGATGAATACTTGTAAATTCAAATTGTACCATTCTGTTCTGATTTGCTGTTTCCAGTGTTGGTGCTCACAGTCTGCTGGACACTCGTGCATCTTGATGATCAGCAGATTACCTGCATGGTTTGGCTAGCTGCTTCCTTTGAGTGCACCCAAAACCATTCTGAAGCTTAGGACATGTGTTTGTTAGTATACTTGTGCTACAGAAAAAATTCACAGGCTAACATCTATGGCAACTAGACCTAATTCTTGCTAACTTCTACATCTTCACACAGGTCCTTGAATTTCTTTGCAGTCCGGATGATGACTCCCGGCATTCAGAGAGGCAGCAGGTAATGGCCCTCAAGGAAACATTTCTGTAAGCCCTACGTATGTCCAGGCTGTAGAGCAGAGTTTGGCCTTGGTGGGCATGGATGCTGGCTGATGGCCATAGTGAAGGTTGTATGCCAAAGCAGTTAGCTAGTATAAGAGTGATGACCTGAAGGGCTGTACAGAGCAGGACTGATAGAGGATTATTCCCCAGCATTGTCTTCCAGAGAGAGGTTTGGCAGCAGTAAGATCAGAGACAGAACAGTTTTATTTATGCATAAATGCATAACCTTCGTGGCTAATGGGACAATCAGTTACAAATAAATTGTAAAACAAGCTGTGTGCTAATACAAAGTTTAGTGGAACAGGAGCAATGTACTTTTGAATGGCGCTGGCTGTTCAGTTCAGCTGCAGTGCAAATAACTGCTCTTCCTGTCTGCAGGTCCTGTTAGAACTGCTGCAGGCAGGAGGGATAGTGCAGTTTGAAGAGAGCCGTCTCATCCAAATGGCAGAAAAAGCTGAATTGTAAGTTGCTGGGTGCAGTATATAAATGCTATCTCTAAAACTCCTCTAGCCTTTTTTCTTCCACATCTTGTTTCTCCTTCACAGCTTTGTTTAGGATTGTTTTCCCTATGCGTCCGCATATGCTTCATTTAATATGTTCACGTTTATCTGTCCCTGTCTCTCTTCTAATCTCACTGGGTGTGCTTGCTCCATCATATCTTACCAGTGCTTTCTGTTAGACCTGTGAGAACCTTTCAGCATGAAACTCTGGGGCTTGATACGTTTTGGCACTTCCTATCCTAGAGCCCAGACTGTGCTCAAACCTATAGTTGTCTGTTTGAATACCACTGACAGATGGAGATGACTCGCCGGGGTGAGGCCCACAGGTGGATTTTAAAAGCATGCCAGGGTCTGGAGCCACCCCCATGGTACTTGTTATAGAATTGAGTAGGAGAGACAAAACTCAGTGTCTGGGAAGGCTGAAAATTGCCACCGTCTCCTTTAGCTGCTTTACCCTTTCAGAAAGCGTCTTTTATGCCTGAACAGAGTCAGCCAGGGAAAGCATCTTCATCCAAGCCTTCAGTTTGGATATTATGTGAGTTAATTCACCATACTATGAAGAACCAGAAGGGTAGATAATGGTAGGACGTGCCTTGCCTGTTCTCTTGTCCAAGTGGAGTGACTACGTCATATTTTTCAGCCCTGATAGGACTCAGAAACGCATTGCTAGCACCTGAAAATCAGAACCACAATCAGTTGGATCACTGAATATCAATTTTATTTTTCCTTGCTTGTGGGAGCCCCAGAGACCAGCTCTGCAATTTCTGTTGGAGCTAAAGCATGAAGCTATTTAGCAGAACCTTCATGCTTTTTGCAGTTGCACCTGTTTTCATCCCATCTCTTCCTGACTCAAAATATTAAAGGTGTTTATTAAAAGCTGAAACTTAAGAAGGTGTTGGAACACATTACTGAGTCACATTCAGTATATTTCTTCAAATTAATGTTGTGCATTAGCCTAGCTTAGAGCTGACTACATTATAGAAAGGCAAGATGATCTAAGAACAGCAGAGCCAGTGAAACCTGATTTCTCATTTCAGCTATCAGATTTGTGAGTTCATGTATGAACGAGAGCTTCGCTACGACAAAATCATTGACTGCTACCTGCGTGATCCAGTGAGAAAGGTGAGTGAGTAAACTTCTCCTTTCTTCTCCATAGCTGGCAGCCTGTCCTGCTGGCAGGAGTGTGTTTGTGAGTACAGCAGCCCTGCTGTCCTGTAGTTCTGTCTCAAAACATACCTTCCTGTACTGCTGAGTTTTCTTATAGTCACGGCTTCTGTACTTGTGTGTGTGTGTGTGTGTGTGTGTGTGTGTGTATTGGAGAGGAGTTGACTTCTTTTTTTTTTAAGCTTCAGAGCTTTTGGTTTCCCTTTCAATTTTAGTCAGTGCCAATACGTAAAACTCAAATGCTGATTGTGATTTATTGCAAAAGCTGCTAAAGGCAATGCTTTTTTTGTCATTAGTCCCCTCTTTTTGCTTATTAGTTGTCTATTACTGCAAATCCACTGCAGTTTTTTCAGATATTCTTTTCCCTACTACCATCAGAAGTTTTGGGCAGAGTCTGGCAAATGTGATCTCACCAGCTCCATGTGAATGTGCTGAAGGTTGTGTGGGTGAAGCGGTAGAGAGAGGTTATGGTAGTGAGGTGGTCTAAAGATGTGGTGCAGCAGAGTATCTGAGCTGAGTACTGTGTAGGAGGACCTGGGGGAGAGGCAAATATCAAAGAAGAATTTGGGCTTTCACTGGGAAAACTCTACCGCTCTCTGGGAGAGGAAACTTTTCTCTGCCTATACTTTCAGCCGAGGGTTGATGTCCTGTGCTTTTTCCTTGTGAGCAGAGGGTAGTCATCTACAATGGTAAAGGAACACTTTGTCCTTATTTTTTAACACTTTAAGTGTCATTCTCTGTTCTGTTTCTCTTGGCTTTTATTTTATTTTATTTTTTTTTTTTTACTCCTGGCAGCTTTTCAGGATGTTTCTGACTTGCTTAATAAGAGAGTACTAGCCCTAAGGTCATCCTCAGATAGTTAACAACAATACTGTTACCAGCATAGAAAAGCATACTGTACCACTGATGGTTTTATGCTTTACAGGAAGAAGTTTTCAACTATATTCACAACATCCTGTCCATGCCTGGCTACAGTGCTGACGAAAAGCAGGCAGTGTGGCAGAAAGCTTTGGAACATGTAGAGGTACAGTCTATCTTACACCCATGATACCTGAGCTCCTGTTAACTTGCTGGCTCTGCCTGGTGCTGCTCTGTTAGCAGAAGTGTTTTGTGGCTTGAACAAAACAATTAGCTCTCACTTTAAGATGCTTGTGTGGTTTAGTAGCGTCATAATGTAAATGCACCTCTTAAATTCAGACTGGGTTCCTTGGTTCCCTGGTTTCAGGTATTGCTTTATGGAGGATGGGACTGTATCAGGAGATGATGGCTTGTAAGTGCTGTGTGACAGGGAGGTGATCCACATTTAGGTGTTGTATCCTCCTGAATGTGCAGCAGCAGTGAGCTCAGGGCATTGGTACTGCTGACTTAACAATCTGTGGGATCAAATTTATCGTGTTACAGTGATGACAGCATTCAACCTCAATATCCTGGCAATTCTAACCTATAGGAAAATGGGGTCACAGCTTCTGCTGTAAAATGCAGACTATTACTAGACTTTATCTATCTAATAACTTTTCCTATCTCTTCAGTTTTCCTTTGCTTCAGGAGGTGGAGATGTCTGAAATAATTTCCCAGAGAGTAGGCAGGGGGAATCCATTATAACTCCAGTAGTTATAAGCTAGTGTCAGTCTCCTCCAGGGTGATCTGGAGGTGAGCCAGGAAAATAACTGTCTGTGAAGCAAGCAGGCATGCCGTTGCCCAGACCATGTAGCTGAAAGTGGTTACAGATTTCTGCATCACTCATGGAGAGCAGAAAAGTACCAGGTACCACTTGAAAGTGCAGAATACTTTTAGTCTCTACCAGCACCTGGAAGTAGTCTGCTCTCCAGATGCACTTCCAGATCCCATGGAGCGTGGTAGTGGTGATAATGCTGTGGAAGGCTGACATGCTGTTGTCTTGTTAAAGCAACTGGTTCCATGCTGGGCTTTCTAGGTTGAGCAAGCTGCTGTCCACCATGCTGCTTTCTTGTGATTGCTTTGTTTTTCTCTCCTACTGAGTGCCTGTGTATCTGCTTGTATTGGTATATATGGCACACATTGCTCGGCCTAGTGACTGAGCTTCCCATTCCCTGTGCTCTTTATATCTTTCTTTCAGAAATATGCTGGACAAATAACCTTTTCTGCAGGTCACCTTTGTTGAGTGTTGCAGCTGGAATCACCTCCCTCTTTCCTTTTGACAACTTCCTTTTTCAGGGATTGGTGAACAGTATCTGCAATTTCATGGGGGCTGAGGACTTTGTTCTTCTCCAGTTTGTTGGTTCTGTTCTCAAACATTCAAAAGGCTTATAATAGTGAGTTTTATGAGGACATTATAGTTTACTAGAATTGCAGTGATTTTAGGTCTTCAAACAACCGTCCTTTCATCTGCTGAGATATCAAAGCAGGAAAGCAATCTCTTCAGCTGAAACTAGAAGCCTCTAGAGAGACTTTCCTGTTACTGCTTCTTTCCTGCTGGTTGTATAATAGAGAGCTTCTGATAGATGTTTTTTTCTTTTCTCCATCATCCCACCTAGCTGTTGGTCCTTGATGTCCGTCTTCAAAATGAAGCCTAAGACCTTTCTTTAATCATAATGTTATTTTGGTGGTGCTTCCTGTCCTTGGGCACACATGACCTGTGTCAGTACTGCCTTGTCAAGAAGTGGCATGTTCACAGATGGTTAAAGCTGGGAGACACACAGATCCAAGAGCTGCAGGAAGGCTGGGCCACTGCACACCATCCTGGCAGTGCTGTGTTCAGCATGCCTGGGAACTCCCAGCAAAGGTTTCTGCAGAGAGAAACAAATGAGGACCATCATACTAAGTCTGCATTTCTGCATCCCTCTGATTGCCTTGCTCTGATGTTAAGGTATTCTGGGTCACCACGGAACTGCTTTACATACAATGCAGAAGACAGATTTTGTGGTGAAAGCCTCACGAAATGCTGTTTCTATGATGTGCTAGGTTTAATCCTCCAGTCTGGAAAAGCAGTAACACCATTATAACTTGCTTTCCTCTCTTTATTGTGGTCTGCTGCCCCCAAACTCAGTGAATGCCAGCTGCTATGTCTGTCTGGAGACCAAGCTACTGATGAGTAACTTCAGGGTTTTTTTTTTCTTCAAAATATATGCTTATGGATGTTTTATTTCTTTATCACATTTCCAATTGTTTTTGTTTATTTGTAGGCTTAACAGGATTTTTTGTCAAGTACCCAATAGTGGTTGGAAGCAGTTGCTTCTCATATGGAAGCATTGGGAGTGAAAACTCATGTTCTGTGTAGTGTAAACTGGTATTATAGGAAGACTTTTGGGTCAGGCTTGGCAGGAGGCAAACCCACAAGCATCTTAAAGATTTTTTTTCTTATTACTCCATAAAGAAATTTTACATTTTTTTTCTGTGTCTGAACAGATATCAGAGGAATTAAGTTATGGGAAGTCTGCAGTTAAACTTCTGATTGGGTTCAGTTCAAGCCTCTTAAACACTAAGAAATGTCCTAGAGTCAACTGATGGCTTTGTTTCCTTTCTGTTGCTGGAACTCTTCCCAGCTGGTACTAGCTGGTCTTCTTGGCATGAAGTAAAGCACAGCTTTCAAAAAACTTGATGAAATCATTTCCTCAAGCGAGAGCTGAGATGGCTTTTACATGCCACCCTTCTAGTTTTTTTTCATAACCATTTTTTGTGTGATAGTTCTCGTTATTTTACAGCTTTCCGCTTTCATCTAGAGAAAGATGCTGTTACAGTATGAATGATCTTGGTGATGCTGCATAATTACATTATCTATAAAGGTAATGATTTTTACTGTTTCCCACTCCAAAGGAGTTATTGCTACTCAGCCCATGTAAAGCAGCTGACTTGGTGGCCATCCACTTCACTGAGCAAATTGAGAGCATCATTGCAAACCTTCAGGTACAGTGTCAAAACTCATTAATGTTGGCACTTGTTCACAGTGAGGTTGCTGTTCTTGTAAGAAATGATGGCTGGGAGTAATGGCTAGTTGGTGCTGTGTCATAAATGGGGAAAAAATAGCTTGGTAGGTACTTTGCTGCAGGAATTACTTCAGATGGATTACTGCACCTGCTTGTAAAGTTCTGACCATAAAAGCTTATGATCTCTGTGTTGCTGTTTGCATCACTTGATAATGCAGTTTCCAGTTCTGAATGCAGTATGGCTTGTGTTCACAGGTCAGCAAATATTTTTGAAGAGTTACTCAAGGCAAATGTCTAAAGGCACCAACCATGAATCATGAAAGTAGTTCAGGAATCACTACTTTGCAGCTATAAAGTAATTTCAAGTACTTCAAGTTATTACTTGAAGTAATAATACTCTGTCTCCTCCTGTTGTACAGGACCAGTTCTTACTCTTCCAATTTCTAAGGAGTCTGCTTGATCCGAGGTACGTAAGCAAATCTGACCTTTTGCAAACTACGTGGCTTAAGACATTTTTATTTGGCACAGTGTGTCAGTATACAGTCTACACCCAGTCTGGGGGCTTAGAAAAGGTGATCTGCTTTTCAGACTGCCCAAAGGTGAGAAGGGTAGCACAGAAATAAGTGCTCTAGGGATGATCTTAAAGCAGAGCCCACGCCTGCCTTCCTAACTGGGAAGCAACGTGGGTTCCAATAAATGCAATGTAGTATCTCCCCCACGTCGGGGGGGAGTAGGCATTGCCCTAACAATTTCTTTGGGAAGCCTGTGACTGAGCTGACATTTCTGTTTTCAGGCACTTACTGGTTTGATTGCTTGTCCAAGCTGCCCAGATTTCACGTACGCAGAAATGTTTTGATCTATTGACAGTTTGCATTTCTATCATCTCAGAATTCCTGCCACGTCTCACTGAAAGCTTTTAACTAGTTACTTGTTCCATCTGCTCCTGCTCTTTCAGCATTTCAGCACTGAGCGTTCTCGTTGAATCAGTTTCAAATGCTTCAAGACCTCGATGTTATACATTTATTTTGTAAGACATTCATCTATGCACATATCCAATAGCAATTGTTAATGCTATTAAAGGAGAGATCCCACTTTGTCAATTAGCTACAAATTAATTATGCTTTATGAAGAGGAGGAGTTGGAAAAGGTAATGTATTTAGATATTGGGTACAGTGTCGATGTTGGAGTACAGATGCATGTTTTAGATGATGAGTTTGGATTTTCCTTAAGTTCTGCCATTGTCTTTGTATGGAAGGGATGAACTCCCATACCTTGTGTGGTTCTTCAGAGTCAAAAAAAAAAAAAAAAAGTAATCTGTTTGCTGAGAAATATTTTATTTGGGTTTTATAGGAGACAAACAGAATGGTTTAGATTAAACAACAACAACAAAATTAAGCAGAGGAGGTACCCAGCTGGATGCTAACCGGGATAGTGAGCATCAGCTTGGGTTGGTTGTGCTGTGATACCACTTGCAGCAAGCAAGGCCCAGTGCAGGCAGTAGTTAAATTGTCTTGTCACCTTCTGCATGATCTCCAAATGATAAATGTATCTAGTTTAGCTCTGTTGCAGAGCTAAATACAACCATTTTTCCTGTAGTTCTACCTATTCTAACAAGAATCAACAATCAAGCCAGTTTGGTAGGAAGCAACTTTCTGTATTTGATCTTCCAAAAGATTTCCCCCCCCCCCCAAGACTCAAAAGGCTCAGCAGACAGCCTCAGGCCCTGTGACCTGTCTCACTGTACCATCGCATCATAGCAGAATTTGTCAGCATTCTTCTTCCACCTGTGCTTTAGACTCCTCTAATTCTCTACTGCAGTGTGATGTTCAGCATCCCAAGTGATGGAGATGGCCCCGTAGTGCCTGTGATGCAGTTGTCAGGTTACTCAGTAAGCAAAAGTGGGAAAGTTGCACAAAAAAAAAACAGAATTAAATACTGTGAATTCATGCGTGACTGTAACTGACCTTAAAGAGGGAGTTCTCAATGTTTAAGCTGCTGTTATTGAGCTATGTTGCCAGTAAGAAACAGAGATGCTAGATTACTGGAGGGGCCTTTTTCCTTTTTTTTCTTATCTCTTCAGTCACATTCAAGGTTTTAAGTGTTATTTCTCAGTGCTCTGAGGTTGTCTGCTTTTAAGACAAAGAGAGCTGACCTGTACCCCAAGGGGGGAGGAGGAAACCTGACTGTGCAGGACCCAATCTGTAGATATAGCCATACTTTGTAGGGTACTGATACCTTCAGTAGTGACTTGGTTCTTGTCACAACATCTGTCTCCTTTCAGTCAGTCTATGTATTTACATGCTTCTTCTGAGCAAAATTTGTATTAAAATAGAGAATCAAAGAAGCTTGGATTGTCTCAGAAACAAACTATAGCTTGATGGTACGGGGGACAAGGCGCGTCACGCTGCTGTAACAGTACTGAGTTGGTGGAATTGCAGTAGGGATTAATTTGGCCCATTTAATTTAGCTGGAGATTTATTTTGAAGGAGCTGGGAGGGGGAAGGGAGAAAGCAGGGTTAACAGGAATTGCTCAGGGAAATTAAAACTAGATGTCCTTATGCTCGTATCATATAAGCAGCCACAGAAAATGGAGAAAGTAGTGCATGTTATTCAGTTCATTAATCACAGCCATTGCCAGTTTCCACTTTAAACTCTTTGAAAAAAAAAAAAAAGCAATGAAGCATGTCTGTTTGCAATTCAAAGTCATACATTGTACTAACATGTATTTAGCAACTCTGTTCTGGGTCTGTGAATGTATCAACAGATAGCAAAACTTGCAGGGTATAACAGAGGCTCTCCTGGCTGACAGCTAACCACGGGTCTACAAGGCTCAGCTGTGCCATGTTTTGTGAGGAATTGGTGGTGGTCTCTTCCTTTTAGAAAGGAGCATGCAGAGTGTGGCTGGGGAGCTGTTTGCCATGGGGGCATTGAAGGAGAACCTGATTGTGTTGGGCTTGGCAAGACCTGCAAGGCTCAGCACAGCAGCTTGGTTTTTAACATTACCAAAATCTGTTCCCTCACTGCTCGTCTGGATTTCTCAAGTGAAATGGTTAAGGAAAAGATTGGCTTGCTCATTAAGTTACAAATACTAGGTGTCAGAGTTATTTCCATACTATAATTTTGTTCTCATACTAAAAATGTGTGGCTTGCCATTTTTCCATTTTTGTAGACAGAAATTGCTTTAGACAAGAGCTTTTTTTTTTTTCTCATTTATTTCCCTCAGTCTAGTAGAAACAAAGAGTGGAACACTTGTTGGAAGGCTACAGCTTGGATACCAAGTTTTGCACAGTTGTGTCCATATTTTGGACAGCCTGATCAGTACTCTTTCCTTTCTAGACCAATATGATTTCTAATCAAGCAGTTGACATTGCAGTTGCACAAGGTTTCTTTTGGCTTGCTGGAGGCAGTGTTCTCCTGGTCTTTCTTGGCTGATGGGAATCCTCATAGCTCCCAGGAAGCAACAGGGTCATGTGCTATGTTCCACTTCTCCCATCACACAGCTATAGGATTGGCACATCAGTGATTATGAATTCCTGGTCAGAAGGGTAACAAAAACTTAAATGCATATCATGATCTTTTTCTTTCTCAGAGGGAGCTTCAGAACAGGCCTGAGAGCCTTGTTGCCTAGACAGGATCAACTTCTGCTTTTCCTCTGTGTAGTCACTCTGAGATCTGCTACATGAGATTTAATCTGCAGTGTTGCTCTTTAAAAACAAGATGAGTAAAGAACACTCAGGATGTAGGGACAGCTGTGGAAACTGGACAGTTTTGCTCTATTTTCCCCACATTATAAGTTTGCTTCGTAAGCCAAGGGATTGGGAAATGTTCATTGCATGAAGCACTGCTGCTGCTGGAAGGGTTTTGGAGAAGTTCCTTTCAGAGAGAGTTTAACTGAGATCTGAGTTTTGCTTGTGGAAGTTACCTGGGCTGCAGTCAAAAGGAAAACTGCAGTCTGGCTTTCTGAGCTTGGGGCAGGCAGAGTTACCCACAAGCAGTGTGGGGTCTGCATTGCTGGCCTGGCCATCGTGGCAGGAGATCAGGGAGACAGCAAGGACAGGAAACACAGCAGTGAGTGGGGACTCCACCTGCATGTGTTGATTAAGCAGATCTCACGCTGGGAAATGAGGCAGATATTTTTAGTTCCTGTTTAATACAGTTCTGTGCGGCAGCTGATTGCAAAACCCTTGAGAGCAGACGCAGCCTTTGGCTCAATCCTGAGCAATATGCAGGGAGTGTTCACACTTCTACAGGTGGACGCTTGCTCTGCCAATGACCCGGGACTGATCAACCAGTGTGTAGTTATGGACTCTGCAAGGGCAGTTTCTGGTCAGTTTCACAAGAAATACTGAATGAAAATGAGGATGTTTCCCTAACAGAAGCATGAATACGTTTCTCAGTGAAGTAGAGAGGTCATATTCCAGTGGAAGATGCATTAAAAAGCAATAATGTGAATCAAAGAACAGCTTCAGTAACAATAAGCAAAAGGCAGTATTTCTTCAAGCGTGCTTGGGGGAGCTCTACAGGATGGACACATAGTCAGCATCTGAAAACAGCTCAGACCATAAAGCTAATCAAATAAATTAGGTGGTTTTTTGCATGTCTTTGCCATTGAGTTGCTGAAGAGATATCTGTGCTGGAACCTTTTTTCTCAGGGATCTTTAATAGTTTGATGTATGCTGAGGCATTGGTAGAATATGTTGTGGAACAAATGGAATGCCTCCTAACAGACTCTACTAGAGGATCTAGTAGAGAAGGTGTAATTTTGCTCTTACAGCCAAATTTTTTACTTCTGTATTAAGCATAAAAGGCAGCACACAATTGAATGAGAAGCTCTTCTTTCCAGCCAAACTTTTGAGCTGTGCTTTTTATATTCCAGAGAAGGCATCAACCAAGACCTCCTGCACCTACCACCCCACATCACGGAGCAGTTCATCGAGCTGCTGTGTCAGCACAGCCCTGACCACGTTCTGGAGACACTGAAAGTCCTGGAGTACTGCAGGCTGGAGGAAACCATCCAGGTAGAAAAGACACATTATAAGGACGCAGGGACTGGGGGAAGCATTCATGTCAGCTCCTACCAAAGTGTTCGATCAGTTCTTCAGTATTTGGCCCCTCAAGCTGCTAAACTGCAGCACTGTTAGCTGTATTTAACATAGTGATCTTGAGTTTAGTCTCAGGGCTTATAGAAAGGCTGATAGTGTACTGAATCTTCTGAGTAACTGCAGAATACAGATAGTCTGTCTTAATTCTGAGTAATGCCTTGAAGGTATCTGAAATAATGCAAGCCAGCGTTTTTGGGTAGCAGTGCTGCCAAAATTTGACTAGTGCTGGACAGTGACTATTTCTTCCCATATGAAAATTTTGACGTATCTGTCCTTGATGTGGATTTGATAAATTTAAAGATGTAATGCTGATGGTGGCAATATAATGCAGCTTCAGAACGAGGCTGTGTAAGCAGGGGAGGGGGGCAGGGTCCTGCTGGTGCTCAGCCTGGCTGATGTGCCTGTGCAGACACATCCGCTCTGAACATGCAGCTGTCCTTTTGGGGAGTAAACAGACTCTGGCAGATATCTTAAGATAGATGTTCACTTTTTATTTGTTTGTTTATTTTAAACTTAGATAACCCAGAAATATCAGCTCCATGAAGCTTCCTCATATTTACTGGAGAAGAAGGGAGACATCCATGGTGCCTTTCTGGTTATGCTCGAGGTACAGTACTCTGGAATTCTGAATGTTGCCATTTCTGCCCGAAGTCCTGAGTGTCACAGTTTTGCCAGGCTCTTCATCAGCTTGATGTCCTGTGTTAAGATTTGACACTGCTGTTGCTTCCCAATTTCCCACTGCAGTCCATGTAAGAGATTATTTTATGTCAAAAAACAGCACATTGAGTTGTGTGCAGGCTCAGCAGATCACTGTACTTTTCCAGCTTACTGTGAAAGGCTGTCTTTGAACATTGAATGGGTAATAGATACTGAAATCTGGTTTTCTTAATCAAAAATAATATTCTAGCTTCTATTTTCCTTTCAATATTTAGAAAGAAACGTATGCAGTGCTAGTTGTATTGGGGTGGAAAATAAAGGCAAGCCCTAGTAGCCATATCTTTTTAAAAACACTTCCATCAACATTCTGCAAGCTTACTGTTCTGAGATCTCTTTTGTTTCAGCGATTGCAGAGCAAGTTGCTGATGCTTACACAGGATGATGGAGGTAAGTTACCAACTTAAATTCCACTTTCTCTTAAAAGGGATGAATGTAAAAAATACAAAATGTATGTCTGACAAGTGGCATAATGAGGTCCTCTTTCAGGTTTTTGGATACTGTGGGGACATTTTCTTAACTTTTCATCATGTGGCTGTGGCAGTTATTCTGATTTCACTTCCTTCATCTGTTACTTTGATCACTTTGAGACTTGTAAACAACCAATGGGTTTTATTGTGTCTGCTCAGGTGTTCTGTTAACTCCTGATTGCAGCTGTTACTCTTAGTGCCTTACCAGAAATGTTTTCCTTGTTACAATCCATTCAGACTCATTACTGAGCCTTACCAGTCGTTAACTATGAACAGTGATGATGTTGAATATAGAAGCAACTTCTTAAAAAACAAAACAAAACAAAAAAGGCCCCTTCTCATGGAAGTAAGAATGTTCTGCCTACAAAAGATGAGTGCTTTCACTAGCCCCAGGATTCAAGGGTGCCCCTAATCAAATGCAGAACTCGTATTTGTTACTTGATTGTGTCCTGAACTGCAGCTGCATCTTCCATATTTGATTATCTGAGAAGTCTTAACTGCTACAATACATAGGGCATCTATTGAAGTGCAGAAAATCAGGACCTGCCTTTATAATGCAGTAGTTCACAGTAGGGAGCAGCTTTTAGTAGAACAGCGGGAATTTATTTTGCAGAATGACTGGGAGTTAACATACCTCATCATTTCTGTAAAGGCAATCTATTTTTCACCCCACGCTTAGGTTCAGCAGAACTCCCCTTGCTCGAAAGCATTGAAGGTACCCTAATGAAAACTATTGCCCTTTGCCAGAGGAATTCACACAACCTAAACCAGCAACAGCGAGAGGTAAGGAAATAAAAACCACATCACTGCATTTCCAGAGGCATTATCTTCATGTCTCCTTCCTTTCCCCATCTATTCCATACTGGCACGTCTCAAGCAGCCGTTGTTTTGCTCTGCCTCGTCTTCTTGTTGCTCAGGTTATAAACCCACAAGAGAAATGTTCACTTGTAAGGGTGAAGCACAAAATAAAGCACATACCAGCAATGGAGAAGTAGATTAGACCATATCCTTCTTCCATTTTTAGCTGCAGTTGAAATTTTGGTTGGATGTTAATCAGACTCTAAAGAAAGCAAAAGATCATGGCTTTTGTAACACCACATGAAGGCAGTGGCATACTTAGGTTGGAGCCATCTTCATGGTGGCAGAAAGCTGCTGATGTTACCTGCACTGTGGCTGTGGAATTCTGCTGCTCTGAATACTTCACAAATTCTGACATTAAAGTCTTTAATGATCTTTAAGGGCTGGAGACAGTACAGCTTGCCTCAGCTCTTGCAGAGAGAATTAGGCTGTGTTTTCATTTTGCTGATGTCACTGACACAGAACCTATTTTTATTTCTAATAGAGTGCTTAACATAGGTAACTGAATTCAAAACTGAGAATGCTGTGTCTGAAGAGATGGCATGTCTGGAAGTCAAGCAGGGAGTAAAAGTAGATTATGTTATGTTATCACAATTCCAGGAAAGGAACAGTGAAAAAGGGAAAGAAGGAACAACAGGAACCAGAGGGGTTCTGTGCTCAGATCTCAGTCAAGCAGTATCTTGGTCTAAGATAGGAGCAACCTGGACTGCTTTTCTTGAGTACTTTGTGATGACTTTAATGCATTTTACTTCTGTTCCTCTGCAGACATAACCTGAGAAATGTAATTCTGTTTCTCATAACATGGAAGTGGGATGTGATATTGGTCACACCTCATTTTTGCTGTGTTCTTATTGGTTTGGGTTTTTTTGCATTCGATTCTTTTAGGCCCTCTGGTTTCCCCTGCTGGAGGCTATGATGTCCCCACAGAAATTGTCTGGCTCTTCACAGTACCGATATGCTGAATGTAAGTACTTTGATTTTTTTTGTGACCCCAAATCTCTGTGCTGTCTTTCCTCCTCTGCTGACTGAATAGATGAAAAGTAATTCTGTTACTCACTTCCTGCTCTTGCTGCTCTTGCAGTTGATGTAGCTTGTAGTGGCTGTAGCACTAAGCTCAGCAAGATCATATGGGGAGGCTGCAGCTGTTGGGTACTTCTTGTTTTTAGCCCTGGATGGAAGAGGGATCCTAGCACAGCCTCCTGTACTCAGCTGGCTCTGTTGAGATGGTCTCTATGAAAAACAGTGCACACAAAAGCTTTCTTGGCTCTGAGTAGGCTTGAAAATCTAATTATCCCCACCAAGAAGCTGAATTGCTGTTGTCCGCATGTATCAGATATTGGCTCATACTGTAGGGAATTGGGGGATGAAGAGGGAAAAAATGTTTCGTGCAAATGCTAATGCTAGGAAATGTTAGAGTCAGTGGGATTGCAACATGAAAAAGGGATGCAGGTTGATGCAGGATGAACAAGGGCAGTATTGCAAAGAAAGGCTGAAGATCTGAAAGCTTACTGTATGTGGGAAGCAGGAGGGGAGACACTGAGATGCTGATACTTTTGAAATGCTCAGTGCAAAATGTGTGCAAGGTAAAAAGTGATAGAACTGTTTTCATATTAGAAAAGATGAACTGAAATGAAACTCTTAATCTGAAAGATGCACCTCTTTACTCCTCGAATCCTAATGAGTGTTGGCGACTTTTCATGCATGGTGTTTCAGCCTTGAAGAGTTTGACGATGCAAGTGCTGAACAACATGGCTGCGTTTATTGCTCTTCCTTCAATCCTGCAGAGAATTCTACAGGTGAGTTTCTGAGGGGAAAAGCATAACAAACAAACTTTTACCAAGCTGTGCCATTCAGTTATGGGGAAGAGCTGAACATATTCCCAATGTGGTAGCAATTTTTGTCAGGTTATCTGATGGTCTGATTCAAAGTATTCCAGTAAACATTCAGTTGGTGAGAGTCATAAAACTTGGTAGCGTGACCTGAAAGGCTTGGCAGTCTCAGGAGGTGTGGGAACACACAGACTTGTGTGGAGACAACTGAGGTAATTTCTGCAAACCAAAAGAAATAATATCTCGAGGTTGTAATTACTTTGAGACTGAAACTGGCAGTTCTGGAGGCTGCTCCAGCCACTATTAACTGCCCAGAACTACATTTGTTGAAAGCTGTTTAGCTGAAGTGCTGGGGTAGATGGTTATGAAAACACTAAATCAAAGTTTGTGGGCTTTGAAGAGGAGAGAGATCAAGACTGGGCCCTGTTAAGTGATGGTACAGTACAATTTTAGGGATATGTGTTTTGTTTTTTTTTTTTGTGGCAGCAGACATCTCTCTGAGTTGATGATTGCAGATATATTGGGTTGAATGATCATAAGCAGATTTGTGTTGAATCACTCAGTGGAGGAAGGAAAGAGGAGGAGGTTGGAAGGTGTTGAATTATTCTTCAGTTTCTATCACAGATAGAGAAAGAAGTGGAAAAGCTGCAGACTTCACAGGGTGAGTGCATACCTGTAGCAGCCTGTTAGTTTGATCTTGAATATTAGGCACAGTCTTGGATTTTGGAGAAGGTCGTAATTAATGACGTTGAAAGATGTTGTAAAAGGATGGATAGAAAGCTGTGATCAAATAAAATACAGTTTTATCAAAGGTGGAAAGCATCAAGCAAACTGAATGTCTCTTTAATAACATTTCATTTGGTTTTACTAGAACATTAGGTACAGTTTCCTGTGGAGTGTTATTTGGTGTTCAGTATAGGCAGGAAATGATCCAGAAGCTGTGAATGAAGAGGTTGGAGGTTGGCAGGGAGGCTTTCTTGGGTGGTACTGAGAATAACCAGAATGGAGAGAAAGGCAGAGCAGTGACCACTGTGAAGGTAACACAGCAGGGAGGTGTTACTCTTTGCAGGAGGATCCCATTCTTCCTTGGCAAGACTTAGAAACTCTTGTGCAACCCTCAAATATTTATTGCCCTTTTTTGTTTTTAGAGTCTCTCTTTTAGTAAGAAAATTCTGTATTACAGCCTCAATGGAAACTGGCATTTGTGTCCTGGAGGCGACAAAAGAATGAAGTACATTTCAGCTGTACAGTGAAATGGTTGGTGTGGAGAATCCTAGAATGGCCTGGGTTGCAAAGGAGCACAATGCTCATCTGCTTCCAACCCCCTGCTGTGTGCAGGTCACCAACCAGCAGCCCAGGCTGCCCAGAGCCACATCCAGCCTGGCCTTGAATGCCTGCAGGGATGGGGCATCCACAGCCTCCTTGGGCAACCTGTTCCAGTGCTTCACCACCCTCTGGCTGAAAAACTTCCTCCTAATCTCCAACCTAAACCTCCCCTGTCTCAGTTTAACACCATTCCCCCTTGTCCTATCACTAACCACCCTCGTAAAAGTGGAGGCACTGTTGCAAAGGATAACAGTGCCTAAGATGCTTCCTGGGATGTACTTCTGCTGGGGACAGCAATGTCCAGGGTGTTATTTAGAGCAACATGTGCACCTCTGGTCACTGGAGTTGGAAGTATGGGGAAAAACTGTTCCGGTTCATTCTGTTTTCCTGGTCATCCTTACAAATTCAGTCTGACAAAACAGAGATTAATCAGGCACGCATTTTTGTGGAGCTAGAACAAAAGATGGGAGGAGAAGTTGACTTCTCATAAATACATTCGAATAGAGGGGACTCCTGATCACGTTTATTAGCATAATAACTTCACAGAACAGTAGTAGTAATGGGTACCTTGTAGCTCAAAAGCAGTGTGGGGAAAATGATGTTGTGAAACTCAGTAGAAGATGCTATGGAAGGGAGCATGGTACTGCTTTATTAGATAGCTAAATAAGTTGATTTTGCCTCTAAATACTCATTCTTTCATAGATTTCATTCACTTGATGGCTAATTTGCAAACACTTATGATCATGGTTGTACTCATACATCTTCTGTAGGCAGCAAAGGTGTCAGCTGTCCCATCCTCACTGCGCCTCTAAGATTCCCCTGATAGTTGAAGCTTTGTTTTGGACAGTCTAATCATATCCTTTAGAAATTGCTGGCTGTTTTAAGGTAGATTTTTGCCTCGGAATTCCTTTGATCTTCTTTAGGTTATGGGCCAGAATGCTGTGCATTGTGATTTCCTTGGTTGGGGGTGGTTTCCATGTCCTGTGGTGTGGCTGTGACTTGAGTACACAGCCCTAATGTTCAGAGGCTTTGAACACTTGATTGGGATTATGAAGGAGACTTTCCCTGTTACACTGCACTGGACTTTTTGCCTTCCTGTGCAGCATGGTCTGTCATCTGCTTCTTTGGATTGCCTGGGAATGCCATTTCAATGCACGGCAGGGGAGATTTACAACATGGCACCCATGCTCTAAGCAGCTTTCTGAACTAGAGCTTCTCTCTTTTATTAGCCCTGGGTGTGTGTTTCTTTTGCAGAGCTCTCTAGTGGCTCTTTGAATCCACCTAAACTTCTAACACCTATTGCCAAGCAGTGCTGTCTTGGCGCAGCAGTGTGTAGGGACTCCTTGCAAATGTCATTTCAGTGCCACTTTGTGACCACAAATATGCTCTTAAATGAGCTCTTCCGGGCCCTGAGGAGCAGGCAGCCTTTCTGATGCCCTCAGGGTGTTTCTGTGGCATGTGGGAGGAAGGACAGGGGCTGTTTGGGAAGTCTGCAGATGCCTTCAGATGCTGCTTCAGTGGAGGTTGGGTCTTTGTGGCAGTGCATGGATGTGCTCTATCTGCTGCCTGTGAGGTAGAACAACTGCCCAGGAATTAACCATTGCTTTCTTTTTTTATAAGGTGAATGACATCAATGAATAGAATTAGATTATCTTCCCTTTTCCGAAAAGGAATTTAAGTATTCCAGTTTTTGTGGACTGTTTTTCTTCCTTTTCTGGGCTTAACTGCTTAGAGATTATACCTTTGGCAAATGTTAACTTTGCAACCAACACTCAGTGCTAAAGGGCACCTTGCAATGGGCTGTCAGCAGCTCTGTGGCTGTGAATTCCCTGCATCTCCCGTGAGAGCACACGGACTCAGCTTTGTATTACAAAAGTCATGTAGAATAGTGATTAATATTTATGTTCTTTTTTGTCCTTAACAAAAATGATTTATTACACAGTCTGAAATAACCATATTAGGAGCAATATTAGAGGGATGCAATATTAGAGGGATGCTCTTGAGGTGTCGTGTCATTAAGGAGTGTGGATGCTGTCTGAAGAGGTCTGAAAGGTTGGGTTAATTCCCTTATAGAGCTCTAATCCTTAGGAATGTTCTGCAAATAGAAGCAGCTGTTGCCTCAAACAAGAAGGGCAGCTCTGGTTTGCAGCTCAGGACTCACCGGCTCTCCCTGACCTGCTGGTGCTGCTCACACTAGGCAGGCAGTTGGGTTGGCTCCAGTTTGCCATGTTGAGTGCTCCCAGGTCCCCATGGAAATACCCAGCCCGGAAAAAGCAGCTGTGATTTGTTCCTCATTTGGCACAACTGATTTCTAGTGATGGGCAACCCTGTGCTGTGTATGTGGAGCACGCATAAATCCCAGATGGAGACAAAACTTACAAGGTGGAATTAATGAAACATATTCTTTCATAAAAGTAATTGAAGGCTCTTGTGACTATAAATTCCGTGGGAGCTGAACCCAGCTGATTGGAAGGCGGCTTTATAACTTGCTAGGAATGTGAAATTACAGCTCCAGATGTTATTCCTGAGGCAGGTAGGCAGCCCAGCCCTGTGCAGCCATGGCTTTAGTGGCTGCCAGCAGGAAATGTGCTGGAGCTGCTTGCACACTGCTGCCGTGTCCGGTGTAAGGTTCTGCTGGACCACGTGGCCCTCTTTGGGGAAAAAGGCAATTCTCTTCCTACCTGCTACTGGTTTAGATGTTATTGAGCCTGAAGAAAGACTGAGCAACTGGGAGGTGACCCTCACCTCACCTTCCTCCTCTGCAGATCTGTGGGTGGCTCTTCTGTTCCTTGCTTGTTTCTGTCACATCTTCCTCCTCTTACTTTTCCTCAATAAAGACAAGAAACAAGATGCTTTCAAAGTGTTTACTTGCACTAATCTGCCTTGTGTAAATGGTTCCGTCTGAGCAATTGGAGTTACTTCTTTGGCTTTCCTTGGCCACAGAAGTATCTGGTGAATCCAAACCCAACGTTCTCTGTGTTGTAGATCTCATAGGTGCTGATGGAAGTCGTGCAAGCCCTGCTGCTGTCTGTAATTCATGCAGTGACTCAGTGCAGTGTATTTTCAATGCTGCTGCTTGTGAATTATGCATGCAGAAGGAAAACACCGTGTTGTTTGAGGCTGTGCCACTCACCTAGTGGCAAGGAGCCTCTGCAGCTCCTGTGTGTTTGTCAGCTGCAGCTGGGTTTGACTCGACTGAAATGACTCAGTGCTAGTTTTCTTGACACCTGCACGTTGGCATTGCTGCCCATCATGGTTCTTGGGAAGGCTGTAGTCAGGTTGCCTGGCAGACATTGGAGCTGTTTCGGTGATCTCTGGGTGTTGTGGCTTGGCTTCAGTGCTATTTTGCCTGCTCTGTTGCTGCAGGGTGTTTCCTGCTGGTTTGCATCCTCCAACCACCTCCCGCAGCTCCTGGAGCTTCCAAGGTCACTTCAAAAACATTTGGACTCATACAGTCATTAATATTGATGTTGTCATCTACTCCGTTTTGCTAATCACCAGTTTTCCCCTCAGTACATCTGATTGTTCTGCTTCCCTTGTGCACACACCGCGTCTGCAAATACAGGATCATAACTGCCCTGTGCAATACCAGTCTGGAAGGGAGGGAAAAAGAAGGAAAAAATGAAAAAAAAAAAACACAGAATAGATGATGGTGTCCTACAGTGTTTGGTTTTTTCACACAGGATCCAGTTTATGGAAAAGGGAAACTTGGAGAAATTCAAGGTCTCGTCTTGGGAATGCTGGACACATTTAACTATGAACAAGTAAGTTGCATGTGTTTCTGCTCTACCCACTGCTGCGTGCAGGGGTTACTTGTAGCTATCCAGCTTACTGCTCTCTCATTTGCTATTTTTCTCTGCAGAGCAAAGTAAATGGCCATGCGAGTGATTTGTGTTTGTGTGATCTGGGGAAGGGGAACAAGTCTGTGTTGCTCACAAACAGGTTGCAAATGAAGGGACTGACAGATCCGTGGTGATGTGAACATTTCTGTAGTTGAATTCTGTGTTAAATGTACTGGAAGCACCAACACCCGTGTTTTCTCCAGCTTATCCTGCAGTTAGGGATTCAAAGTGCCTTTTAAATTAGTCTGTAAGATGGGAAATAGCTTTACTGTAGGGAACTGCAGATAAAGAGAGGTGGTCTGTTGTGATCTTTAAGGGGGGTCTGCCCTGGGCAGCACTGGCTTTCTGCTTTGATTTTTATCTGTGCGTTTCTAACAAAAAATAGGGATTTATGCAGTGATTTACCAGGTAAAGAGGAAAAAGAGAAGTCTGGTAGGGAAGATGACAAGCTGAGCCTGTTCTCCCACATCTTTTAACGCTCTTGGACGAAAATCAATGAAGCACTTATCTATCCATTTAAGAGTGAAGAGGTATTGTCTCCATTAACGTGTGATAAAAGGCTAAGTATTCTGAAGGCAGCAGCTGCAAAACATGTGAGGAGAAGCAATTTGTGTGGCTGGTTTTGTTCTTAGCAATCCGGTAAGCTGCTCGTTGTGAAGAATTGAAGGCTGTGGAGCTTCTGCTCTAAGGAGATGACAAAATGACCTCTATATATTGTGTTCCATGCAGACTCTTTTAGAGACGACCACAAACCTTCTAAACCACGATCTCCACTGGTCCCTGTGTAACCTAAGAGCTTCTGTCACTAGAGGGCTTACCCCAAAGCAGGATTATTGCTGCATTTGTCTACAGCAGTACAAAAGGAGGCAAGAAAGCGCTGATGAAATCATTGTTTTCAGGTAAAGTGAAGGGATAAAGTCATGGGCGAGATGATGATATTAGCTTAAAAAATAAAACCACAGAAGTATTCCTGTGAGCACATCCCCTGCACTGTACGTGGGCTGGCAGTCAGACTGCTCAGCCAGCCTTCCTTGCATGCAGCCAGCTCTGCCTCAGCTGAAAGGAATCCCCTTGCAGTTTTGGGAGAGCAGTAAGCTGTGCACTCCCCTGTCATTTAACCTGGCAGAAGGTGATTCCCTGCTGTACGCAGGCAGCACAGTCATAGTCGATATCCATAACTGCCTGTGTGCCCTTACTGAACTACGGCAGGAACACTTTACAGAGAGCTTCATAAAACATAAATGGTCTGGAAACTGGCTGCAGCAAGTAAAAGGAGGGGTGTAAAATGAAGTGTTTTGCTGCTAGCTGATATACTGCTTGTTTCATCTCAAATAAAGTGCTTTGTGCTGGGGAGGGCTGGGCCTACAGGTGTCCACTGGGTCACAAGCAGTGGTTTTATTTGTACACCTCAGATCGATTGCATCCCTGACTGTGCCTGGCATCACTGATATTCCTGTCTGTGGCCAGGTGGCTGTGAAATGTAGGATGGCTATTACCTTAGTGTTGAGATCTGCAGCTGCATCAACAAGTGGGCACCTGCTGCTGTTTTTATGAGTCTAGAGGTCCTGCAGGGCAGTGTGCAGGTATGAAGTGAGCACGCACACTGCTGATACGAGGTTACCAGTAAGCAGCCTTGGTTTTCATTGGCCATAGCTTTCCTCTCTGAAGCACAGAGCCGTCAGGCTGCAGTACCCTGCTTTCAAGCACCTCACAAAAGATTTATCTTCTCACCTTCACAGCTGTGGCCACTTATACCATTCCCTGTGCCTGCTCAGTAAGGAGTGTGGGGCAGTAAGCAAAGATGTGATGCGGTGGATGTGCTATAAATGCAACTCGAGCAGCAAGGGTGGAAAACTGAGCGAGAACTTCTCAGAGCTGAAGAAAGGAAGTGGAACCTCCTTGGCACAGGTAAGGTTCCTCATGTGGTTGCTTTCCACATTAACTTAGAGAAGTGCTGCATTGCTCTGTTCTTCTGTCTTACTCTGCTTCCAGACAAGCCTGTGATTGGTAAGTGTCCAACAGCATTGGCAGGTAACGTGTCATGTTGATGGGTGTCATTTAGTTTTGGTGTGGGTATACAAGAGATGGAAATGTGTTCATCCAGACCTGCTAGCCAGGGTGGAGCAGAGCTGATACCCACCAGAAGAAATTCATTTGTGAGAGCCTGAGATGGGCCAGCAGGGCCAGTTCCTTTTAAACTATATTTAGCTGTGTTTTATGTAAAACATGTAGTAGAAGTTGGTGCATTCCTTGTGGCTGGGCCATAGAACCTCTGCTCTGCCCCCCTACTGGGCAGTCTGACTCTGGGTAAGAGATGCCAGCACAGTGTTTAAAGAAGCTTGCGTGCAGTCAGGATTGCTGTCGCTGTATTTGTGCAAAATACATTGGGGACTGAGCAAAATCCCATCTTTGGGATGTCTTCAGGAATTCTGAACTGGGGGAACTGAGCTCTGCTGTCCCATGTCCCAGAGGTCACTGGAGAGGGTTCGTTTCTAAATGCCTCTCAGTGCTTTGGGCATTTGTCACCGCCCCGATGGCATGCAAAGCAATGCATTTCCACTTCTGAGAGCTCATTCAGTCTGGGAGTACATCCTTATAGAAGTACTTCTATTTTCTTATAACAGATTATTTCAATTTCTGCCAAATCAGTTCTGATCAGAAGATGGCTAACAGCATTAGTCAACTCCCATCAGCTTCTCTATTAACCAAAAGCGAAGCTTCCTGTTTGAAAGGAGGCTTAGGGGAGAAGTAATCTGTGAGGAATGTGTGGAACATGATGCAAGCTTTGCAGTCAAATTGTGTTAGTTTCCTATACAGTGACAGGAAAAAGGCTTTCCTGATATTTACATAGCATGCTCCAAAAGTAATGCTTCCTATTTATTTCCATGGAAAATATATCAGATACAAAGAGCACAATAACACTATTTAATAGAGCGAATTCTCAGCTACAAAACACTACTTTTTAACCGAGTCAACACTGTTAGCTATGCATATTTGCCAGTGATGAACACTGCATGCCACGCTTGGGTAGATCAGCACCCAGGTGCTTGCTCTGAACTTGGGCAGAATCACAGCATCTCCATGTTTTACCCTCTAAGCTTTTGCTCTGAAGGTGTGTGAATGGGTGTGCCACACCAGGTTTAACTTTAAAAGCTAAAGACAACATTCAATACCAAAATCACATTAATCAATGAAATGCCTGGCATCTTATAGCAATCCCTCACAGCTTGGTTATCTCTCGAGCCTTCTGTCCTCCCTTTAATACTGGTCTGGGCATCCTTGCAGAGAATGAAGTGGAAAATAATCCAGATGATGTGGGAGCGATTGGGGCACTATAGGATGCTGCTGCAACTGTCTGCAGCAGTGAGGGACTGGGCACTCAGGGCTTAATGGGAGCCATACGGAGGGACTGGATGGGGAAGGAAAGGGTTACACAAATAATGTAATGTCTCTGCCAGGTGATCTGAGTTCTGGTGCTGCCCTGCTGGCTCGGCCATGTGCTCTTGGCAGGAACAGCCCCACTCCCTGCAGATCTCGGCTCTGGTCCGTCAGAGCCCTCTCTCTGCTTCAGGCTCCCACCTGCTCCCCTGCTGTCCCAGATCCTTTTCAAGTTTGTGATGTTCATTACGTGTTTGAATTACAATACTTAACTGTTGTGTTTGCATGTGTTGTGCAGTCAGATCTTTAAAAAACAGCATGTGTTTAGACTGAGTGAGGCTGTAATCTCTTGCTTCTCCAGGAGGTTCATTTGCTTAACTTTTGATAGTCTTAATGAACCCTGAGGTAAGGATCTATCTGGCCAGGGAATTGGAGATCTGGTTGTTCTGGAAAAGGGGAGAAGATGCCTTTTCCTAGGACCAAAAGCAGGAGGTGAGCAGCCTGGGATACAGAGCTCTGCAGGAGGCAGTGCTGTGGGGTTTGGGCGCATGCAGCCTCACATGAATTCAAGCAGAGGTTCTTAGAGAGCTGGGCATGGAAGCAGCAAAGCTGGGCTGCACACAGTCCCCACGCTCATCCTGACGTGGCACTGATGTGTACAGAATGCTGTGGGTCTGTGCACCAGGTGCCTCCATGGCCTGGGGGATACAATGCAGGGTGTCGAGATGGGAGGAGCAGACAAGCAAAGGGACTGAAGGAAAGGGACTGTCAGAGTCCCAACCTCCAGCCATGTTCAGGTCTCTCTGTGGTGCTCAGTCAGTGCCCAAGAGAGCACAGTCACTGCTCAGGGTGCTGTAAACACTCAGTGATTGAGTGCTGCTTTTGTCACTGGGTTTGTTGGGCCTTTTCACGTCACAGTTCTCCAGTGAAGGGCTGCTCTGTGCTCCCATCAGGCAGGCCCAGCCCTGTGCTGCTCACACTGTCCTCACTTCTGCATCTGGCATCTCTGCAAGTAATTTTAATAAACAGAGAACCCCAGAAGGATGCTGTGCTAACTCTTGGAGCTCCCAACCCCAGCCCTGCCTTCCCCACACCCTGCACAGCCAGCTCGGAGCTTCTGGGACGTTCTGCATACAGATCCATGGGGAGACTGCTGCTTTGAAGACTGAAAGTGTTGTCTGTCCCTCAGTAAAATATAATGCCGTCTTTTCCACAGTGAAATCCTCACTTTAGATATTTATGTTCTTAGCAAGCCTTGAATTAGGAATAAATTCATGCTAAGAAATGCCACTGAGCATCTGGAGTGCATTTCATAGTACCAGTTCTGCTCTGTTGAAACAAAGACTGTCAGTTTGAATTCTACGATGCTGCTGAGATTTAGATGTGAAATGACAGCCCAGTAGACAGTGCTTTCTGTGCCTCTGCTTTGTACGTGTGGCTTCTGGAGCAGTGCCTTGGAAGTGGAGGGGATGGAGAGGTGCCATGGACCAGCATTGACATTGCTGAAGTGGATGAGAACACTTGCTGAAAGGAGCCTTGCTCTCACACAGGGTTACGGTGTCGGGCTCTGCACAGGGAGCAGCAAGAGGAAGCCAAAGGGGCTCTTTGCTTTATCTTCCTACTGGAAGTTTGTGCACTGTTATCACTGAGACCTTGTTGTCTTCCCCAGGATAATCTTCAGTGTCCACACTGAGCATCTGTCCTGTCCTCTTCTCACATCCTTACAAAAATTGAGTTTTTGTGTGTGTCAATTTCTGTCGTCTCTTTTCAACCTTAAGTTTGGTCTGGTGGTGCTTGATGTTAACTGAGGCACGTTAGGTAAAAGCAGTCACTGCATCTGCCTACATACGTGAGTGTAGTGGTCTTAGTGTCTTGGTCATCAATCTTCAGAACTGAATGGCATTGTTGTGGTGAGATGGTTTGTTTTCACCTACATGTATGAGGGAGAGGAGCACAGTCTTGATTCTTGGACTATAAATGGTTCTTGGTTCTATAAATGCAGCAGAAAACCACCTTGAAACACTACAAAATGCAGTAGTACTTCCATGTTTGAGAACGTTTAGAGCTGTGCAGAGAGCAGATATGTTTTATGCAGGAGGTTAATCCTGTCAAGTCATGGCAGGGCAGACAATGCATGTGATCCCTGCAGTTACTGCAGTTGGTGAGCTCCGTTCTGAGTGCAAGAGTTTTAATGAGCATCAAGAAGAGAGCTGGATCGTGTCCAGCTGCCATCCATCAGCATCCCCAGGTCCTTTTCAGTGGGGCTGTGCCCTGTCCTTATGTATCCCCCAGCTTGTACTGATAGCAGGGTTGCCGTGATGCAGGTGCAGACCTTGCACTTGGGTTTGTTGAACCTCATGAGGTTCACCTGGGCCCACTGCTTAGCCTGCCCAGCTCTCTCTGAATGGCATCTCATCCCTTAGGTGTGCTGACTGCACCACATAGCTTGGTGTCATCCACCAACTGCTGAGGATGCATGCGATCCCGCTGTTGTTGGTACTGATGAAGATATTAAACAGCACTGGTAAACTACATTCCTGTGGTTGAATGAAAATCCCTCCGTTTTAACAAAACATTTCAGATCTATGAGGGCCTGTAAAATAGACACAGAAATGCAGTGACAGATGCTGGGCTGCTGAGCCTGTTGCTATTCTCACAAACTGCACAGTCCCTGCTGCCAATAGCTGTGGAGTGTAGCACTGCCTGACAGTGGTGTCTGTTCTCCCAGGGACCAGCACACATCGCTGCGTGTCTGCAGTGTGAAATTGCAGCTCTCAGTCTGTCTTTGTGGATCTGCCTGGGAGAATGAGCAGGAAAGGAACTGTGTGACTTCCATCTGCTCACAGGGGCTGGGAGCCAGCATGCTGCATGGCTTGGAGCTCCGTGGCACTGCAGGAACCCTGGCCTGGGGTGCTCTGCTGCTGCTGCTGGGAGGTGACTGCTGGTTCCTGCTGTGCTTTGTGCCTGCTTCAAGCTGAGAAATGACCAAAAGGCAAAGGATCAGGAAGGATGTGTAGGGCTCTCCCTCCTCCTGGCATCCCCTTTGAAGGCAGGGAGCAAAATAAGTAGTAGCTATGGTGTGGATTCAGTTTGCAGTCCCTGGGTGGGAAGGGTAAGAGAGGGAATCAGCCAGGTTGGTGGCTGCTGGGCTGGGCAGCCTGCAGAGGTGCAGGCAGTAGGTGAGCATCTCCCCACGAATCCCTCAAACAGAGAACTGCAGTCTCTACACCCATCTCCCTCCCCAGAGCTCATCCTCACGTTGCACAGTGAAAGCAGCCCCTTTTCTTGCTGTGTCTGAATTGAGCACAGGAAGGCCTGGGCAGATGCAACTGGGCTTCTAGCACCGGGGTTGTTCTTAAACATATCATCATAAACAGCAGTATGCTGCACAAGACTCAGAAGCTGCAGTGGGGGCAAGCAGTAGAAGTTTCTGCTTGGTTCTTGGTAAAGTTTAGCAGCTCGCATTATCAGTAAGCTTCTGGCAGAAAGAGATCAGTGAACTCGTACACTGCTTTCTTCTGCATCTCCTTACCTTTCTTCTCTCTGCCTGCAGTCCTGGCACTGAGAGAACACTGCAGCCCCTCAGCCTTCTGTCCTTAGCTGTCGTGGAATGCTGCTCATCAGCCTCCTCAGCTTATGCCTAGAAAATGAAGTATTTGTCTCCAACTGCTGCCTCTGTAACCTCGGGCTCAGGCACAGACCTGGGATGAGCTCCAGCCTGGCCTGGCACGCCGTGTGTGTGATTTAATCCATGGGCTACCATGCTTCCTTTGCTCTGTGACAAATAAATACCATCTGTGGGGGTCATAGCATCCAGTGAGGTTGCTGGTGTTGGGGATGCATGTTTTTTATCTAATTAACCCCAAACAGCATTAGGGCTCCTTTGGCTGAAAGCAGCAGCAGTGGTCCAGAAGGGAATGTTCCAGCAGTGCCCAGCGTGAGTGTGAGCTGCTGCTGCACTGAGCAGAGAATGGGGAGTGGGTATCCCATCTGCAGGGATGGATGGGCTGTGTCCTGCTCCAGGCACATCGCTCTGCTGTACGTCTGCAGAGGTCGGCAGTGGCACGCTTCTGTTATCCGGGGGATTTCCTTGGGTTTTCTGGAGCTCATTAATGATTTTCTCATACTGGCTGTGGGTCAGACCGCCCAGAGGTGTAGTGAGGATGTGGCTGGAAATGGCTGCAAGGTGCTGATGGGTCCACAGCTGATCCCGCAGCAGTGGCTGCCGGAGCCTGGAGTTTTGCTGAGGGTGGGATGAGGAGCTGAGCGCGTTCTCCTAACGCCTGAGTGCTGATGCTGGACCCTGAGAGCCTCCGCAGAGCTCCTGAGTGAAAACATGCCTTTAGTGACACGGCTAAAAAAGGAAGGGGCCTGACAGCAGGAGTTTCCATGGCAACAAAAAGAATTGCCTGCAATATTTCAGCTCATCAGCCTGGAGAGCAGTCTGATTGATGGTTACATGCGCGTGGCAGAGAGATAACAGGAGAGGAGAGGCCAATTATATTGCATTTTCCTTGTCCTTGAGTGCCTGTGGCTACAGCAAATGTGGAGAGCAGCTTTTCCCCTTTCTTTTGTTGATTTTTTTTAGTGTTTTTTTCTCCACGCGAGGATGACCCACACGTCCCTTGGAAGTGCTGCACAGCCTGTCAGCTGTGGGTACGCGACCCTCCCTGTCACAGGCTCTTGAGTTATGCCATGTGCACAGGGACTGTGAACACTCAGCTCCTTGACTGGTGATTGTTATTTGCAATATAAACAGTGTCCTGCAGGAGGAGGAAATGAGTCTGAGCACGTGCTCTTGGTGTCAGCAGTTGGGGCATTCCTCCAATTGTTTGATGAACATCTCAAAGGCAAAATGTACAGGGCTTCAAGAGTAACGAAACTATTCAGGCTTCAGGAATCATAGAATCACAGAATGGTTGGGTTGGAAGGGACCTTACAGCACCCAGTCGCAATCCCTGCCGTGGGCTGGCTGCCCCTCATCAGCTCAGGCTGCCCAGGGCCCCATCCAGCCTGGCCCTGAGCACCTCCAGCATCTCCACACTTCTCTGGGCAGCAGTGCCAGGGCCTCACCACCCTGTGAGTAAAGAATTTCCTCCTTACAGCTAACCTGCATTTCTCCTCTTTTAAAGTTACTGCCCCTTGTCCTCTTACTATCAGACTGCAACATGTCAGTCTCCCTCCTGCTTATAAGCTCCCTTCAAGTGCTGGAAAGCCACAGTGAGGTCTCACTAGAGCCTTCTTTTCTGCAAGCTAAACACCCCCACCTCCCTCAGCCTTTCTTCATAGGAGAGGTGCTCCAGCCCTTGGAGCACCTTCATCACCCTCCTCTGGACCCAATCCAACAGCTCCACATCCCTCCTGTGCTGGGACCCCAAGCCTGGATGCCATACTGCAGCTGGGGCCTCGCAAGGGCAGAGCAGAGGGGGACAATCACCTCCCCTCCTTGCCATCCCTGTGTTGATGCAGCCCAGGGTAATGTTGGTCTTCTGGGCTGTGAGCACACACTCTGGATAAGGCATTCCCAAATCCGTGTTCTGCTGACACTGAGGGACGTTGAGACACCAGCAATGCAGGAGGTGGAGGGATGTGTCACCCAGAGAAGTTAAGGATGGTTCTGGCACTGACTGGTGGCTGTGTGCCCTCTAGCGTGTTGTGCTTTTAGAGTTTGTCCACAGTAACTGGGAATCATCTTCACTGAGCTCTGGAATGTGCTCTGTAAACACACCACAGAGCACAGGAAGCATCAAGCAGCTGGGTGCTGCAGCATCTGCCCCAGAGGAGAAATGCTGGGGAGAAGGGCCTGGTGGCTATAGGGGCCTCAACAGCCAGGGGGTGGTAAATTCAGCTTCGGTAAGCAGTCACTTGTAGGACTGCAGCACTTTGGGTTAACAGCCTTTGGGAAATTTGTTTGGGAGAAAATATTTGAGAATGAATCTTGAACGTTCCCTTAAAAATAGATCCCCAAAGACGACAGATGCCAAATCGCTGCTCACGAGGGAGGCTGCTCTCCCTGGCTCCCATTGTAGTTCCTTGATGACGCTTTTGAAATAATCAAAATAGAAACATCGTGATGCGGTAAAATGGGACGAACTTGGGAGAATCTGTGATTCTTTGTCATCCCTCCCTGGGATATTTAAATAATGCTTTTTAAAGGCATTGCTAATGCTTCGGCTGCAGACTATGGCACCTGTATTTGCATTTCCATTACTCTTCATCTGAAGCTGTGTAGCAACTCCAGTGCCACTGCAGTGAGCCTGCCTGGCTGCTGGCTGGGCTCTCGTGGGATGTGGTTGTTTTTGTAACCTCCTCGTTCCCTTTATCAGACAGGGTCAGAGTCTGCATTGGATCCTCAGCAAATCCAGGCCTTTGACCAACTCTGCCGACTCAACCGTGGGACCTCCCGGGTACGTACTGCCTGTTACCCTGTCAGCTTCAAATTGGGGAAGGGCACTATGCAAGCTGCCAGGCAAGATGTTAGAGCTGGCAGCATGGGCTTTGGCTTTTCTGTGGGATTTCATTCAGTGCTGGCACTGCAGCGTGCACAGAGCTGGCTGCTTCCCATCACAGCACATCCACGCTGCTGCCACCGCTGGGGGACTGCCTCCAGTCCTGAGGCTGGGCCTGAAAAGTGTGTATGGTGTGCAGCATTTCTCAGGCTCCTTTTCCATTTGCAAATAGCCTTCTGTCCAGACACAGCATGGCTGGCATGCTTGCAGAGGAGCCCCTCTGCAGTCCCCCGTGGGCTTGTCCCAAGACAGTGACCCTCCCTCTGTCCCCTCCTTTCTCCTCGTGCCTCTGCCCATTCTGGCTGCACCAGTTGGCACTTTCAGCTCTCTCTGGGATTATTTTTCAATGACGGAATTTAAAAACAACCTCAAGACACCTGGAAAGTTGTTGAGTTCAGGATTGTTGTGCTGCAGAGTTCTGGGGGGTCACTGCATGCAGCATGGAGCTCTTCCTTCACGCTTTCCTCATTGCAGCAGGGAGATTATGACCCCACGTGAGCTCTCTCTGCACCTTACATTAGTGCCTCTGGGCAGCCTGTCCTGGCCACAGGAGGTGACCTATCTGGATTTTGTCTTGCAGTTAGCTCTCCTGACTGAACTGTCCCGCGGTGGGGAGAAACATGGGCTGCTCAGTGTTTCCCACGGGGACTCTGCTGCCAGCAGCGTCTTCCACAATGAGACCTTCCAGCTGCACCTGGCCCCTCCACCACTGATAGATGATTAACGCTGCTGCCTGCTCTCCTGCTGCTGGGATGTTTTCCCAGGACGACACTGGGCTTTTTCTTCCGCCGCCATTCCCAGAACCATTCATGCTACGTGGCCTTGCTGGGTGCTCACAGATCTGCAGCAGTGGCTGAGCTCCTGGCTGAATGGCAGCTGAGGGGCAGTGGGACTGGGTGCTGTGAAGTCACAGGTCAGAGCCAAAGGTACTGGAGCACTGCAGCTGCTGCACTTACCTGGAAGCAGCACCTGTAACTGCCAAATAACTGCCAGTTCCACTCTACAGGAGAAGTATGCCCAGAGTCTGCGTGCTTCAAGGGGCTGTGCTGGTTTTGCAGGTGGATGCCATGCCCCAGTCCCTCATGGCAGTTGTGGAGTTTGAGGGCAAAGAATGGGAAAACCTGGAAAAGGCTGCAGATTGCAGAAAACTATCTGTACGTGAGGAAGCTAATCTAGGTACAGTGTGTTCCTACAAATCTCCATTAAAAAGGCCCTTGGTTGAAACTAGGTGCGTGGAGCTGTGTGCATGGGGAATCATTTGAATCAGGGATTCAAATCACTGAGGTTAGGAAAGACCACTAAAATCACCTGTCCAGCTGTCCAACCCACGCCACCACGTCCACTGATTATGTTTCTCAGTGCCACATCTCCATGGTTGCAGAACACCTCCAGGGATGGTGACCCCACCACCTCCCTGGGCAGCTGCGCCAGTGCCCCACTGCTCTTTCTGAGAAGAAACTGTCCCTAATACTCAACCTGAACCTCCCCTGGTACAACCCTCTTGTCCCATCATTCATGTTAGCCACACCATGTCCGTGTTACCTGGAAGAAGAGACTGAACCCCATTGCAGCTGTTTTACAATGTCTCCCCCAGTGACTGGGGCAGCTTTCTTCTACAGGTAAGTGGGGGCAGGGCTGTGAGGCTGCACACCAGCCCCAGTACTTACCAGGTGCCCAAACACAGGGGAGGCTGAGCTTGGCACATCCCACATGCTTACTGCCTTTCTCTGCCCAGCACAGCGCTCACTGGGCCGTGCCATCTGAAGCTGTAAGCAAATCTCTCCTGTGCTGGAAATCTGTGTTTCACTGCAGCATGGAAGACGCGCAGTTAGGACAATGAGAAGTTCAGCTGTTGAGTATTTTATTAAAGAAGAAATATACACGCCTCTCCCTGGCAGAGTGGAGCTACTGGCTCAGGGCATCTCTTACAACACGACCGCGCAGTGTTTGTGCAAACAAAAGAAACCACGTTTCTGTGGAGTGTTTCTGAACTGGGGTGTGATGGAGCACAGTGAGAACCCTGCCACCATGCTGGCTGCTGGAACACCTCCACAACTATAGCCCTGTCCCACACCAGGCTGCTCCTCTCGTGCTTCACCACAGAAGAAAGGCAGCTTATTGTGCTTGACATCTGAACAAATCCTGGGTAGGAGACACTCACAGCTTGTGAATATTGCTAATTACTTACAGTTAATGTATCCTGACGACAGTGATATGAAACTGCGAGACCACAGGATCTTATGGGAAGCCTTGGTCACCAATGGCCAACTCCATTTCCTCGCACATGCAACAGGTGCCCTCCTGCCTGCAGAGTGAGGTGTGCTCTGCTCAGTACCAAGGATCCTGGAGCCCCTGCCTGTGTTTGGTGCCTCCAGTGGGCAAGGAGCTCCCGGCCTCAGAAACAGCCTTGCTGCTGCTGGGATGTGGCTCCAGGAAGAGCCTCCCTTGGGCAGGAAGCTCAGACACCAGTGAGCATCTGCAGCTCTCCACTCAGATTACAAGTGAGAGATTAAATATGAATAAATGTTGTAAGTTTATATATAATGCTTTCTTCTACCTTATGAAATGTGCCTCGGTGGTCAAAGGATGCTAAAACGTTATTAGAAACCTTAGTTAGCCAGAAAGGACAACCCTGCCCTTAAAAAATAAATAAAACCTACTTAGTCCTACTACAGCCTTTGCTTAAATGCCCTCAGAAAAACAGAATGCTTTGTAAGTGCCTTGTGAGAACGCATCTGTCCATGCAATGGCCCAAGTTCCTCGTTTAACAAGCATTGCACTTTTTATAGAAGTCATCAAAACTATAAAACCTATTATTTTTGTCCGAAAGTGTTAGTCTAAAAAGTACAGTATTACTTTATAACCATTTATGGTAAACTCCTAGCACACGCGCATGTGCACAGACACACACTGTTGCCTAAACGTTTTCTAAAGATACTGATTACAAAGTGTATAAAATTAGTCATACATTGTCAGGATACAGTGAGAGATGAGCCACCCTATGACACCGACTATATCTAGTATCAATCACTAAACTGTACATGTTTATACAGCCTTATATTCACCAGTGACTTGTGAAACGTAAACTGCAAACACACAAAGCAACTCAGTAACGCTGCTGCAAAACAGTCATTACTGACTCCAACTGACTCAAGCTGACTGAAATCTTCCGAGAAGGACGTTTGTGTCTCATCCGGGGGGCTGAAACCAGCCCTCCAGCAGAACGGCTCTTTCTCCTCGGCTGCTTGAGGAGAGCTCTATTGAAAACCTGCTCTTGAACTGAGTGAGCCGAAGCCTCCTGGCCCAGCTAGGATGACCCCAGGCGGTACCGTGACCAGCACTGCCAAGCGCACGGGCTTCCTCGCACGGGCAACTCCACGCCGTCCCCGAGCTCCGCCAGCACAGTGGTGTGGCTCAAATGTTTTTAATCTTTGTTTTTCTTCAGGCAAATGCGGGCCCTGAGGCCGTTTGGTCCTGAGTGCACGTATCTGGCACAACCAGCGCGGCGCGGGAGGAAGCAGCGGGCAAAGCTAGGGGTGGGTTTTGCATGTTTGGAGGTAGTCACTGCCCTTCGCCTTCGCTTTACACCCCAGTCTAGATTGGTATTGGTACTGCCGCGCTTCCTCCCTGCCTGCTCCCCCTCCTGCTGAGCTGCAAAAGCCAGATCCCCTTCCAAAGATCCGTGCAGAGGAAGGAGCGGCTGGACCCGGGCAACGGATGACCCTCAGGAGCAACAGCTGCCCTCCCAGGAGATTTCAGAGCCGGACCTAACTCAGCAGATGCTCGGTGCATAGCCTGGAGAAGTTGGAGGCACTTTGTGCGTTCTCTTGCCTGCCATACCAACCCACTGGAAGAGTGGTACCAACAGCATTCGAGAAGGGTCACACCAGCACTAGAAAAAAGCATGGACCACGCGGAAGGCCAGAGACAGAAAAAGCCTCTTGTCGCTGCGCTTCGCATAGTTCTTTGTAAGAAATAAGGACAACTTGGTTTTGCTGCTCACAGGCGTGCTGCACCAGCTCACCCTCTGTGCTTTGAAGGCCCCCAGCAAACATCCCGACTGCTGAAAACATGCTGAGTGGCACATCCTCGTATGAGAAGTAGCATATGATGTAACCCAGACCAAGAAAAAGGCCTTTTTCCAGCTATAAAAGTCTTAAGATTTATCACTACCTTACGTGCAGACGTGGGAGATCTGATCAGGCTGAGAACACGTTAAAATTGCTCAGGCTGCTGCTGTTTCACCAATATGCAAGTCCCGTGGCCGCGCTCCCGTGAGGAATCCGAAATATCAAGTGCACTGGAAAAAAGGGATTGTCAGAAAAAAAAACAGAAAATATAAAGACTACAAAAGCAACGTTACTGAGTGGGAACTGGACTGATCTGACACCAACTCGTCGGATCACACGGTGGTTTCTATAGTCTCAATCACTTCCATTTCACACTGCGAGGGTGACAAGAGCGGGCACTCATCTGGCTCCCAGCTGCTATCTGGGCTGTAGTCTTCTTCTGAGCTCAGCTCGGCCACCCCCTCCGTGTCCTCATCGCACGACTCCATGTAGTGAACCCCCACCGCATTGATCCCGGAGTCCTCAGAGCTGGAAGGGGACGAGCAGTGATCTGTTTTTGGTGTATTGCTCTCTTTTGTGATTAAGGCATTGCGAACAGAGACTTCCTCGGGCTTTGTCTTGTGGGGCACGGGGGGAGGCTGCCTCTGCACATAGCACATCTTCCCGTTGATGCATTTCACGCGGTAATTGTCAATGAAGAGGTCTGCGATGGTGCAGAACTGCGGGGAGTCGGGGGGCAGCGGGGGCTGGAAGACGGGAGCGAACTTGAGGAAGTGTTCGGTGAGCGAGACGGAGATCTGGATTGTGTTCGGAGACTCTCGAGGGCGGACGGGTATTTCGGTGCTGGGAAGCTGCTCCACGGGCGTCATGGGCTGGTAGACATATTTACCTGCGGGGAAGACAAAAAAAACAGCGTTTAAGGACTTATCTTTAAAGTTAGAAAGAAACTGGTAAGATGATGCTCGCCTCTGGCAGTCAGTAATAGCCAGCAGTTCCTTCAGCCAGCAGCTGCTCTGTTTTCAACGGCCTCAAGGCGTTGGTCAGCTCTCTCCCGTTACAGGCTCTCTGATGCTTAACACTGCAGGTAACCGTGACTTCTCTCAGCCCAGTCTCGCCTCTCTCCCTGTCCTTGCTTCTAAGACATCTGTAGGACATCTGGAGCTGGAAAATTGATGCCGGGGGTGCAACTGCATGACTGAGAAGTGGGGCAGGCAGCAGTTCTGTCTGTGTCCCTTTCTCGGGGAAAGAAACCTGAAGATGCTCAGCAGCTTTTCTTTTTCTAACACCAAATACAGAGCAATTCTACCACACATCTTTTGCACAATGATCTGCATTTCTATTATTGTTATTCTGCTTAACAGTGAGTCTCCCTGAGTGCAGTTCCATGTTCTTTTTTTTTCTGAGGGCTAAGCTGTATTTTTCTGTATTATAAAACAGAATTAACACGACTGCAACTGGAATTTTAAGACAGAAAATAAGGGGATCCCCATACCATAGCAATGCCTTTGACATTTTGATTATCTAGTTAAGTAATAAGAAAAATAGGATTATGTTGTCTATGCGGAGCTGAACCAAGTGTGAACTGAAGAGCACAGCTGAAAATCTCTACTAAAAGAAATAAATGCGAGAGCAGAAAATCAGTACTTTTTTAGGAAAAACTGAGAAACCTGAGGCTGTGCCAAAGACTGGAAAACGCTGTGTTTTATTTGCATGAAGGCCCTGAAAAATTCATGTCTCCCCAGGGGGTTCACTCACTATGAAAGCACAAATTTCCAGAAGACTTGCGAGTAGTGGGACTCAGAAGTGTTTTGATGCAGGAGTTAGGATACTGCAAATACCGCTTTGCAAAGGCAGAAAAGGCATCAAAGTGATGAAGGACTGTTTTGATGCTTGAAGCTCCCCAGGTAAGGAGCAGAAAGGCACCACAGGAATGGATCTGGCTGTGCTGTGCTGAGGAGCTGCAGCTTTCTGCCACACGTCTTTCCGGTCCAGGCTCAGAGGAAGCCTTTCTCCCTCAAATTGCCCATTCCTTCTGAAAATGAAAGCAACGATTGCTTCTGCTCAGATCAGAAACAGGAAGAAGGGCTCACTGCCCCTCTCCTCAGCTTCGGTGTCCTTCACAGGCACTGACTGCAATAAATTCTCAGCCAGCATGGCACTGGCCTTGGGATGGGCTAAGACATCCCTCCTCTTGACTGGAACAGCCTCTGGGGTGTTCATCTGCTTTGCCAGCCCCAACGAGCCAGGGTCCACACACATGCTGTGCTTTGCCTGCCAAGCCCTGGTACGTCACCAGGGGAAACATCAAGCACAGGAGAAGGCTCTTCCACCCCTGCTGTGCCTGGTGTACTGCAAGGAAAACAGCCTGTAAGAAAACAGGCTGCGCTCCCCAGCTGGGACTTCCCAACCTCCATTGTCCAAGGAAAGCACTGGGGAGCACTGGAGCGTGAGAGAGGCACAACATGAAGCTGGCAGATGCAGAGAGCAGGACCAGGGGAAGGAGCACCAGGCACACTGAGAAGGAAAAACACCCTGGTTGTGCAGCAGGAGAAAACAGCCACCAGGCAGCCTCAGGAAGCAGCGAGAATGCTGCAGGAAGTGGGCATGGGAAGAAAACATTTGGTGAACAGATCTGAGCAGCTTCACTTGAATACCTCATCAAGCAGTCTTCTCCTAGGAGCTGGAACGATAGTTGTCGGAGCTGCTGGAAAAGCTCAGTGAAAATAAAAATGCTATGTTTTATTCCTCCTATGTGAGTGTGGCTGAACGGCAGTTAGGAAACGCACTGCCACGCACCACACTTGACATCTAGTAACAAACCCCAGCCTAAGCTTGCCGTGTCCTGGAGAAATGTAGTGCTACCATCAAATGCCTGCGCACTTTGACCACAGGCAGAGCAGAGCTCTTACTCCTGCACAGCACTCTGGAGCAGCAGCACGGCTATTTCTGCACTGGCAGTTGCTGAGGGATGTGGGCTTTGTTGCATTTTTCAATCCTTGCCCAGCACAGCTGCTCTGGGATGACTCTGCCCTACAGCCCAGCTAACAGCAGCCGCCCGCAGCTTCCCGTGGCGTGCTGTCTGCAGAAAGCCTTCCTGCACATCACTAAGTGTGAAGCATGCTGCTGCCTTGCAAAGCAACACAATCAACTGATTAGCACGCTGCTAACTGGAATGGTGTCCCACAAAACCCAGCTCACGGAAGCTGGAATGTAGCCTAGATGCGATCAATATTCCCTTGTCTGAAACCACGGTGCTGTATTTATTGATATATCTGGGCCACTTCTGTGCAGGCTTCACAACCCTTCCATGGACAAGCAATGGTAAGACACCACTGAAAAAGCATTTCCCAGCTTCTATTTGAGGTGTCCAAGGAAGGTGTTGGGAAACATTTTAATGGAACAAAGAAAAAACGTACAAGACTATAATTTTCTACCTAACACAGCTGCCACATGCTGGCAAGGGCTGGGGGATGTTGGGAGAGCTGTAGGGGAACTGCCAGGTCATGGTTTGAACTGGTGATGGAGCACTTGGTGAAGGGTGCTCCATCAAGGCAAATTGTGTACACCTGTGGTCCTCAGGGGACCAGAAGGGCTGCACGCAGGGTGGAACCCCGTGGGCTCATATAAGGGCCAACCACGGACAGGGAGGCATCTCTTGTTGAGCTGGGTTGCTTCCTGAGGAGGAGTGCTGCATTGCCAGAGAGCCCCTCCAGCAGCTGGGTGAGTTCAGTGCTTCTTTCTGTACGTGGCTATTGGCCTACCTGTGAATATTTTGCCTGGTCTTGCTAAGAACACAATCAGAAGCGATTTTGCCTCTTCGTGAGTAGGAAAGGAGGAAAAGCAGGATACTTAAGCTGTGGTAGATCACAGCACAGCTGTTAAAGAAAGCAAATATTCATCCGACCTTACTTCATAGAATCACAGAATATCCTGAGTTAGAAGGGACCCACAAGGATGATGGAGTCCAACCCCTGGCTTCACACAGCAGCACCCAACAATCACTCCCTGTGTCTGGGAGTGCTGTCCAGGTGCTTCTTCAGCTCTGGCAGCTTGGTGCCATGACCACCAAGTGCCCTGAGAACCACTTCCAGTGCCCAACCACCCTCTCAGTGAAGAAACTCTTCCTCATTAACCTGGCCCACCCTTGACCCAGTTCCATGCTGTCCTGGGAGCTAAAGCTGCCGTGATGCTTCTCCTCAGCTCCAGGCCCAGCAACCCAAGGGGCCTCAGTGCTCCTCAGACCCCTTCCCTTGCAGACCCCTCCCCATCTTTGCATCTTCTCTGGACACCATCTAATGGTTGTATGTCCTTTTTTGTTCTACGGTGCCTAGTCTGGATCTCTCCAAGGCCTTCACCCTTGATGGAGCCAACAGCTCTTCTCCATTTAGTACCATCAGCAGACTTGCTCAGAACAACTTGCAGTCCTACATCCAAGTCGTTCATGAAAACATTAAGGAGAACTGTCCCAAAAATGGAGCCCTGGAGAGCACTGCTAGTGAGCAGCCTGCAGCCTGGTGGAACCCTACTAATTACAACGCTTTGGGATCGACCCATGAGCCAATGACTCGCACATCACTTTCTGTGTTTGCTTAGCAATTCATCCAGAAGGATACTGTGAGGAAACAGCATCAAAAGCTGAAACCCACCCCAAAATAATATCAGCTGGCTTCCATTGGTCAAATACAGTTAGGTGGGTGGGTTGTTTGTTTTTTTTTTTCCTTTAAGGAAGACGGTCAGATGAGACGAGGAAGAAATTTGCTGCCTGGCTGTGTTAGGTACAGGATGTATATGCACCTCAAGTGTTTTCCCTCTTACTGCTTGTCATGGGAGCACTGCTGGTTAGGATTTTCTCTGACAAACTGGCATCTCTTAAATACAGCAGCTCCCGTTCCAAGGTCCTGTTTACGGCCATAGTCTGTCCGTTTCAGAACAGCAAACTGATCATACGTGCATGGAAAACGAGGTGCTGGCTATGTTCAAACTTCAGATCTGCTTGCAGCCACACTGACAAGCAAAGGCAAAGCGATGGCTGGAAGGGAAGGCTGGCAGCGGGGAGCAGAGTTTGTTCTGTTGCTGCAGCAGCATGGGGCAATTCGTCGTGTTTCAAAACCGACATGCTGGCACTAATTTCAGGGTAGAATCCAACAGAGGCTAGCCTACTGACAGAGGATTTCAGGCCCATTTGTGTGACCTTACATTGGCTACAAGCACTTCCTCGGGTTTCAAGGACAAGTACTGCCAGGGTAAGGCAGAAATCACCCAAGAGGGAAAAGGGAATTTCCTATGCAAACTGACTTTCTGCATTTTTCTGGGGGGGGTCTGTTACAAATTTCTTAGGTTTCAGTTAATTTTAGGGCAAAGTCTGTTTATTTTAGATTAAACTTCTGCTTTCTGAAGATGCTCAGTTAGCTCTCCAAGGGGTGCTGGTGCTCACAGCTGGACCTGTCAGGCTGAATCACGGACAAAGCTGCAGTAACAGCATCATTTATAACTTCTTACCCTACATAATGGACGGAAATGCATCAACCGTGATGAAGATGCTATGAAAAATTGATGCAGAAACTTAAAAATAAGACTGCCCACCCACTGCAGCTTGCATGATTGGCAGAGATGTCTTTTGAACAGAGAATTATCCAAATTCTCCCCAGTCCCCACCTTCTTTTGTGATGCATTTTGGGCTGATAAAACTCCCCCTGAAATAAACAGAAACATTTTTGCTGACTTTAAGCAGCTGGCAGAAATCCACAGAATAATGTTTTGAGCACCTATTCTGACACACTCCTTCTAGTACGGTGGCATGTAATTTATTGCAGATTTATTTCCACTGAGTCAGTTGGAGAACTGTGGACCGAGCTCTGCTGATGGCTGCTCCTGTAAATTACATCGTTTTGCACAAATACAGATGCCAGACAGGCACTGCATCACAACTTGTTTCCTGGGTCGTTTGCTACATCTGCCTACACGGAAGATGGTATTTTGGTGAAGGAAAATTACAGCTTGTACTGAACATGTTGGGTTTTGTCCAAAAAAACCCCTTAAATATCAGAGTTTAGTGAGAAGTTTGGGAAGGCCTTCAATGCTGTACTGCCTGCTGTCGAGTGAATGCTGCAGTTCCACCAACACAGCACAGTGCTGTGGGGAAGCAACGCCTGGTTTGGGTCCTGAGTGCAGAACATGATGTGCATGAACTTCAGGCTCTGCCAGAACTGTTTTCATGGTGAGTCTCAATCCACTGTGACGGCCGTGTGTTAATGACCACTGTAATGAAGCACATGGCAGGCACACAGCGTGCCTGTTTGCCACCACTGCAAGCTTGTGCCACTGCCATTGCTTGTGCTTTCTGTTGCTCCGTGCTCACGCTGAATTGCTCTGCACAAACACTTCACCTCTTGGCCTAATGCTAATTGCACAGTGACAGCAGCCCAACTGAAAAGAATGATTGTTTGTCCATCTCTGAATTATTCAACTGCTGTGGAAGCCTAAAAACCAAATCCACTGGAGGATTAAGACACAAAAGCCCAGTCAACTGCGAAGCAACCGCTCCAGGCATGGCCAAGGAGGTAAGTCCTGGGCAGTGCTCCCTTCCCTGCTTGCTGACCTCCAGCCCAGGCTCTGTGGAGCTGAAGGCTCTGCTACAAGGGATAAAGCTCAAGCAAACCCATACCACTTGGGAAACATTCTATCTCCAGAAAGTAGGCCTGCTTCCATAAAAATTATATACGTAAAGTCTCTTTGCAGCACCAATTCCCAGAGCTACGTGGTAGATTGGTTGGAGGGTGGATTATGGTGTCTCCTGCATGTGAAAAATAAATAAGGGCCCTTAGAAGTAAGCCATGAGGTCATCTCCCTCTGATTTTTTGCTAATTGAGCAGTCTGCATGCATCATCACTGAACAGACGCAGCAGTAATTTCCGTGGCTAATGCAAAATAACTTAACCATGAAATAAGCAGAGGTGCTGCTTAAATATTTTATTCCCCCCTTCTCTTTGTCCCAGCGTTCTTGTTTCCCCCTGACACTGACATGCCTGGCATGCAAAAAGAAAAATTAAGGAAATCCACCTTTGAGCAGCGAGGTTTCTCATGAAGCCACCGCTGTCACCCTCTCAAAACGACACCTCTAAGGATTTCTCTTAATAAACAACAACGGGTGCACTGCAGTTCAGAAAGATGACAAAAGGTGGTTCTGGACCATAGGCATCTAAGTCAGCAGTACATACAGCATAGCAAACATTTGTTTTTAACCATCTTGTAATCAATACACACAAGCTTTTTTCATACGTGCGCTTTCTTTTGCAGCTGCCTGGGCAAAGATGTCTACATTTCCCCATCCCCCCCTCCTCAATCTGCCAGCTCACCTACTCTCCAAAAACCCACAGGGCTAACGAGGACCTGCCATCTGTATATTGCTTAACTAATGAAAAACTGGCTCAGGTTAACCAGCGCAGCTCAGGACCTGCTGCCATGCCTTGGAGCCGGCTGAGCACTACGGCACCTGGCTGAGGTCTGCTGGAGGAGAATGGACTCTGATCACAAACATCTCAGTGCCTTGGATGTGTGCATGATTCTGCTTGGCTCTACACCCTCATAATGGTCCCAGCAATGTTCGGTTGCAAAGGCAGCAGGGAATCCTGCTTCTGCAACACAGGGCTCTGCTGGTGCTACGCTGGGCCTTGCCAAAGACATCAGCTGACGTGGGAAAGAAGTCAGCCCTGCTACAAAGAACATCAGTGTATGAGATTCTTGTTGCATACCACACAGCTCTGAAGGCGTGAAGGGCAAGCAGGCGTTCCAAAGGCAAGTGTCAAGGGAGAAATTGGAGTGGAGGATTTCAATGTTAGTGCAAGGAGAGCTCACACCCCTGCATGTGGGGAAAGCCCTGGAGATCATCAGCCTTTCAGATCCTGGCCTTTCTCTTAGCAAAAGATGGAGAACTGAGATGAAACATTGCTTCCCAGCCCTGCAGCTGCCACAGGGACACCAATTGCCTCCCTCCTTCCTTCTCTGTCCACTTACATGCACAGCTTGGGACAAAAAAACCTCTGCAAACCATGATCAGCCTCACCATAAACATTCACCAAGGACTCTAATAGTTCCAAATTACACTTTGCTTAGAGCACAGTTAATAGCTTTTTCAAGGAGATGAGAACAAATGGAAGGGAAAACCTAGAGTATGTTTACAGATGTCGCATGAAAAAACACTGCTAACCCAGTTTCCATTTCCTTCTATTAGATGAACAGCTGGTGGGTTGTACCTCACAGAACAGAGGAGTGCACTGGGAGTGTGAGACATGGAACGAGCCACCAGGAGAGGAGAAAATTATTTCAGGACAGTGAGGCACTGCCAGATCTACAGTACGAGCCCAAGCAGAGCTGAGCTGTGCTACTGGGGGCTGCAATGAAGCGTAACTAAAATGCTTGTCAACGTTGAAAGATCCTCATATGTAAAGGTATGGAATGCTTGAACAAAAGTGATACTTCTGCTCTGTGCTTTTCCCAAGCAAACTGAGAAAGCAGAGAGATTGTTCAGATAGATTTCTAATGGCGAGAAGGCAGAGCACACAACGCTTCCAGATGGAAGGTACGGTGGGGGATCACAAAGTATAGGGGCCAGCTCTGCAAAGGCACTCCTCTGACCCCAACCCTGGAGCTCAGGCAGTAGGATGCTCCGCCGGGAGCAAGCAGCCTCTTCTTACACCTGCAGCACAGCACCGTGTGATCTGCCCCATTCCCAACCTCACCCAGGCACAGAAAAGAACCAGCCTAGCGCTGCTGCTTCACAGTGGCTCCCCAGCAGAGATTCTGTACAGTTGCCAATTCCCTTCTCACATGAAGGAGAGGTGTTCCCTCTGATTGCTGTATGGTGAGAGACAGCTGTGACAGCCCTTGACTTGACGAGCTGTAAGCTTTTCACAGAAATCCAAGAAAGGGGAAAAATAAGAAGGTTTTTTTTCTTCCTCGTAATATGTATTTTGATGCCCTTTTGTCTTGATTTGTTTTAAATACAAAAAAAAGGATCGTGGTTTTACATGCTGTGAGCGTTTCAGGGTTCTCTTCACGCTTTCACTCAATAGCAGGTTAACTCTTCAATGCAAACAGAGCCTGGAGCTTCCTTCTACCATTGCTGCTCCTTCATTTCTTACATGGATTTACCAGACTTAAAGAAATAGCAACACTGGATTTGGAAATGTTTCAGGCAGCCGTAAGCCCTCTTAAAGGAGCCATATCCCCATGAGGATGGCAGCTGTGCAGCGGCCATCACTATCTGAACTCTGAACCCAACATCCAACAAGCCTTTGCAAAGCTGCCCTGCAAAGAGGAGCAGCCTCCTTTTGCACGTCTCTGAGAAATTCTATCCCCCAACTGACGCTCGATATTTGTTAAATTCAGTACAGAAAATAGCAAGAAATGGCTTAGCATTACATGTTTATTTTACAAAACCATCCCTGTGCACCATCTGCTCGAGATTCAGCATCCCATCATTTTCATGCAGACGGTGTGCTGATATGGTAACAGAGCAGGATAACCACAGCTCAGCTTCAAACGCTACCTCCAAAGAACGGAGGCATTTCCTGCTGCAGAGAAATACCGGCAGTGCAGACAAGCTACTGCCTTCCAGGTGCACAGCACAGTCTGCAGATGGTGCTCCCACGGGCGCCTCGATGAGATGGCAATGTTTTCCTGCGAATCCTTCAACGAGCAGAGCAGCTCAGTGGTCCTTGAAGGGCAAGTTCTCCCCAAAGGACCACGCAGGACTCTGCGCCCATAGGAGGGAACGGATGGCTGAGGCAGGGGGCTGCTTTCACAGCTTGGAACAGCTGCATCTCGATGGCTACAGCCTGCTGACAGGAGAAACAAGGGCATATGTGATGTGTGGCATTGGTGCCACCACCTTCCTGGTGTCAGGCTACAGGGTCTCCTGGTGACACATCATCTGTGCTGAGGCCTTGCAGATCTGAGCCGGACAAACACATTCTTCATTTTTATTGATGGGAAAAGTGTCCTCATCACCAGTATAGGCCATCCTTTAACCTCATTCTGTTGTTTCTTCTAGTGCTTATCTAGACCTGTTTCCACTCACATTTCATTCAATCTCATCTTCATATTTCTGTTACATAGCTCTACAAAACCCATTCTGGAGAATCTGAAGGGCTGTTCTTCCTGCACACACCCCAAACAGGTCACCACTCAGAGCTGATGCATGCAGGTGTTGGTGTCAGCCCTCCTCAGAGGAGCCTGGGATCCAGCAACGCTCCACAAGAAAATATGAAAACCCAAGTGACTCCAGGGGAGGAGGAGGAGGAGGAGGAGGAGGAATGCCACCGTGTCACACAGAGCTGCTGCAGAAGGGCTCAGAGCAGCTGGGTGGGAGCAAGCTCAGCACTCACTGCTGCAGCATGGTAAGGGAATGCTAGCTGAGGGGTGAGAGCATCACCCTGAGCTTCACACCAAAGGCAGATCCCACAGCGAGCACCAGCTGGGAACGCTGAGGGCTGGTGGCACAGGGCAGGAGGAGCAGAAAACAAGGTGCCTTCTTTTGTCTGCCCAACAGCTTCATGCCAGTGGACTGTGGGAAGGCTGCAAGAAACACAGCTCTGTATCAGCAAAGGCACTGAAATCCACACCGTGCCACACAACAAGAAGAATGAAGCAGCTGAAATGGCTGCAGGTGTGATGTGTGAAGCAGAAGGAGGGAGGACAGCAGGGTTTGCACTGACTGGGCATAGAAGGGAAATGTTTCAGGGTTGGGTGTGGGTGCTCAGGTAAAGCAGCAGCTCTGGCAGCACGCATGTGGGCTCTCAAGCTCTGCAGCCATCAGTGAGAACAGGAATACAAACGTAAGCTCTTGTTAAAAGTGTTTTACAACATAGGTTATATATAAATTCCAACTGTTACGTTGCCTAAATTAAAGTATGAGTATATTAAAAACAAGGTGCAGTTGCCAAGCAATCAGATTCCACTTTCCCAGTAGGTCTCTGACTTCCAACTACGTGAATATACCAAACTATTGGCAAAAACATCTCTAAACTGCACCAACTGCACTTTCTAAATTCCGTGATCAGTCTCTATATAAAAATTGCTTATTGGAACAATCAGTCCTCATGAAAGCACATTTCGTATCTTAAGGACAGATAATCACAGAGGTGATGGAATAAAAACCACAACACACTGAAGCATATAAAAAATATACAGACAAAATGAGGCTAGATGGAAACCAATCTACTGTCCATCAGCTCCTTACATCACTACAGGCTTATGCCGTCCACCAACAGCTGAGCCCACGCTGCCACAACCACCAATTTGGAACATTTTAGAATGTTTGTGAGTAAAGCACTTCATTTTTTCGCCCTTCACTGAAACAACAGTTCCTGGTACAGACCTACCAATGTGCAGAACTCCGTCGACAAAGCTTGAAGTGACTCACAAGTGCAAGGCAGCTTCAGGTAAACTGAGAGGCATTACATAAAACACCTCAAGATGTCCATTCTGTGCTGGTTCCAACAACGTGAGCAGTGAGAAAACGTGCTTGTGTTGTGCCAGGGAACCCGAGGCCCTATGCCAGGCTGCTGAAGCTCTCCTCAGTGCTCCCAGCAAACCCAGGCACACGGTCAGACCTGCAGGGTGCCAAGCAGGAAGGTGACAACCTTGTGACTCAGTTTGTAATAGGGCAATGGAAGGATATGACCAGGGGCTGCAGTGAAGGCGTGTGAAACAACCATCAGTACCCAGGAGAGCAAAGTCAGAAGGCACAGGAATGGTAACACTTTTGCGTTTGGGCACCTGAAGTAAATACGCTTCAGAATCGAGCAGGAAAATCGATTTCCTCACTGGCAGAGTTCAGGAAGGAAGCCATGCATTTGCAGGGACACTGCAACCCACACACATTTCGTCTCTGAGCTGTTACTGTGCAGTGAAAAAAGTGCGTGCGGCCTTTTCCCGGAACAAAGACCCAAGAGCACAAGCAGAGGCTCAGCTTTTCTCACCAGCCCTGCTGGGAACACCCTGAGTTCACAGCCACGCCAGCTGATGGGACACAGTGATGATAAACCTTCCCCTTTGAGGTGCTTGCTTATGCTGCACAACAGCCACCGCCCCCTGGTTTCAGGCTGGTCCTCAGCAGGCTTCATGCAAGCAGCAACTGAACCCTTTGCACACTTACAGCAGAGCTGTCATTTATCCACAGCTCTCAGAGGCTCTCAAGCATCATTTTTTGTGAACCACACTGGGATGGATGCATTATGAAACACAGCTTCGTTGTCAAGCAGGGCAAAGCAGGAGGTCCTGCTTGGGGGAAAGTGTGCAGGGATACAAGGCCCCTTTCTCCCAGGGCTTCTGGAGAAAGAAATGCAGTGATTCCTATTCAGTCCTGTATGAGGCACTGAAGAATTAGCCCTGCAAGATGCGCTCAGAGCAAGTAACTTAAATTCAAAGCTTTTCTTGTGGTCTGTTCCTGCTAGGTGGTTTTGTTAATAATAATAAGGAAGAACAGGCATGCCTCTAAGCACAGCTCTGCACTAGGGCAAGGAATAAAGAATGAATGGCAGCAGATTCTTTCAGAGGCACTGGTGTTTCTACACAGCTTGATGAAATCTACACATCTGCGTTTTCTTTCCGAGACACAGCATTAGCATTCTATTCAAACCATGACTTGGGGATTCTAACTAAAGCCAGAGTAACGCAATTCAGGCCCAGCAAGGTGAGCCTGTACAACTGCAGGTAGCTGTTTACCCCTAGAGTTACACGTCAGAGTATTTTAAGCTGACATTCTTTCCTTCGTTGTGTACAGCTTAGTGAAATGAAGCAAGAGTATCACAGGTCTTTCAAATACAGGTGAAGAGAAGATCTTGCACAGCCACAGGCAGCAAATCCTCATTAAAAGTGTTTTCCATTACCAGCTGACAAATCCACCTTTGGGCGAGCGTAGCCTGGTGCTCAGCCTAATGCCTTGCTCACGCACAAGCATTTTGTCCAGATCCACAGACTTAAACTGGATGAACGTTTAAATCCTTCTCTCAGCAAACACGAAAGAAAAATGCTTATTTCCTCTCGGATTTGCAATCGTTCTCCACCAAAGCAAGGCATTTTGCAGAGAACACCCAGCCCCGGAGTTTCTAGCCCAACCACTCCACCCCGACTCAGGGATTTCCACCAAGACAAGAGTACGAGCTCTTTGAGTACCCCAAATACAGTCTCATAAATTAAAACACAAGCAGTTACAGCTCCCTTTCCACATTTATCCAACAAAGCAGTCCTCAGGATGCAGTGGTGATTGTGCTGAAAAATGTTTTTTTTTGTAGCTGAGAATTTGCTCTATCAAATAGCATTACTGTGCTCTTTGTATCTGCTGACATACATCAGGCACTGTTATCCTATTGCCTCTTTGCTCCTTCTTGGACAGTGGCAAAATGTCTCAGGGCCATCAAAACCACTGCCAAGGAAACCCATGAAAACAAAAACCCATTTGGAAGTTGCAATGGACACAACTCTACAGAGCACCCAGGTCTGCAGCTGCCTCCATAACATGGAGAGACCAAGAGAAGCTGTCTGGCAGGCAGACCCAAATTCTCTTTCAACTCCCAGTGCACTTAAATACCTTCAATAAACACTTCAGCTCGCTTACCAGTGCTCTGTTACAGGAAACAAAAGCTGCCTTGCTGATTCCCTGCTTATGGCTCTCGCTGGTGGACTGGGCAGGCTGGGGTCTGAACAATTACATGGGCTCCAATGATTGTTGGAGCCCCTGCTGACAGCTTCTGGCACTCCAGACATGGGAGAGATACCATAGAGACAGGACTTGGGTGCACAAAGCAGCCTGCCTGCTGCTCACACTGCTATGGAGCAGGGGAATACCAGCACCTGACACGCAGGGCCGAGATGTGCATGCTGCCAGGGGACAGGTAGGAGATGCTGTGTGACACACAGAGCCACTGCTGTCACCGTGGAGGGCTGTAATTGAGGCTGGCCTCGACAGAGAGCTGTCAACAGTTTTGTGAGACAGAAAATTAATGTTTTTATCTAAAAACGCTGTAAAATAGAAACACTGGTATTTCAAGCAGCGAAGAATGTAAGAAGCAAATACGGGCACGGAGTACACCCAGGTGCAGTGAATGCACTGATGTGCTCTGCTCCACGGCAGCAGCTGCGGGAGGCTGATAAGCACCGCTCACTGCCCAAGCAGCGCAGGAGACCATGCGGCCCCAAAGGCACGGCTGGCTTGTCCTGCCCTGGGGAATACAGACACCCACACAGCAGGCACTGAGGAAGCAATGCAGCTCTGAAAGCAAGGAGAAACCCTCCCCTGCCTGTCACCGCCGGGCAGGAAACGTCAGCGTGCTGCTCCGATTCTTGGTCCCCAGAACACGTGCCAAAATCTGACAGGTCCTTCTTCCCAAAACCACACAGGAAACATATGCCCTTCTCGGCGTGTCACACACTGCAGAAGCCCATTTTCTCCTTTTGGCTGAGGAGCAGCAGGGTTTCTTGCCAAGGCTGCCTGACCTCGTGCAGAAAGCGGCAGGTCAGGAGCTAAGCTGAGGGCTAACAGTGCCACTGTTAGGTGCTGCACACCGGGGAGCAGGAAGCTATTCCAGGGCACACCTGCACATCTCATACACCACTCAGCAACACGTGAGGGGGAGTGGAGCGTAACATTTATTTGCTGCATCAGTTTTTCACTGTAAGATGCGCACGAGGTTTTAGGAAACTAAAGATCTGCTTTTTGGGTGCTGAACCCGGGCAAGACAGTGACTGCTCATCTGCATTAGTCTTTCTGTGATTTATTATCTCTTGACACAACTGCTGAGCAGCGAGCACTGTGAAATTGTTACCACAACGTACTGTTGACAAGTGCAGCACAGCGTATTGACAGCTGTTGAACACACTGCAAAATACTCAGATAAAAAACGAACAGTTGCAAGGGTTGCAAGAGAATTCCCTATTTTTGCACTGCCCAGGAGTGAAGCCAATGCTGTACTCACACCAAGTGTGAGGCTTTCTCCAGTGAGGTAACCTTTAGGAAGGGAAATAAGAAATCACAGCCAAAGCACAGCAGCCAGGGAAGATGTAACCCCACACAACTGACCCCTGACAGAAGCAGGTAGCACTGAACACACAGTGTGGGGTAACAGCAGCAGCACAAAGCAACCTGCAGTGGAAATCCCAAGGCGAGGGAAGGCAGAAAAGCCCCTTGCTGCACCCCTACCTCATTGTGTGCTCTTACACTGGAAAAAGTCGATCTGAGAGATTCAAGCCTCTCAACTTGCATCTAAAGAACAGCATGGCACAACAGGGATGGAGAGCAAGTGAACAGGAGGCTGTCACCCTGGCAAGGGCTGAAGGGGCAGAGTATGAGTAAGGCTGATTCTGACCTGAAATAAACCGCCAGGCTCAAACCAAGAAGTCATACAGGTACAACACTTGGGGTTCCTGGAGATGGTCAGATACACAGAGCAGCCTGTTATCTCACTCACCAGCTGTCATGGCCATTTTACGGGCAGAGAAACATCGGAGGTGAAGAGAAAGCTTAAAGAACTGCTTGCTTCGGAGCCAAACACAATTGGCTTTGGGGAATTCAGACTAGGCTCTTTCTCAATTATTACTTCCATAGCCAAGTGGCCCTGCAGTGCTAAATTGCTTCAGTCACTGAAGTAAGCAGATGTGATCCTGAATACACATGAGGAGACAATCTACTGATCCTGGCAGAGGTGAGCTCTTGTCATTTTTCAGTGTAAGTGCACTTGTGCACTTCAACGGAGCTGACATTCTCCAGCACCTTGGACGCCAATGGAAAATAACACTTCAAGGGCCATTTTAATTGACATAGTGCTTCCTGTACCTCAACACAGCTCTTAAGAGTCGCAGCAAAGCACTTGCAAGAACCCTCTGAGGATTCCTAAGGCAGTATTTACAGCGCTGTGTTTATGGAAGATAACTTCCGATACTGCTTAATTACATCTCTGACCTCTATATAATTCTCCATTATAGCGCTCATTCTTACCCCTTTTAAGTCCAACTCCAGTCAATCTGCAAGAGCAAGATACAAAGAGATGCTCGGCTCTGGAATTTGCATTAGGAAATAAGGAGCAAGAAGGCAGCACTCTTCTTCCTAGCTCTCAAATTAAACAGGAAAATGAGGTATGTGACTTCTTTCATCGAAAACTACAGTTCCGTGGGACAAACGCATTTCAAAGTCTCCTCAGTCGTACAGAGAGAAATTAAGAAAAAAGTTGGTACTTCTTACAAAAGTTATGATTATTTTTAATTCTTATGGCTGCCGGAGGGAGATGAAGGGTTGGGTGGCATCTCAAGAAAAGGTCCTTCGAGGAGGGAATCAGCTCTGTGTCGCTCAGGAGACACATCGGTCTAAGCCCTCCTGGAGGCCTTCAATGGACGTGATTTCTCACCTTTTTATTCTGCTCCCTCACTTCATTTTTCTTCCTACGTAAACAATGTTTTCTAACACCCAAACCTGAAGTTCTCCTTGCCACAGGTAAGTGACAACTGGTGATCTTCCAAGAGCACAGCTTTCTTTTCTAGGCTTCACAAAGCTCATCTCCCCTCCCTCGCTTGGTTCTTTCACAGCCCAACTACTTTGCTTCTGTAAACCTTTTCTGCACTGATCACCATGGCCTCCTACAGAACATCCCCACTTCTGCAGCCTTCTGGCAGCGCAACGCTCCAAACTAAACCCATCAGCCTGGTTTCATCATTACTGAGCTGGAGAGACTAATTAAATTGCATGCTTGCAGTGCTCCAGCTAATGCATCCCCAGTGAAGTGAAGGCTTGGGTTCTGTTTTTGGATTTTCTACCACAAAGGCCTCCTGCTGATGACGCATATTCAGCCCGTGATCCATCTTAATCCCCAGATCCCTCACTGCACTGTCACTTCTCCATGCTCCAGCTCTGCACCTGGCTCTCCCTTCTCAGGACCATCCCCAGCAGATAGCAGGCAGCATCTCCAGCTTGCAAACAGCATTTTGAGCACAGATCCCATCCTTTGGAGTGCTTACAAGCACAAAGAACCAAAGCCACAGAGATTGTGGAAAAGAAGAACACGTCTGGGTCACAACTTGAGGGCCACTGTCTCACAGGTGCAATGTCACTACCAAGGCATGGCATCCCTGTGCAACAGGTAACCGTGTCACCCCGCCACAGTGCCTGTTTTCACCATGTGTTGCTTACATCAAAGCACTGGCAGAAAACACAGTCGTTTCAAACTGGGCCCTAAATTAGGGTGAGATTCTAAAGCATGCAATGAATTAGAAGAGAAGCTCCCATCCAAATAAGAAGCATCCTTTTAGGCAGACCCTTCTCCCCATTAAGCCAGATCTGGGATCCATGTTTCCAGCTCCAAAGGGAGATGCTGACAGAAGGAGAGCAGGACGCCAGGAGCCAAGGGACACCTCCAGCACCTCCAGCCCTTGCAGAGCTTCACCCCAAAGCCGCTCGCTGGGCTCAAAGCACTGCAGACCCAGCTACGAGCCCTGCGCCCCATTTCCCACCTCCTGCAGCCACGCTGCTGGCCGAGCCGCTCCTCGAGGGGAGCAGCGATTAATTATTCATCACCCCGTGCCCGGCCAGCCCAGCCTCCATGATCACACACATCTGGAGGACAGACATTAAAGTTGTCCGGCTGCTTTTCCACACAGTTGGCCCGCCACTGGATGTCGGAGCAGCGGCAACCCGCCCTACCTCACGCAAGTCGCATATTCCTGCAAAACAGCAGCAGACTCACGGAGGATGCCGTGCGAATCTCATCCTCCCACCCCAAGGACGACCTCACGAGGAAGAAGCGCGGTGCAGAGGCAGCCGCCAGAGCCACGAGCGGCTCTCCCCCCGCGCCCCGCACCGCTGCAGGAGCCGAACCCGCAGCGCCCGCCGCGAGGCTCCCACCGCTCCGCCCCGCAGCCCTCAGCCCGCGGCACCCGGGACGGGACGGGACGGGGCGGCGGCCGCCGCGCAGCGCTGAGCCCCTACGACCGTCCGGACCGCCGGGACCGCGCGCTCGCTCACTCACAGTGGCACCATCCCAGGTGGCAGCACCAGTGCAGGCGGAAGCAGCGGCCGTGGCTGTGCGTGGCGCAGAGCGAGAGCCCGTCGCACGGCTGGAAGTCGGGTCTGCCCGCGCAGCTGCGGGCCAGCGCCTGAGCCTCGTCCAGCTTCTCGCTCTTGGCCGCCGCCGCCCCGCTCATGGCGCCGCCGCTCCGCCCGCAGCCCCCGCGCCGCAGCGGCCAGGAGGAGGAGGAGGAGGAGGAGGAGATGAGGAGGAGGAGGAAA
>NW_024884744.1:20123241-20285323 GCF_019232065.1 Centrocercus urophasianus | reverse complement strand
CGGCGCGAGGCACGGGTGTCCTCGTGCGGGGCGGGGGCTCGGCGGATGGCGGGACTCGGCCGCGCTGAGGTGCTGCGGTGCCGGCAGCCCGCACGTGGGGAGCTGCGAGCGGCCCCGACCGCAGCACCGCAACCGGCGGTGGCCCTGGAGCGTGTCCGGAGAAAGGCGAGGAAGCTGGGGAGGCTGCAGAAAAGCAGGGTCGGGGGAGACCTCGTCGCTCTCTGCAACTCTTTGAGAGGGGGTTGTGGCGAGGTGGGACTCGGCCTCTGCTCCCGGGTGACAGCGGTGGGACGAGAGGTTGTAGTATAATTTTGGTTAATAACCAAATGTGGAAGTGCATTGTTATTTTCCAACATGCACAACTTCAGATCGAAATTAAAGCTGGTAGCTGCGCTGTTTGGCTTCATAAGAGCAGTGGTGCTCTGACTTCCCTGTCAAGCTGGAAATTAAATAGTGCTTTTATTGCCCCTCTGGTCTGTACGAGGAGAGCTGAAGTCAGCCTTCTGCTAGAATAGGAAGCCCCCATTTCCCTCATCTTTGTGCAATACCCACCAGCTCTTAGTCAAACAATACTCACCTGCTTTCTCCAAAATAACCCCACACTTCCTCTGTCTGTCCTTGGGGTAGGTCCCAGAGGTGTCCCAGTGCTGTGTTGAAAACCAGGAACGTGGCTCATACCTGCAGAGCAGAGACACTGAGACTTTGAAGCAGCTGTGATGATGGCCCCTGATGGGTAGTGCTGACCACAGCCCTCTCCTCCCGTCCTGCTGTGCTCCCAACAAGTCACATAACGTTTCTGCTGCCGTCCCTTTAGAGCTGTCTGCGATTGCTGGGACCAAACTGGAGCTGGCTGAGAGTGGCAGGGAGATTCACAGCATCAAACTCAGCCTGACCGTGCAGGAGGTGGGTGCCCAGCTGCTCTGAGCCTTCCTAAGCACGGGTCATTGGTTCTGAGGGGGCTGTGTGGGCCAGTTGGATTTAAATGCCTCCAGGGTTAATAGCAGTGGAAATGGAGCTGTCTGAATGGCCTATCAAGGCTTGGCAGCCTTTGTTTTGCCAAAATCTTACTGAATTCAGTGAACGTTCAGGAAATTGCACAGCTGTTTGCAAACAGAAGAAAAACTGACTGCAGAATCAGGTATTTCTTTGACACTGTCCTGCTGGTTTATAAAGAACATCCTAAAAATTCCTGTTCCCTGGAGCTTGCCAGCAGCAAACAGGAAATGCAACTCAGCTCCCATGAGACCCAGGCTGCACGGAGAACTGCCTGCGCTGCTGCTGGCACCAAGCCTTCTCATCTCAGCTCCAGAGCTGCTCTCACACCCAGCTTGGCCTGCAAGACTGTTTTCCGTTAGAAAGAAATGCAACCAGAGAAGGTGAACTATGTGATCCAGAAATGAGAGTGTGTCTGGCAAGGCTGGAGTGCCCAGTTCATTTTGAACACATGCTGCTGTGCATGCCATAGGGCAGGGAGCTCTCTGCCTCCCTTTGAAGGCCCTGTGCTGCAGGGGATGCTGATCAAAGCTAAAGCAATTCTCTCCTTTGCTGCACTCCCATTCTTTACTGTTTTGCAAAATGCCTGTGGCTGAACAGTTAATGGAGGCATCTGCTGTACTGGTAGAGTTCACTGGCTTAATTAAAGACATCTAACAATTCTCCAGCTGCATGTGAGAGAATGGGGTACTTGGAGGGCTGAGACAGAATATCCTCAACAGTGCTGTGCAATAAGTGTGGGATCTGCAGCCAGCAATCACATGAAGGAGAGCCCAAAGGTGAAGGATGGATTAGAGCTGGCTCACAGTGTGGGTATCAGTGCTGGATACCTGCAGTCTCAGCTCACGCTGATCTGGGTCAGATGTGTGACAAGCAAGCAGAGCCTGGGACACTCCTGTACTCACCGATACTCATCAGCAAGAACAGTTTTACCTGGAAAACATTTTCAATAGGTATTTTCTCACTGAGTGAAAATAGTCAGGTAGTTTAAAAAGACAGCAGGGAAAATGAACCCCATCCCAAGGGGTTGAAGCTCAGCCCGTGGTGCTGGCGCTCTGGCTGTGCTTCCCTCTGGACTTTCCATGCTCTCACCCTCCTGCAGAGGAGCAGCAGAGGACCCAGGACTCCCACGTGCTCCTGCCGACTGCAGGATCCTGGTGCCTGCCCTCAGAGCCACAGCTGTACCCAGAGCACTGGCAGTTTCACTTTGCTGGCTGGAACATTGCAATCAATGCTGCGCTGCTTTGGTCAATAGGAATGTACAAATTAACTTGTTGGTGGAGTCATTATTAGTGAGAACGGCCTCTGCTCTCAGTACTTTCCTTGAGGGGAGATGTACAAATGGGCTGTAGGTGAGACGTTTTTGGCCACAAACTTGATGTCGGCGGGGCTTGTTACCCAGAAACTACCATCCATCTCTCAGGCAGACAAAGGACATGCCCACCCCTCCTCACCCCACTCCCTCTGCATGCCCCTCTCCAACCCATCTCTGGTACGGGTGAACCCCATGGCAGGAGGCCCAGGAGAGGGCACAGCACGGCGTGTCCAGAGCAGTCCTGCTGAGTGCCGTGACAGCCGCCAGCAGCAGCAGTGCTGTTGTGTAACACGTCACGCGGAGCCCCGCTCGCGTGGAAGCAGCGCTTCACCTTTGAGCAAATGCTGGTTTGCACTCAGCTGTGACATGCAAGTGATGGGGGGAGAACTGCAGCAGTTTTGCTGGTCCTGGAAGCAAATCCTCCCTTGAACAAGGAAATAGGTTCTGGCTTTTGGAGGTTTTCATGACCCCAGTTCTGCACTCTCATCCACAGAAGGGCAGAAGTGAAAAAAAGAAGCTAAGTTTAGAAAACAGAAGCGTGCATCCACTTCCAACATGAACTCCTTCATAAACAGAAAGTGTATTGAGTTCTGTCACATAAAGAAGCTATGGAGGTATAAAGAACAAACACATTTTTCATCTTCTGCTATCCTGTGTGCTACCCAATAATCTGTGATTAGATAATCAAAATGGTTTTATTAAAATAGAAAGCAACAATTAGACATTCAATATTAATCTTCCTGAGGACACCAACCTAGAAGATAAATTCATTAGACACGAGCAATAGGTGACTTTGCCCAAAGCATGGAAGAGGTCTGGCTCACTCCTCCTGCTCTGCTCTCTGCTGGAAGTCTGCTTGCCGGGCTCTCCAGCCCTGCTCTCTCAGCATGCCCTCTGTGCAAGGGAAAACCTGGTAAGTGCCAGGCCAGGTTTCAGTCTGGTCAATTAGATCAATTAGGTAGCCACAGGCAGGCCAATAGGGGGAGCAATAGCAGTGCAAATCCCACTCTTAGATATGCCAGAAGATGTTTCTGCCTGGACAAAGCCAGGTGGATGATAAAGGAGGATGGAGTCTGGATGCAGAATGCCAGTCATGAGCCAACAGCACAGCGCAGGTTAGTCAGGTTGATGCATGTGTGGCTTTTGTGTCACTTATTAGAATTTTCTTCTGCAGCAGGGAGCAGGTGACAGTACCAGCCCTGCCCCTTGCTCTCTCTCCAAAGTTGCATTCACCAAATCCTTTGTATTTACCTCTGAAATGTGCCAACTCTTCCCTAGCAGTGTGAAGGGAGCAGGCTCCAACTGGCTGCATTTGGGATTGCCAAGTAATCTGCGGTACAGGACATTGCACTGCAGGGAGAAGGAAGGTCTGAACAAACTGGAAAACAGACTTAGGCCAGGATCTGGAAGGTCCAGCTGGTCTTGGGTGAGTTGTGACCATCTTGCTCTCACCTCCCACTGTGATTTGCTTTGAGGGCCAGGTGCTGCTCTGTCCCTTCAACAAAGAAAGACTGGGAGAGATGCACTGCTCTGAAGACCTAAGTACAGAGGAGAATGAAATGCATCTGTATGCAGCAACGTGCAAAGAAGGTGGGTGAGGAAGGTGGCAAGAGGGAAGGGTGGGTGATGGCAGTGGCTGCCTGCAGCAAGGTGGGGCAGAGATCAATCTCACCTAGGAAGGTAACTGACATTGTTTATAAGCCTGTAGCACTTTGTTCTTGATTGGAAAAATAGTGCAATTACAGCAGCTGTTTCACGAGATCAGCTTCCAAGGAATTTCTATAGCAGGTATCAGTGAAATCACAGCTTGTTGCTCTGCCTGTTTAGGTAGGACATCCAGTCATTGAGAGGAGGGTTCCCCATAGCCACCAACTTTTTCAGAAAGGCACTGGGACGTAGCTGGGGAATATCAGGGTGGACCTCAGAGTATTTCTGCAGCTTAGACAGAATGTTAGGGAGCCCAACAGTGGAAGCGTAGAACATGGGGCCGCCCCTGTGCTTCGGCCAGCCATAACCATTGAGATAAACGACATCAAGGTGTTCTGGGCCTGACGCTATTCCCTCAGCCAGGATGTTAAATCCTTCATTGATAAGAGTAAACAAGCAACGCTCCAGGATTTCCTCCTGGTCTATAAAGCGGGTCTTGATTTGATGGGTGTCCCTGTACTCAGACAGAAAGCTGTGAATCCACGGGTCTGGTTTGGCTGTCCTACCCCCAGCCTTCTCGTACTCATACCAGCCTTTTCCAGTCTTCTGGCCAAACCTGCCTTTCTCACACAGAAGGTCGGGCAGCGGGCTGTAGCGATAGCCACGCCGCTGGCGGGCAGCTGTTCCTGGAGGCAGTGAGGGCCCAGTGAGGCCCTGGTCCTTTCGAGACCTCCAGCCCACATCCAGCCCAGCAAGATCAGACATTCGGAAAGGCCCTATCTTAAACCCAAAATCTTCAAGAACCTGATCTACGTTTTCTGGTCTGCTTCCTTCCTCTAAGAGGAAAACTGCCTGTTGTGAATATGGGAACATCATTCGGTTCCCAACAAACCCAAAACAGTTCCCTACCACCACTCCAACTTTCTTTATCACTTTGGCTAGCTGCATGGCTGTGGCAATGGTGGTGGGGGCCGTGTGACGGCCATAGATTATTTCTAACAGCCTCATCACATGAGCAGGGGAGAAGAAGTGTGTGCCAATGACCTGCTGTGGGCGGCTGGTGACAGAAGCTATTTCATCGATATTCAGGGCTGACGTGTTTGTACACAGAAAGGCCTCCGGCTTGCAGACTCTTGATAGCTTGTTGAATATTTCCTTCTTTAGTGCCATGTTCTCAAACACAGCTTCAATAACTAGATCTACATCCCGCAACACATCGAAGTCCACAGCGAACTGGAGTCGTGCAGGGTTATGGAAATCCAGGGTTTGGGCACCCTGCTCCATTTTCTTAGCCTCATGTTCCAAAAGGAGCATCACGGCTTTTCTTCCTGTGTTCAGATACTCCAGATCCTGCTCCAGGGCTACCACAGGTATCTTGGCCTTAACCAGAGAAGTCACAATGCCTCGGCCCATTGTTCCCAGCCCTGGAGATAAAAGTGAGATAGAATCAGAAACTGTGAATAGAAAATGTTACAATCAGTCATTTGACAGCAGCACTTCCTTTGGTATCTCCAAGATAAAAAGCGGAAGCTTAAGCAAAATGCACGGGCAGAAAGAAAGAACCGAAGACTCAGAAAAAGGAAGGTGAAGTCTCTCTGTAAGGGAGCATAAAAGCCTGAAGAGAAATAGCATAAAGGCAAACTGGTGTCTTCTCAAGATTACAAAATACCAATGGGATTCACACTGGTGCATGTGGACCACGTGATTCATGTCTTGTCCTTGCAAAGTTTTATCCCTATGGAAACCAGCATCACTTAATAGTTAGAACTTGGGGAGTGAAGACAGGAGGTCGACCCTGTTTCTGCCAGCTTCACCTTGAGATACCAGTGCCAGTCTTGTCCTTTTGCTACGGTCCCTCATGGGCACTCACAGACGAACATCTCTGCAAACAAAGACACCCCACGCAGATATTTTGACACCAGGAAAGCTCAGGCAATTGGTTTCTTCCTCTTCCTTGCGAGCTTCCTGTTTGTCTCACTCTGCACTTCACTGCGCAACCTTTGATGCGAACACAAATTCAGCCGCTCTTTCTTTAAAGCGTCTCAGAAGAATCTCATCTTGACTTTCATGTCTCCTGTATCGCTCATCACCAGTTCAGGCATGGAACTAACATTGTGTTCTTACCCTGGGACAACAGCAGCCTTTTGCTTGCTGTTCACGCTTTGTATTGTTCATCTCTGCCAACTGGGGGCAATCCAAGTCCTCTGATAAGGGCCATCCTAACTTAAGGATTACTAAAGATACGGCCTTCCTTGACCAACCATACTCTTGTCCAGAATGCCCACATCCGATCCTCCATTTAAGCTGTTTTTTTCCTCTGAGATCCACAACTGTGCTGTGACCAGCTCATACCCTAAGAAATAACATTGCTGAGATTACTGCCTTGATACCTTCCCTCCTTTTGAGCCCTTCCCCTGGCTCTGCCCTCTGTTACATTAAGTGAAGCTGTGTGCTTACACTTTCCTATGATACCCAGCCCATGCTACTTATTCTGTTCTCCCATGATGGAAGCTTTGTGGACAGAGCTAATATAAACTAGTGAGAAAGCCAGCACAATTTTACCAGCTTTAAAAGTGCAAAGCATTCAAATGGGAGGATTATTAATATCCTAAATAAAGGAACAACTACGCAAAGGCCAGGTTGGTTATAATTCTGTAAAAATGATTTTTTTTTTTTAATCCTTGGTTTACAAATTAAATTCAGCTAAACAAATAAACTGAAACAAAGGGATTAAATTTTTTGTCTAAAGCAGCTTTATAGAGAAGAGCTGAAATTATGTCGTCAGTTAAACAAGTTCCAACAATGAAGGTCAAATGAGGTGGTGTATTTTTCCTGCAAGCCACACACCCTTGCTTCAGTTCTGTCCATGCTGAACTTGTGTACTCAGAAGGCATTTCAAACATTCCCTGCTTAGCTTTAAGAACATAGTTCTTACAGATCTCACTATCTGGAAGCTTGCTCATAACAAGCAAATGCTGAAGTTCCTTTATGGGAAATTTGATCCGTTACCTCATTATCAGACACTGCTAAAAATTAATTTGACAATAAAAGTCATATCACATGAATCATTTCTTAATACTTAATTGTCCGTGGTTTGCTGACTGAAAAGCAAACAAACACAAATACCTCCTCCCACTTTGCTTTGTTCTCAGAGGCGTGGATGTGGCAGCAGAGTGCTAGAGCCAGCTTTCTCCCTGTCTTTGCTGAGCTAAGAGACTGCTTTCTTCTCAGTGTGGCAGCGTCTCTCACCACCTCACGAATACCCACCAAGCCTAGCCCCATCCCCAGGGCTCTCTTTAGACAACATGGTGAAGGGCTTGCAGTTCTGCATTTGGTTCTTCGTGGTTTCCTCCTCAATTCATTTATTCCTTTCCAGGGTGGGCACCTGGGATTTCTCCTTAGAATTTCCAACCTCCATTAAAAAGACCCACATTCTGGGCCTTAGTAACTCCCCTTCCACTCGGCTTCAGTTTCATGACTGAAATCTCAGCAGTTCTCTCACAATGTGAACACGCTGTTTCCTCCTAAATCACAACTCTTCCATGAGCAGTGGTTTTCCAGCTTTCCATTCTGGTGGCAGTAGCTGATCCAGCAGTTTGCTTTTGTTAACATGTAGAATTCCCACCTAGGTTTTCACCATCCCTTGACAGAAAGGCATACACGTCTGTAGTGCTGCACTTTCTAGGCCACAGGAGTGGGCTTATAGACAAGACATGAGCTTGCCAAGCTTGTTTCTGACCTAGAAAAGCTGTCTCTCGACTTACTACATAACTCTTCAGTGGCCTGTACGAAATGATGTTTAATGAAGCTGGCAGAGAGAGTAATGAAAGCCCCAAGGGTTTTGTTACATTAGAGCTTGCACAGCATGACTCCCCTGGAAATATTTTCTAAAATTGGGCTATAAAGCCTGGGAGATATCTGGCTATTTAGCAGGGAAAGAAGCATTTCTGAGGACTTCCCTTTCAATTTTATCGAGATTCATGATCATGGGGAAAAATATGTTAGAGCAGTAAAAAATGGTCAGGAATCATTGGGTCTTGCATGTTTAGAAGGAGAAAGAGAAAGGGAAATGTTGCATGCTCCATTCAGATTGCATATCTAATAGACAGAACTACTCCAGGACTTCTACTGTGTATTTCATTTTCTTCCTCAATAGGGCTCTTAATGCACCCCAACTGTTAACAAAAAACCCACCCTAAATAGTTGTCTTTCATTCAAGGAATTGTTTCCAGAGTTGTATCAGGAATAGCCAGAGCATTTCAAAACTGAAATCCACTTCAGGAAAATAATAGTGCCTACCCCTCTTGCCTCTGATCTTTCACTGTGCACTGCAGATTTGACACAGGCATAAAGCTGTGCTTAAACTCACAAAATAAGGCCAAACGCGGATATGGCAAATCGGTTTGTTGGGAAAGCTGACTGAACAGCTCTTGTTAATTATTGGTCTATCACATGAGGTACCGAGAATATGAATGATCGTGCAAAATTAATTGAAGGATTTTAAAAACGAGTTTCAAAATGAACTCAAAATATGTATAAACTTATGTAGAGTCACACAGAAATACATATCAGTAGAAAATACTCTGAACTATAGTGAGTATTTGAACTTTAAAACGACGGGAATTGGAAACAATACTTTATAGATCGGTAAGAACATGCAAAGATGATCTCATTTCCCATGTTAAAAATAACAATGAGCAATAGGTGGCGGTGGACTGATTCTGACTGGAGCTGCTTGTTTCTGGGTATTAACTTCAAGCAGAATTAATGTGATGCTCAAGGCAAGGAGGGAGAGATGGAAAGACTGCAGAAGGGATAGAGATGAACTCTTTTTCTGGGTGAAGAGGAATAAGTGGAAAGAGATGGATGCCAAGAGTCCGGAAGCAGAAGCAAGTAAAGTAGGCTAAATCAGCCTAGGACAGCTAGGCCAAGAGCAGGTGGGAACCCACACAGCTGGGTGCTACCGGCTTATCAGTCATTTAGTGAGCAAAATGCAGATGAAGGCAGCTGATGGGAGGCCAGGATTCACAGGAACAGTTGCCAAGTCATCAGCAATGCCATCTATCAAGGGTGCCTGCTAAAATGACACATAATCCCTGATGTTGAATATACATTAAGACTTGGTGCCAGTTCCCTCTAACAAGTCCTGCTAATATTAGATTGACACTGAGTCCACAAGGCAGGGCTTCCCCAGCATTCATGACACTGCTTCCATCCCCTAAAGGTCCTCTGTGCTGACAGAAAAGGCATTGAAGAAGGAAGAAGTCACAGTGGTCTAATCAGTGGCTTCTCATTTTGCAGTGATAATAGACAGAAGAACCAGCACACTGCAAGGGCTTTAGTGCAGGAAACAGCACTGCCTATTGGAAAATGAGGGTTGCAGAAGAATGCAAAAATCCTGCTCTGAGTGACTTCCTCTCTTCAATGAAAGTAGAGACCCTGGGTAACCTATTGAGACTCAATACTTTAAAAGGATGGTCAGCCTTATTTTAAAAGGTGTCAGACCCTCAAAAATCACCCCTAAGATTTTTATTTTGGGCACTTCAAGAATGTGCTAAAGATCATAGAATGTGGAACTATGACATACTGCACAGCAAGGTACTGGCTGGAGAGTGACTTCTTGTTATGTGAGCCTGAGAGAAGAAAATGCAATTATGTTGGCATGTTCCACACCCATCTCCAAAAGACTTTTATTTCATGCATTCAAGGCAAGGGAAGTGCTAGGTCACAGCCTGAACTGAACACAGACTGAGCACCTGGTGAAGGGCTGGGCCAGCTCTGGAAGGGAGAACAGGTGCAAGCAATTCATCTGTGTGACCAGAACCTCATTTAAGGGTTGGCAGCCATGAGGAAAAACATCTTTGCTTAGAGGCTGCTTTCTTCTGGGAGTTTTCCAGTGAACCCTTGTCTTCAGGATGGGGTAAGCTATTCTTTCCATATTTTTTGATTGTGGCTAATACTTCTCTTGGGCTATCCAGAGCTGGTCAGAGGCAGCTATATGCCTCTATTTCATACCAGATAGAAGGAAATCCTTCTGCAGGAAAAAGTCTGGTGGGGTGAAAGAAAAAAAAAAAAAGTGATGGAAAGCAATGACATTTAGCATGACATACAATTGAGAATTAAAAGGAGGTGATCGATGGTCTCTAAAATAGATGCTGCTCATCAAATCAAGCATGAGGCCTACATCTAGTACAAATAAATCAAGCCATAATAGCTGGCTATGGGAGCTGTATTGACAGAAGAAGTGATTTACAGAAGGAATTAAGAGTTCTACTAGGTGTCAGGGCCTTGGGTGCATTCATAAGTTTTAATGACCTCGACCAGCTACATCTCAAACCTTTGTCCTATGTCTGCTGCCTTTGGGCCTCAGAACACACATTAAGCTCAGCTGTGGACCTGTATCCCCTTCCTGAGCTACATCAGAATAACGTTCGCCTCTGGCCACAGCCACTGTTGATCCAGACTTCAATCTGCTGACTGGCTTCCTAACTCTGCCTTGCATTTGCTTCATTGAATCTCTTTTGCTTTATCATCTGGATGTCTAGTAGATTCCTGCTGTGATTTCTGTGCCTGCCCTGACTGCCTTGCTCAGGCACTGTAACTAAATGATACACCAGAGGGTTGTGCTGCCATCCAGAGGGAGAAATGGGTTGGCAGGAACATCATGAAGCTCAACGGGGAAAATGCAAAGTGCTACACCTGGGGAGGAATGATTTGATGCCCCAGAATATTCTGAGGGCTGATTGGCTGGAAAGCAGCCTTGTAGAAAAGGATTTGGGATCCTGTTGGACACCAAACTGACCGTGACCTGCAATTGGTCTTTGCTGTTTTTTTTTTTTTTTTTTAAAAAAAAAGTTATTAGTATACAGGGTGGCATGAGGAGGAGCGATGCTGGCAGGTTGTGGGAGAGATCTGTTCCATCTGCTCAGCACTGGTGAGATCACAGCTGGAGTACTGTGTCCAGTTCTGGACTCGCCAGTACAAGAGAAACATGAAATTACTGGAAAGAGCCCAGTAATGGGCCACAAAATGATCAAGGAACTGGAGTAATTCCGATGTGGAAAGGCTAAGAGAGCTGGAGCTCTTGCAGCCTAGAGAAGAGAAAGCCTGATGGGTATGGCAAGGCAGAATCTCACTGATTTACATAAAAACCTGAGGACAATGTGTGAAGAAATCAGGCTCTTGTCAGTGGTACGCAGTGATGAGGTGAGAGGCAATGGGCAGAAACTGAAACACGGGAAGCTCCATCTAAACATCAGGTAGTACTGCTTTTATTGTGAGGGTGAATGAGCACAGGCACAAATTTGAAGAGGCTCTGTTATCACTGTCCTGGGAAACTGGTGCTACGTGGCCCTGTTTGACTATGGGTGTTGCATAGGATGACTTCTAAAGGACCCTTCTAAATTGTGGCTCTGTGGTGCGTTACTGCCCTCCACCCCATCCCTTGGGGAGAAGCCAGATCTTGCTGTGTAGTACAGCACCAAATTAAGCTGATCAGATGTTCTGAATGGCCCTTCTGGCTATCTGTTACTGCTATTAGGGTTTTTCTACTGCGCTATTTATTGTAGCGTGATTAATCAGTACATAAACAATGTCTGTTCTAATGTTGATTCTAGTCACCTGATCATTCCTACAAGACTTCAGCATAAGTTCCTTCTGCCTAAGAACATGGTGCAGGACTGTCCTGTTTGGGATTGCATGCACCTATGCAACAGTTAGGCAATAATTCATGCCTGAAAGACACAAAGGTCACAGATCATCCTCACAAGGCTTGTGGACCAAAATTTAAAAAACATTTTCATTACAAATACAGCATGGATTCACTTAGGGAAGCTAATGAAAAGAAGGGAACTTTCAAAGAGAACTAGAAGAAAGTGTGGCCTGAAATGAGTTTCCAGAGAGCTCATATTTCAGAGCATAGGAGGCCTGAGAAAACCCAGGACAGAGCAGTATTGGTTTGGTAAGCTTCCTCTGAAACAGAATGGATGTCTTCCAAGCGCTCCATTACTCATCTAACCATTTTTGAGTGCTACTATCAACAGGCAGAGCTGAAAGACACTTTTTTTTTTTAATACATAAATCGCAGCAGTGCATCAAAGGCTTTATTTAAATTGCTCTCATAAAAAATTAATGAAGGCATTATCTCGCTGGGCTACAAAATGGCAGGAGTGGATCCCAGTGAGATGAAATCTTCTTAAAAATACAGCTGTCAAAACATTTTTGTTTTAATATATCCCTGAGTGGCTCTATACACACTTGCACCACAGAACTAGACTAAAAGGAGGAGAATTTTAAGCAAGCTGGCTTACAACATGGCATAAAGCTAGGACTCAGCACAACATTTCTTCCAAGGGAACAGAATATGTATGGTCCACAGATGAAGCTCACTCTGAACTGAGAGGACAGTGCTCTTCTTAAGAAACAGGTGGGATAAAGTAGCAATAGTAGCACATAACTTACCATTTGATTCTCTGAGCTTACTGATACAGTGGTGACTTCTCCTTTTATGTCACCCATGGGCCTCAAATATGTGTGTCCTGTGAATTCTACTTAGCCTTTCTGCCATGAGTAAAGCATCATCTTGCTCGCTGAAAGGGGCTCTGCTGTGAACTGTACAGTCAGGAAATGAAATGGCTTTTCCCCCCTTACCTATCACAGCTGCTTTGCGGATGGGCTGAGGGGAAGCGCTTTTCCATGAAGCTCCACTGGGTGTTGTCCACTTCTCCACTGCTCTCTCTGCAAAGAAAGCATACTGCAGTGCTTTGGCCTGGCCTGAAGTCAGCAGGATGTTAAATAGCTCTCTCTCCTTCTGGACTCCATCTGCAAATGGCTTCTCTGTGGCAGCTTTGATTGCTTGGAAGCACAGCTCTGGTGCCAGGCACCCTTGGGCCCGTTTCTTCACCTTTACAAGAGCCTCAGTGAGAAACTCTTCCATGTTGGGCAACTTGGGGACTGGCTTCAGGCTGAGCCTGCGGTGTCCCAAGGGCTGGCCTGTGGGTAGAAAAATGGAAGTTAGAGAACAAAACATTAACATCTCTTGGAGGACTGTTTTCACCTGTTTTCACCTGTTTCTACATAGAAGGTATAATGCAGTCCTATTCTTGTTCCACCTCCTTCTAAGCCTACTGCACTACTAGGGCTTGCGTAGCACAATGATCTGGGTCTAGTATTAAATCTGGCATTTTCCTTCAGCTTTGTTTGCCCTGACAATGACAATTTTTCAAGACCCTTCTTCCCAGAATTCAATGAACTAAGATTTCAATTTCAAAGACATAATTCTCTCCTTTTCTCAGCTAAAGAGTGGCTTGACTTCTTCAGTTCTAATTCCACAGTCCCAACTGTCACATTCATAAGGCTATTTTTTCTGTAAGCTTCAATACTGGAGTTTTCCCTCAGTACTGCTTAGTACTCATTGTTAGCCAGATGCATTCGAGTCAGGGTCCTGACCCAGGCATTTATATGAATGACTGGGAAATACACTCTGATTTTAATTTTTCCCTGACAGCAGGATTCCCTCCATTCCCTGTGGGACTAGCTGAGAGGATGGCTCACACAGCATGAGTTGGGGAGCAAATGAATAACAAGGAAGAGTTCATGCTTCTGTGTCAGCAAGGGGTGAATCAAGCAGTCACACAAATACACGAGCCTCATTACAGGCAGAGGTTGCTATGGTAATACCTAGAAAGATTTTTAATTGAGAGAAGTTAGTTATATTTCAGACACTGAAATCCTCTCTGTCATCTTCAGAATTATAAACCTCTGGGCCTGCTGGGAGATCTATGATCTATCTGTATTCAGGCTATTTCTTATATTCTTAATGGCAGCTTGTCTCAGTAAAAACCATGGTGGGACAAGATTGGAAGCTCAGAATGTATCTCCTCAATATTCCAGAGCTGCAAAAAACAAAAGTTATAGCCACATCCAGATCCTTATCTAACGGTGAGGCGATGTTATGGTGCTGGGTGCTGCAGCACTATTCCCAGAAGCATCCAGGATCACCAACAAAGCAGGATGGTAGGTGAGCCCACTGTAATGGGAGCCCAGAGCTGAGAAGCTCTCTGGCATGTAGCCTCATTGCTCTAGCTTCTGTTACAAGCTCTGCCATAGGAGCATAATTCTTTCAAAGATGGCATATTGCACCCAGCTCTCCTTTCTCTACCTGTTGTCTAACTTAAAATGCCAGTACATCAGCAGAAGACCCAGGAGCAGGAAATCTGTCACCCCAGCATACACAGGATGCTGAAAAATGGGAATATAGCAGTACCACAATTGTGGTTGCTTGAAGAGCATGGCCTGACTCTAGATCTCTTAAGTCAAACAAACATGATGAGTTAGTACTGATTTCTTGAAGCAATGGTCTTCAGAGCTCGGGCTTTCAAATCAAGGCTTCTGTAGAATAGACAGAAAGATTAACACTAAGTAACTCTACATGTAAAGTAAACTGAAAACAATGTTTCCTCGCTGACAGATCCAACCCATATTTGCTGTCAGTACTGCAGGGTTTTAGTAAGGATGATATTTGTTTATTTTTGAACCCTTTGTCTTCCCAAAATGCATGTTTCTAACATGAGGATGCTCTTTATCCAATCAGTTTGATCCTTTCTGAAAAGGAAATGTCTGGTTTGTCCCAGAAAGCACATCTGATGGCTGGAAGGCCACTGAAAACTGAGCAGATCGAGAGACTCCACATCTCTGATGTGGTGATGAGACTACCGGGAGCCTTTAAGCATGGTCTTCAGGTAAAGCAGTACTTGTAAGTAGAAACGTTGAGGGAGGACATGAGATAGTTATTGTCTTCAGGATCCTATAGTAAAACTCTTATTTAGTGAAGTATTTCTGCAGTAGTTTTTTTTATGAACAGGAAAGAATGATGTGAATCTAAACTTGTGCAGGATACCTACAGCTTGCTTTCTGAAATAAAAAAAGCAGGAACATGATGAACAGCATCTGATATCATGGTACAGGAGAAAGTGGTATCTACATACAGTATCTAGCACAGACACCTACTTTGTTTTCATTAGAGTTTGCAGTCCAGGTAGCAGGAAGGGTGGATCAAATCCATAAAACCTCTATCAGAAAAAGCAACAGTAAGCCTGCAGTATCAAACATTGTGCTATTAAAACAAAACAAGACAAAACAAAACAAAAACAAACCAGTATTCCAGAGTGGTGAACTCCAGAGATGTTACTGGACTTCAGATACAAGAGGCAGGGTTAGCCCAACAACCAGCTTACTGCAGTGAACTGCTTGTGCATGCCTAGGGAGTGAAGCTGAAAGTGGTCCCCTGCTTCTCAGGCTAGCAGCAGTTTCATGTCAGCTAGAAGCAAGTATGGCTCCTATCAGATTTTTTATTATCCTCTGGTTGTCTCAAAGGAGCACTTTATTAGACTTTCTGTCTATGGATGATATTAGCCAGAACGATAAGCCCTGAAGAGAGATTCAAATACCCATATAGTGTACATCTTCCCAGAGATAGAATAAAGGCCCTTACAACTGTAAATGAAAGCTTTTCTCCAGCAGCCTTCATTTAAGGTGTGCAATTACTACATGAGCAGTAATGTTACTCCTGTGAGTTTCTTGAGCCTCAGAAGAAACACCTGCATCCCACACAGTTATTGCTGTTGGTCTACAGTCAAACTCATAATCCTCTTTCCATGTGGAATTTAATACCTGGGGGGTCTGAACTAACCTAAATTGAACTGATGTTGGTTGGCTCTTTGATGCAAACCGTGGATACTCTTGTGCCCCAAAGAAGATAAAGCAAGAGATGATTATAAAAGGGGAGCTCTGAAGAAGTCAGCCATGCAGAGGATCAGCTGCCATTTTCTCCTCCAGCCCAGGAAGGCCAGCAGAGGTGGGCAGTATAAGCTGCAAACAATTGCAGCAATTTTTCAATTTTGTGATGCCATCAGGTGGACAAATTATGCCATGCAGCTTTGAATTAGCACAGCAATTATCAAACAGGTTTAATGAAAGAAGACTCTTCTAGTCTCCAAGAACATAGTTCCTATTCGTTTCTCTTTCAAAAGTGAAAATGCTTTCTTTTTCCTGAAGAGGCTATTTCTTCTGAAGGAAGGGAACACATTCACTTCTGAGTGTATTCTTGCCTAAAAATAAGAGATCTTAATTGTCTTTCTGTATTTCTACAGGCATTCCTTCAGAGCTGCTCAGAAGGTGCTCATTCTTAGGAATATTCCATAAAAGTTTATGGATGAAGATGCTGTCCCAACAAAACTGCCATAAAGGTAGCTCTGTCACTTACGTATAGAAACAAAGTGCCCTGCTTCCATACAGCCACCCGTTTGAGGCTGGTTTCTTGCTCTGAGGTGCTGCAGCTGCAACACTGAGAAGGCTTCAGAGGAATTACCTTAATTAGCTCCTTGAGCTGGATCCTGCAGCACAGCTCTCTCTGGCTAAAAGCAAAAATTCCAGCGGTGACAATGAGTTACTTCACCAAACTGTTCTGTAAGAAGCCAGCAGCTGTTAACCTCAATTTTAAAAAAAACAACAAAAACCCTCAGAAATAAAATGCTGCACTCCATACAAAGTGCACTTGTTAAGACATTATATAATTCCACTTCTGTCCTTAAGGTTGCCTGAAACACGTTCACTGAAAGCATAACTCACTGTGAACAAAAACCAGGCCAGCTACACGAGACTGTCATATCTCTTCTGCAGCCCCGAGTTAGTGACTGAGGTACAGAACTGAAAGTGTTGGTTTGCTGTTGTATGGCAGAAGATTTGAAGGTTATGCAAAAGCCAAAGCCAGGAATGACTCAAGAGGCATGTGTGGACTCTGGGTACCTCATCCTGTCAGCCTGATAAGGTCACCAGAGGCTAAATGGAGTGTCAGAACTTCTCATGATGTTCTGTAAAGTCTGAAGATGAATTCACCTCTACATCTCTCCTACTTGGAGAACTGTGCCTCCAGTGCTTTCACTGTTAAAGAACATCCTGCCAGTAGAGCAGTTGGAGAAATTCTGAAAGCATGTTTTTGGAAGTCCTGTTGGAGCTGGTATATAGAGTGATGTGAAATACCTTCAGCAGTGCTACTCATTTGTCACCGGTGCAAGAAACAGAAAAGCTGCTACAAGTAATGAGCAGGACTGGAACAGGCAGGTTACTTGCTGGATATCCAGATAGGATCTTTGTATGCTTGTGCAGTTCTCAACTTTTCTTGCTAGTGGCATTTTCCTATGGAAATGAAGCTACAGAACATGGATTTCTGAATAATGGCAGTAGATGTAAGTTCCAGAAAGCAAGTTACACTGAGGCACAGTGCACTCAGAGATTCATTCCTGAGGTTCTCATCTGAGGTTGAGCTGATTTAGCAATTCTCATTTGCTGCGCTATGCTGTCACGGAAGAAATAAGCTTACAAATATCTAGAATTCACCCAGTTTCACATAGCATTTGTTGAAAACCAGGATGCTTGCCAGTTCGCTGCATCTAGCAACATATCTGTTATTCATTTGATGATATACTGCCTCTGCCATCAGTATTGGTGGAGATCTTACACAAGATGTCATTCGTAACCCTGAGAGTACATTAGAGGGAACATTTTGGGTTAATTTGTCTGGGAAAGTAGCAGTGAATTATCATTCAAAACAGACAAGATCAGGGTGCCAAGGTGCCTCAGCTTTTCTTAAGCAGTGTGGAAGCATATCACCTACCTTTCTAAAGTTTTTATATTTAAACAGTCTAATTAGATATGGGGAAAGAAAAGGATTGCTTATATCAACAGTTCTGCACTAAAAATGAAGATACTGTAGCGTGGCTACAATGAGATGGAAGAGAGTTACAGAAGACCCAGGCAAAGAACACCCTTTTGCACTTATCTGGTAAATCCCACATTGCAGCTAAGAAGATACTTTTTGAAGAATGTTCTATTTTGTATCTAAGATATATCTAAGTATATACTATTTTGAAGAATAGTGCATTCACTGAGATGTCTTAAAAATATAATGCGTTGTCATCCAGAGCTGAGGCTGCTTCAGCTTCTACAGTGGGAGAAGTACTCTTACAGAGAAGGAAAACCATTCCTGTTTGTAGTGGAAATTGTTGCAGGAGCACTCCAGTTTGGAAAAGCACTGCCTGTAAAGACCAAGTGATCAGAGAAGATGGGTGGTAGTGCTGAGCTGTTGTTCTTTTTCTTCTTCCTTGTGTGCATCTTCTGAAAGGATTCCACTTCTAGTTCTGACTGGAGACAATGGTCCATCTCAGAGTTGGTGGGAAAACGTTCTGTTTTCTCTCAAGGTGATGCTTTTCAGGCTGGTCTGTGAATGATCCTCTTTCTGTGCTAAATCCTGTGAATTAGATTTTGTTACTTCGAAGGTGGAGAAATCTCTCTGCGTGTCTCCCCATCTCCATAGTCCATTTTCTCATGAAGCAGCTGAAGGGTAACAGTTACTCACAAATCACTGAGTTGGGCTGAGGATGTGCCAGTCCCTCCACTAGAGGGAGGGAGAACGTTATTTTCAATTAGCTGTTACTGATGGTGCAACCAGACTACATTAATGCCAGCTGTCATCCAAAACTGCGTATAGAAAGAGCGCAACTCTCTCGAATCAGTTGAGAGCAGCAGTCCAGAAAAGCATGGATATAAAATTATAGAAGCATGAGGACTCTCTACTTTTTTTTTCCTCTGAATCCTCACTTAATATTTCTGCAGCTCTTCAGCATCTGAATTTTTTCACTTTCACTTAACAGAAAACAAATCCTGCTGTTCATTCTAGTTCATATGGATGCCAAAACCCAACGAATGGAATGTGAAGACTGGAACAAGCTAATGGGTTTTGTTCTAATTCTCTTCAGCCTCACCAATTATTTCCTGGCATTGCTACAATTCTTTCCTCACCAATCAACTTGTTTGCGACACGGATTGCTGCTTCGACTGTATTCTCTTCCACAACTTCATCAACCAAGCCCAGCTTCAGTGCTTCAGTTGCAGAGATGTGTCTTCCTATGATGAAAAGAGAAATAAGGTGACTACAGCTGGGGCATTACATGTGATTTCACTCTTTTTCAGTCTGATCAAATGACTTACATGTAGCTGGCCTCAAGTATCAGACATGCTTATCATGTACATCAAGTGCATAACTAACTACATGCCTCAGAAGGGCATGTGTCCCTTTCCTAGTGAATCCTGGGAGGAATCAAGCTGAATTTCAACTCGTGCAGCTTATGTCCAAACAAACATCATGATTCATTAGACAAAAGCAATGGCATGACTTCCTCTCATCCCCTCATATGGAGTGTGGCACAGTACTTTACCTGTAGTAATTATATCCAGGGCAGCAGGAACCCCGATCAGTCTGGGGAGCCGCTGAGTGCCTTCAGCGCCTGGAAGCAACCCAATTGTGACTTCTGGTAAACCCATCCGTGCCTAAACCAAAGTCAAATTCAACAGCAAATCTGATTAACAAGATCAGTAATTAGGAGCTGAGCAGAACAAAGACAATTGGACCTGATTTGTGTGCTGATTCTTTCGGAATCCTCCATGAACTACTACACAAAATCCTAATTTCAGCTTTTTTTCTGTATAAGATGTTTAACCCAGAAGCCCACTCAACTTTTTCAGTAACTTATGTACAGGAGCAGAAGAGGTGTCCATCAGTGGATGTGTGGGTAGTAGCACAATGCTGGAGATCGATGGAGACAACAGCATCACCCCAGACCATAACGTGCAAAACAATGCTTCCAGCTGCACAGCTCAAAAGGGCAAACAGTTGTCAGTGTCTCTGTGACCTGCTGTCTCCTTTCACTATTTATGAGAAATTTATTGCAGGAAAACGCTCACATACTGAACTCTTCACTGACTGTCCTTCAAAAATGCTCAGGTGCTTCTTGGTGCACTTGAGATTTACTAGACTTATGGTAAAGAAGCCAGCGACAGCTCCTATCTTCACTTAAAAAATGATTCACTGTGTCTTTTTTCTTAAATTTTATACTGTATGTTTCTAACTGAGCTCTTAAGAGATGTGGAGACATTTTAAGATCTGTACTTTGGGCACCTATCTTAGGTCACATGCAGGGTATATAAAGTGCCTCTTTATTGTGTTATAGCAACCCACACTGCCAGGTGTGAGTAATTCACTCTGAAACAGCGAGGAGACACTCCTGTCAGGGAAGAGTCTCTGTAAGGAGATGAGGTGCTGCTAAAAGACAGTTGGGCAATTCTGAAGGAAGATATTTGAGAGAAATAAATAGATGACTTTGAAAGACTTAAAAGTGGAGGAGGGGAAGCTGTCTGCTGATTAGAGTGCACCCTGAGGAAACAGCCCATGAGGAATCAAATTGTAAGTGCTCTGTGCTAGCTGAGTTTCAACTATCTACTGAAACTAGGCCACTAGCAGACAGAAATGCTAAATTTACGTGGCTGGGGAGAAAAATAAGAAAGAGAAAGTCATGCTGCATGAGCCAGCTATGCAATTGTGATAACGACTTCTGAGACCGAGTGCAAATTAACACTCAGATTCTGAAGTTTCTAATTAGGAAAGACACACTGCTCAGCTTCTGCTCAGCTGCTCTTCAGGAGCAGCCTCCTGCTCTGTACATGGCCACAGGCCCCAGATGCTCCCACCAACTTCTCTAGTTCACAGTGTTACCTGCACGTGTGCGATACGATAATGACAACCAAGTGTCACCTCCAGGCCTCCTCCCAAGGCAATGCCTTCAATGGCAGCCACAACAGGCTTCTCACTCCTTTCTATTAGGGAAACTATGGGGCCCAAGCCAAGACTCTGTTTCTTTGGAGAAGAAAATCCTCGAATATCAGCGCCTGTGGAAGCACAAAAATGAGAGGGAATTAGTGGAGGAGGCAGTGAATGGAACGACACCTCCCTCAGTGCCATTAGACGTCAGCACTCGCTGATGACTGAGGTCTGACAGAACATGCTGCTGGCATGTAACAGGCAATGATCTCTTGAGAACAGCTGCAAGAAACCCAGGCTCCTTATGCATATTCAGGTCACTAAGGGGATGGCAAAATAGAAGAGTATGTAACTGTAATGATCGTGCAGTTAATGCAGTGATTTGCAAAGATGCTTATTAAAAAAATAAAAGAAGTTAAGTCTGGAGAAGTGGAATTGCTTCTTACAGGTAATGTCAAACTCCACAGGAATTTGTTAGCTTCACGGATCTCTACAACTGGAGGAGACCCGTTACAACTGCCCCGTCCCAGGATGGTTCTATATAATTGGCTAATCCTTGGTCCTGAGATTTTGCAGTGTCATGGAAAGCAAGGAGACACCAACGTGTCAGGAAGACAGGAAGATAAGAAGTTGTTCCCATTTTCAGCATGAATCTACCAGCATATTTCTGGCCTGGACCGTCCAATCTGTGATGTGTTCAAACCAGTCTGGGACAGCAGAAAAGGCTCACTGTTTTGCAGCTATTTTCAGCCACATCAGAATTTGTGGCATTTTGTTGTTAGTGCTACATGGTAGAGAATCTTCACATGTGGGCACAGTTCTTCCTCTTTTTCTCAAACTGTTTGAAGGAATGTCTTACCTGCACTGAACTTCCCATTTTCGCCACAAATTGTAACAGCTTTCACTGAAGGATCTGTTTCTGCTCTTTTCAGTCCATCCTCTAATGCCTGGAGAACTGTCGAACTGAAATAAATTAGAGATTCAGTGGCTGACAACCAACTACATCACTTTTCCACCAACACAACGGGCTCAGTGAAAATAAGCAGTGAGTCCAGTAAGTCTGCCCTCCTGTTTGTCTTCTGCCATAACCTCTCTGCTGAATATTCATTAGTCTCCCTCTCACTTCAAGGGCAAGTGCCAAAATCCAACAAGCCAATCACTGCTGACCTGTGCCAAGAGGGGAAAAAAAGTATGCAACAGGATTTTGAACAGATGTGAAATTATTGATTTGAAAATATTATGTAGAAAAAAACCCACCAATTCTGTCACAGGAAGCAATCCAGTGCTTCTGTGCTTACAGTAGTTGTGTTATCAGCAGTTGCAAAATACCAACAGAAAGAGTCTGTTCCAGATGAAAAGGTTCTGGATTTTCCATAGGAAATTATTTACAAGCCCTTAGTGTCATAGCACTTACAGCAACACCCTCCTGCCAAAAGAAAGATTTGTCATCCAAGCTGCCCATGTTATCTGTATTAATACCACACAGTTGGTTTTGCCACGTGACACTCTACTTGCAAAAATATTTCTTCTCCCTTCATACAGCTTTCTCCCATGGAGAATTTCTTGTGGGATGAAGAGGAGATATCACCACTTCTGGAAGCTTCCTGTTGTCCTGCCCTGGAGCAACGTGCCTGCCCCAGGACATGTCACAGCCCAGTTGAGCTGCATTGCATGCAACGCACGCTGTAGCTGACACTAAAAAGATGTCATTTTCCATGAAGGAAATCACAGTAAAATGTATGATAGTAAAATTGTAAAAATATTCAGGACTATCACAACTTCAAACAGCTAGAGCATGAAAGAGACAAAAACTCACCCTCATTTGCATAAGTATTTCATTACTGTGCAACAGTATCATTCATGTAACAGTAACAATGAGAAATTCACTAGGTGCATTGCAATCAGCACTTAATTCCATGCTATGTAGTCAGCTCTGCCATGTGTACTGTTTTGACTGCAAAAGAAGCCATCCTGACGAGGTGCCTCAGTGCTATGTATCTCAGCAGCACGCTGGCTGGGTAAGCATGCTCCTCAGGGCAGGCTGTTCTTGTTCTTGAGGCTGACCACTCTGGGTTATTTCTCCCTTGCACAAAACTCAGTGATGTGCTGGGTTTGTAACAAGGCTTTTAAAACATCCTTTTTTTTTTTTTTTTTTGCAAGGATTGTAAACACAAATTTAAAGATAAAGGAAAGTAGCTTAAGGGAATCCTGGAAATTAACTTGGCCAGGCTGTAATCTAACAACAGAAAATGCTTTTTGTGTGTCGTGCTGGTCTGGTCCCTCCTCTCTGTATCTCCCCCAGCATCCACAGTCGCTGCATGAGGGATGCTCTGGTATGTATCTACATACCCTCATTTAGCATCCCTTACAAACCTGCTGCTCATGAATTTGTCTAATCTTTGATCCTGCCAACCCATCTGCCTCCACAGGCTCCTGTGGCATCAAGCTTTGTATGATCTCTTTAAAAACAATCTCCTACCAGTGTAATCAAATGCCCCTAGATCAGCTACCACAGGATTCTGTAATCAGAAATAGACCTCCAATTTATTTACCTTCTTTAGGATTTCATAAACCTTGCCCTTATTCTCCTACAGCCTTTCCCTTCCAACCCGGTGACTCCCAACCTCTTCAGCATGCTTTCTTAATGCTCTTGCCTCTCAGTTTTGGTTGTCCCCTTCCAGATTGTCCCTGTGTCCTGCAAATGCATAGTCCAGAACTACAGGCAGTACTTCAGAAGTCCTATAGGTTTTTTACCATAGAGGAATGGTGTCCTCTCTTTTGTTCTGTTCTCAGCATGTGTGCTGGTAACACCCAGCATTTCATGAGTTCTTTGGGCTTTCCAAGCACACTGAGCTGGTGATCTCAAAAATCTATCAGTGGTAAAGATCCCTTCCCTGAACTGTAACTGACAGCCTTCTTTTCTTTTTTTTCCCCTGCTTTTTCCCCGTATTGTTTTTAGCATGCTTTGCAATGCATTCTTTATATTTTTAATCCTCTTAATTTCCAGCTTACATCTCCCCTGTCATGTTTTACAGGCTTTCTTATTCACATCTGATTAAGCTTTCCACTTCTTAAAACCTTTTTCCTGAGTGTCCCACAAAGCCTTGCAGTGCCAGCAGCCCACCTCTGCTCACAGGCTATGGCTGATCCTTTCTCTTGTTAGTTTTATCTGTCTGTCCCCCAAACTTCCAGTTCCCTGCACATTCAAGTGCCTCCTCTCTAAGCTGTGGTCCCACAGATGATTAGGACTGCAGACCTCTGGAAGTTAAAACTTTGTAAACCACGAGAGAAAAAAAAAAAACAAAAACAAGTTTGGTACATGGCAGCTCTGTTAGTGGAGAGATGGATTAGCTTGAAAAGAGTCCATGTGGGAACCAAATTTGCTGCCAGCTTCACAAGTCGGCACATATTCCTCAGGAAAGCACTGCCTAGGAGGTACTGCACAGCAGCAGATGCTGTCAGACAGCAAAAAGCAAATTCCTACCCACCAGTGGCTTCTGAAGTGCTGATGGCTGGTGCGATGGAGTGGGAGCTGGGCTAATGGTGCTGAGCATCACGTCTAATGGGGAGAGAGAGGTGAGGCTGGAGCACAGCAGAGCAGGAAAAGCACATCAGCCTTTTAAAAAGCATCTGTGCCTGCTGTGAAATTAAACTGTCAGGACTGCAGGACATGGCCCCTGTCTGTAACTTTCCCTGCCTGCTGTCACTTACACAGACAGACATCTCAAACAGCAATCACAAACCTGCTCCCCTGCAGATGAATAACTAAAATATGCAAGAAGGTACACACAAGGATCACAGAGTGCTCTCTACCTTCCATAGCTATAGCCAGGTCTCAGCTCAAAGCTGCCATTACGAAACAACTGTTGATCCTGCTGAACCAGGTTTTACTCCAATTGCTAACCAAATGGCGCAAGCCTAGTTAAAGCTGAGCTCTGTGCAGCTGTCACACTTGCTCCTTGCAAATTCAGCAAGTCTTAGTAAATCAGGAGATAAATTAGAAGCCCTTAACATCCAGACTTTCCTTCTGTTACTGGCTACAGGTGAGTGGAAGAGCCTGCAACAGACTCCAGCTGCACATGTGCTGTGTTCGCTGCCTCAGCCTGCCAGCTGTTGGACTGATCTCATCTATCTATCCTGCTCCCTCCTATGTTGCAAGCTTAAGTTTCATGGCATCTTAACTGATTTAAACCCATGCTGTGCAGATTCCTGTTCTCACTCATGCCTTGCAATCATGCAAGGAGCAGATGCAGAGAGCTAGACTGGCTGAAAGCAGCTCCAAGAACCAGGTTGCTCACGCCAGCCCCACAAGCAGCAGCACAGCACAGCAGGGCTGTGAGAACCAGGTCCAGGTCACAGCAGTGTGCTGTGAAGTGCTTGCTGCCTTCCATGGTAGGGACAGAAGGTTTTATGGGCACAGCCTGGCTGTGTTCCAAGCCTGCTCTTGGCCAAAGGAGATCCAAGAGACATTCTGGGAGCCCTACACGTCCAGTTCATCAGTCAGGTTACTCCTAATTTGCTTTCTCATTCTAATTATCCAAGTATGTAAAAAGGGTCTTTCTGTGCTTTCAAACATTGCAGTGAAGGAGTGAGTGCAGGCAGCTGGAGCAACGCACCTTGCCACAGCAAGGGCAGCAGCTTGTGTTTCCCATTCATGCTCATACATGCCCCTCAGCCTCTTCTTAACAAACTTTCTGCTTTAGAAGTTGCGTGTGACTGCAGTGGATGTTTTGCCTTAGGAGAACAAATGGAGCGAGCACTATGGTCACTGTTACAGCATGGCTCCTCAACTGTGACTGCTTACAAGGCAAATTTCACAAACCAAACTACACGCGTATCCCTTCTGAAAGATGGAAAACCACAGAGGTGCGCAAGAACTTCTTTACGGTGAGGTGACGGAGCAGTGGAACAGGCTGCCCAGGGAGGTGGGGGAGTCTCCTGCTCTGGAGATGTTCAAGACCTGCCCGGATGCCTTCCTGTGCGACCTGCTGTAGGGAACCTGCTTTGGCAGGGGGGTTGGACTCGATGATCTCTGGAGGTCCCTTCCAGCCCCTACAATTCTGCGATTCTGTGAACTTCAGGGGCTCTGCTTGGCTGCCTGTCCCCAGCTGTTCTGAGATCACCTTCTTCATCAGGTGTAGCATCGGGAGGTCAGTGCCTTCATCATTTCTAAAGGCACGTGAGCGGCCTGCATTCTGACACCGGGGCTGGACATCGGTGCCTCCCGCTAAGCCATGCCCTCTGCTCACAGAGCCCTTTGCCCCAACCCCTGCACGCACTTGGTAGCACAGCTAAAGCCAATTTCCACCTGCAAATTGCACGGGAACTGAGAAATAGAAGAGCTGTGCTAACGCTGTGAGCTACTGCTGACACTTCGCGGTGTAAGTGACAAGGAACGTGCCAAGTTTGACGAGAGATTCCGAGGGAGATGGCAGAAAGCGCACGCCCGTGAACCTGGCATTTCTCCCGAGGGGAAAAAAAACCCTCTAGACGTTATAACAAGGAGCACAAATCACGAAGGAGCTCAGCGCAGTTATGGCAAAGCGATATCTAAGCTCTAAGCCTCGTGTTGTCGCTCTGCAGGAGCCACCCGAACTGACAAGCGCAGTGCCACGGCCGCACCCCTCGTGCCCTCAGAGGAAAGCCCGCAGTCCCGACAACCGAGCGGGGCCCCAGGCTCCCGGAGCCGGGACAGCAAACTCCCGGCCGTGCCGTTCCCGCCTCACAAAATGGCGGGCGGCGCCGCCGTTACCTCAGCGCGTTGACCGGCGGGTTGCGGAGCCGGATGACGGCCACGGCCGCGGCACCCCTCGCGTACTGCGCCATGCCGAGCGCTGCCTCTCTCCCCGCGTCTCTGCCCAGCGCCCGGCTCGCAGAGCAGCCTGCCCAGGCGGGGCGGGGCGGAACGGGACGGGGCACGGTACGGCACAAGGCTTGGTGACTGTCAGTGCAGCGTGCCCGCGCTCCGTGCGGTTGAATATAAACCAGCCATCAGGAGGGCTGGTCCTGCTGCAGTCTCTGCCGGACGCTAAAAAGCGGGGAAAGGTCCTCCTGAGGGAAGAGAGTTCCAGGCAGGTCAGGGAGCAGCCTGCCTATCTAAAGAGAGGCTGAGGGAAGGAAGGGGACGGACTCGTTAGCGGGATCTGTTGTGATAGGACAAGGGGAAAAGGGTTTCAAACTAAAAGACGGGAGATTTATGTTGGATATAAGGAAAAAGTCTCGTGCAATAAGGGTAGTGAAGGCTGGCCCAGGTTCTCGGGGGGCTGGTGGATGCACTTGGTACAAAGAGAACATCCCGAGTTCCACAAGGACCGTCTGTTGTTGGTGTGGCTAATCTTGTCTTTTAGGAGCATCTTGAACATCAGCATGTCTGCCAGAAGGGAGATTGTAAACTGTTGTTTAAAAAAAGGTGCATGAATGGGAGAGGTGGTTGAGGTCTCATGAGTGCTGGAGACCTCTCTCCAAGCACGTAGAAGTACTGTACCCAAATGTATTATAAGGGATGGCGTGGTGAGCTGTCTGGAGCACAGGTCTTATAAGGAGAGGCTGATGGAAGTGGAATGGTTCAGTCCAGAGAGGAGGAGGCTCAGGGAGATCTTCTTGCTCCCTATGGTTCCCTGAGTTGAGGTTGTGGTGAGGTGGAGGTTGGCCTCTTCTTCCTCACAACTAAGGCTAAAGGGAATGTCCTCGAGTTACACCAGGTAAGGTTCAGGTTAGATGATAGAAAAAATTTCCTCTCAGAAAGAATGGTTTGGCTCTGGAATGGATTGCCCAGGGAGCTGGTTGAGTCACTGTCCCTGGAAATACAAGAAACATTTAGATATACTGAGGGACATGGTTTAATGGGAAATACTGGTCATAGGTGGACTGGATGATCTTGGAGGTCTTTTCCAACCTTGGTGATTGTACGATTAGGTGGAAGGATCCCCTTCTGCATCTAGTGCTATATTAAAGAATGGCTGCATCTTAATACCACATTGGTCTTAAGGGTTTGTTTGGCAGCACATTGAGTCCAACCCCTGGCTCTGCACAGCACCACTGGAAAATGAGACCATGTGTCTGAGGGTGATGTCCAGATACTTCTTGAATTCTGGCAGCTTGGGGCTGTGCCCAGTGCCCTGCGAGCCTGTTCCTCTCAGTGAAGAAATCCTTCCTGATACCCCACCTTAATATGAGCTGTAATGAGATTGTTAAGGTTGCTCGTGTTCCTTGATGGAATACCATGAAGTTTGCTTGGATAATGGGAAGAGCTGTGTCTTTGCACCAAATAGAAAAAGGAAAATTCTACTTAGTCTTTGTACCAAGCAAATAAGGAGTGTTCTGTTAAGTCTTTGTACCAAATAAATAAGGATAATTCTGCTTGGAATCAGTTAATTGTGAAAGCGAGTGTTGAATATGTATGTACCTCCAAGAAAACCTCAGCACGTGTAATGCAAGTAATGTATACAAGCTGAAGATTTTTTGTGCAAGGTATGCATGAGAGGTGGAGTGCAGCCCCCATACATTCAGCACTGAAAATAAGGAGTGCTTGCTTTCTGACACTCCAGCTTGATTCTTAGGGAGTTTCATAACAGATTGACTTACAGCATCAGTTTGGCACCCCAGATGGGGTAAGCCTCGACAGTTCCTGAGTTCACAGAATATCATCTGGCACTGAAGTATTCTAGGGAGGGCCTTGATCCCCAGGCTGAAGAGCTCTCCTGACAAGACCACTGATTAGTGAGTATTAAAGCATTCTTTTATCATTATTTTATTTGGGTTGCCTGCCTGTCAGATGTAATGAAAGTTGCACAGTACAGTGCTAAGAACCCAAGTAAGGGGTTAAAACCCCTGGGGGATTAGAGTCCCCTGGTTTGGTTTAGTTTAGTTGCCTGCCCATCAGATGTAATGAAAGTTGTGCATGGTGGGGCTAGCAATTGAGGTGATGGTTCATGCCCCCTTTTGGTTTATTTTGGTTCCTTGCCTGCCAGATGTGATAAAGGTTGTGCAGGGTAGGGCTGAGAACTTGGGTAAGAGGTTAAAGTCTCCCCCCCCCCCCCAAGGTAAATATTAAATGTGATAATTGTCATTGAGTGTGCTTGTTTGGTTGCTGTTTGTGCTGTTACTGTGTGCTATTTGTTACTGTACAAAGAATTCACCCACGTGTGTCATTAAAATGGGCACTGGATAATGAGGGGATTTTGAAAAAGCCACCTTTGTGCTGCAGTTTAAATCATTGGAAGGAAATAGCTGGATCCCGTGATGGGGTTGTGTGGAAAAATGATTTAAGTACAGTGGGACTGCTCTGTGGCATCTCATCCCCCAGCCTGCATGTGTAGCCAGGCCTGTACCTTCCTAGTGCAGAATCCAGCACTTGCTCGTGTTAAACTCCATGCAGTTGGTGATTCCCCAGCTCTCTCATTTGCCTGGATCTCTGCAAGGCCTCTTTACCCTCGACACGGTCAACGGCTCCTCTCAGTTCAGTATCACCAGCAATCTTGCTCAAAACACCTCTTGTTCGTTTGTTATTGCAGCAGATCACCAGAATTCTTTTATTTGTAAGCAGTGTTGAAGACAAAACCAGGGATAAGGCCCTGCAAAAAAAACCCAAAAAACAGTGCATTTGGGGAGTTTACAAAAATGTTGTGAACTGCACCTTGGAGTTGTGGGAGATAACTGGTTGGTTTTTTATTAACCAGACCAAAATCAAAGATCACCCCAATTAGTTGTACTTCCTGTTTATAATTTAGAGCTCCAATTTACTTGTCCTTTAATAACATAATCACCATAGTTGTGGCACAGCAGGGACTTTCTGAGCTTGAATAAACACAGAAGAAAACAGTCTGTAGAAAGAGAAGGCTCAGCAACTTTATAGATTTGTGGAAAGGTTCCAATAAGTGCTAAAGGTTTTTTGCTGTAAGCAATACGTTCCTCTTAAACGTAAATAGATTTTGGTAACAAGAAAAGGAAGTTTAAGTTTATATGGCAGAGGAAATTAAAGTCTTCAGAGCTTTCTGTAAAGTGTTTAATCTGTACTTCACTGAGTTACTCAAGGACCAACTACAAGGACATGAGCTTAAACTCAAACGCCCGAACCAATGAAGGATGAACAGTGCATGGGCAGCCCCAGATTGGGCTTTTTCCCCCCTTTTTTCTTTTCTCTCACACCTTAGTTGTTTTCCATTTTCACAGCAGTTGGATCCAAGGCAATGGAGCTCGGCTATATCTGAGCACAGGCAGCTGTGGGAGGGTGGAGAGGTTGCAGAGCTGCTAGTACAGTTAACATTGACAAAATGTAATCGAGATGTATTTCTTTCTGCAAGCTTTTGAGAAATTCAGCAAGAACTTGTATAGTATCTAGAGCTTCCAAGGAGCAGGTTCTTGCCTCCAGATTTCCTGGCAGCATACACCTCCATGAAAAACAGCTGTTGACTATCAAACCAGGAGACGTGGTGACAGCTTTCTTAGCCCTAGGCCTGCCAAAAGAAGACATACCTTGCTAATAAATCTAGAGAGAAATTAAGCTAATACAATGTCTAAAACAGCTCATGTGTTGTTCATCCTCTGCAAGGGGACAGTCCTGATCTTATCTGTCTCTGCAACAGCCAGTGCCATTTCAGAAGAACCTGCAATTATGTGTAAAGAAGACTGAGTAACCAAAGCTTGCTTTTGGCAGGAGAAGGATGCACTGAGATAGTTGCAGACCTTCCTGTAAGTGTTATTACATTTTGTCATCCATTTGATTACTGTCTTTTGACTACGTGGTAGGGGATGATGCTCAGAAAATACACCATGTACTTGTTGCAATTCTGGAGAAATAAAAAGCTGCTCCAAAGAAGAATGCCAATGCCTTAGAGACCCCATTACTAGAAATGGAAATAAGGGATCTTCATCAAAGGACAGATTGAAATGAATATGAATGTTGTGCTCCGTCTGCCAGCCCCTCAGCATTTGCTGTGGTAGAAGGAAGAGAATCCTGCTTCCTCTTGAGCTGGAGCACCACAGATCTGGCAATTCTGCAGCCTCCTGGGACCAACAGCCTGCTGAATGCTGAAGTGCTGAATGATACAAACAAATGCTTTGCAGGAGGCTCATGTTAATATTTATTCCAGCATACTTGTGAACATTGGTACTTCAGAGGACATGGCTTCATTTGCTATAGACATGGAACAAAAATCACTGAAAAGTGCTTATTAGCCTGGTTGGTCAAAACTTCAATTTCTGAGCCCAAATGCATTTGAAAAGTAATGTAGTGCCAGCTGTAAGGAGCAGTGAATTTCTGCTGAAACTACTTCTGAGGAACATGGAAACTGCACTGTACAAGCTCGTGTGTTGTGGTAAAACTGCTCCACTGAGGAGGGCAGGAGCTCTGAAAATGTCTTGACAGCAGCTGATCTAAACAACAAGATCTAAATCCACACGTACTGCTGCTGAAATGGCTCAGAGGGCCTGCTGAATTCATCAGCCACTGCTTCCTGTGATCTTCTGTCTGGTACGCTGTCCTCTGCTCCTGGCTAGCACTTCTACCTGTGGTAAAAACAATACTTGTTAGCATCTGATCATCAAACGGTTTTCAAAGGCTCCTTTGGCCGAGTGCACCTTGATGTGACCTTTTCTGCTGACCGTAAGGTCCTTCTGTAAACTGTTTCCTAGAAGAGATCTGGAGCTCAGAGCCTGGGGCTGGTACATGGAGCTCTTTGAAAGGCACAGCTGGAGCAGGGCAGGGGTGGGAACTACATGTATACCGCAAGATACTGAGGGCTGTAAAACACTCTATCCTACAGTTTAAATTTCACTCTTTGACTGTACAGAGCTGAGTGTCTGTCCAGTGGGTCCCTGCTACTGCGTGCCCTTCCAGATGAGCAGCTTCTTCCTTCCGGACTGTGCCTGTGCAGTGTGGACAGCCCAGGACAGCACAGCTCATTGTCTTACAGAGGCTTTACTCTGCCCCATGGCTTCCTGAATCCAAAGCTTCACAATGCATCAAAGCTGTAATATGTAATATTTTTTAACAGTAAAGCCTGCAAAAAAAAAAGAAAAAAAAAAAAAAAAAAGCCATTCACATTTCCACATGCACACACCTGCTGTAACATATTTGTTAGCAACATACAAAGCTACAGAATTTTCTTTCAGGTTGGTGCTCCGGTCAGCATTTATTTCCCTCTGTACTGCTCTGCCCATACAAACCATTTTAGAATTTTACTTGTCTTAAATAAAAATCATCGTTTCATATTAAGGGTTCGGAGTTCTCGCTGCCAGAACAACCTATCTGTCAGTTGCTTTTAATAATCCAAGCCTCTTTCGTGGCTTTTAAGCTCTGATGTTTGCATGGTTTCAAAGCAACACCTCCTGGCGAGCTGTGGTACTGCTTCTGCAGGCTCAGACCTTGGGTTTATATCCCACAAAACAGCCCAGCGCAGCGACCTTCAGCAACAGCCCTTGTTGCTTAGCATGCAAAACGCCCCATGGTCGACTCAATGACTACATCTTCCACCGGTGAGAGAATAAAAATGGGGAATGTTTTGCAGATTTTCTTTTTTGTATGAGCAAACATAAGCACTCAGTGCTGTCGCGCAGATCCTGTTTCCTTTTTTTTGTACTATATGGGCTATTTACAGTGAGCAATATCACTAGAAACAGTGTAGGGCTTGATCCAAAGAACTGATGTCAGCAAACAGGAGATGTTTGCCCCCATCCCTCTGTACTGTAATATGGACTTCAGTAGCTATCTTTTCCTTCTGATTTTACTCAATTCTATAGCCCTACATAAGTCTGACAGGCAGAAAATTGAAGTGAGAATGGAAATTCAGAATATTTTCAGAAGACTAATCTAAAGTGTTAGTAACTCCTTCAGTGTATCTTAGTCCCTCAGCATTGAAGCAATGCCACTGCTGGTCTTTATGGACCAGCAAAAATACCATGAAGTGGAAGCATCATGGAAAAGCACTGATGAAGAAAATTAAGCAAGTTCCCTTATTTGATGTAGCTATGCACAGATTAATGCAGCGTTTTGCTGTAAGTGTGAAATCACAGTGAAACAATCCAGCCATTTGGAATAACTTGAGGAATCGGGCATGAAGAATGCCAGGCAATTTATACAGACAGAGATGCGATGTAAATACTCATATCCTTACTAGAAATAAAAACAATGCAAGGAATCGTAGAGAGCCATTTCTAAAAGAGGCATGGAAAGTGTTGGCAATGATGCTAAGAAGATGTATGTAATCAATACATGTTTCTATTCTCCAGCCCAGACTGCAGGATGCTCCGTTGGTGTACTGCCAGCGAAGCACTTGTCTGTCCGCTAGTGAAGTACGATGTTAAAAGCACCTGTGAAAGGTGGACACCTGAATGTCCAGCTTGGCCATGCAGGCTGCATCATCATGTTTTGAGAGAACTGGCTGAAAAAATGATCGTATCATAGAATCATGGAACGGCCTGGGTTGAAAAGAACCACAGAGATCATCTAGTTTCAATCCCCTGCTATGCGCAGGGTCACCAACCGCCAGACCGAGCTGCCCAGAGCCACATCCAGCCTGGCCTTGAATGCCTGCAGGGATGGGGCATCCACAGCCTCCTTGGGCAACCTGTTCCAGTGCCTCACCACCCTCTGGCTGAAAAACTTCCTCCTAATACCCAACCTAAACCTCCTCTGTCTCAGTCTAACACCATTCCCAAACGATGTGGCTATTTGGGCTGATACTGCTAAGTCTCCCAGAGCAGAGGAAAGCTCGGAAGGAAAGCAACATTGATGCGAAGAATGGCACTTGGGTGTTGTTTGCTGCAGCAAACTTCCTTGGTCCTTCACCTTCACCAGCCACAAATTCTCACAGATTTGGATGCAGACATGTTTGGTTATGGGATCATAGAATCATCCAGGTTGGAAAGGACCCCTCAGATCCCCAGGGCCAATCCCAGCCCACCCCACCATGCCCACTGCCCACGTCCCTCAGTGCCACATCCCCACAGCTCTGAGCACCTCCAGCTGACTGTCCCACCTCCCTGTGCAGCTGTGCAGTGCCTCGCTGCTCTTTCTGAGAAGGAACGTTTCCTAACGCCCAACCTGACCTCCCTCCCTCCCCTGGCACAAGGTGAGGCAGCCGCTTGTACCACGACCAGGCTGACGGCAGCGTGGAGGAACCCAGCCCGTCCTGGTCTGACTGCGATGCACTGCTGCACTGCAGATAAACCATGACCTGCACAAATCGCTCTCTGCCGTAAGTGGGCAAGACTGGAAACAGCCATCGCCGAGCCTAGGAGCAATGCCCCAGGTGGCACGCTTCTGCCCACGACAACCACCGCGGCCATCCAATGGCAGCTCTGGAGCCGAGCTGGGCCCGTCCCTCATTCCGGCGTCCCAGTTCTCGGGATTGGGGCACCCGCCGAGCTCGGCTCCTCTCCGCCAGCTCCGAGGCTCACCCCCGGGGGCTGCCGACTCCTCAGCCGCCGTCCTCAGCGCCCGCCCCGCGCCTGCGCCAACACGGCGGCCGGAAGCGGCGGGGCGGCAGGAACGCGGCGGGAGCCCGGCAGGAGCGGCGCAGGTAGCGGCGGGCTGGGCGCGCCGGGGGCGGGCGGCGGGCAGGACGTGCGGCGGCTGAGGCGCTGCTCCGGGCCGGGGGGGGGAAGCCGGGATGCGCGCCGGGAGCTGCCTCGTTGTAAGGCCGTAGCTGCCAGGTTGGCGCGCACGACAAAAAGAAGTTTAGCGCATTGAAGGAGCTGAAGTTACATGGCGGTGGTAGCCGGGGGTGCGGGCTGGCGCTGCCTGCCAGCGGCTTTGGGGCGTCCTCCGAACGCCGCCTCCTCTTAGCGGGCGGGTAGAAGCGTTTGGGTACGTCTGCAGGCAGCCCCGAAGCGGATTATTGCTGAGACAGCGCTGTGGCGTAATCCCGTCTGGACAGAACGCTTCGGAGGCAATCGGCACATCGGAACGTCTCCGCGCAGCTCCGGTGCCGTGCTGCCATCATCGGTTTTAACAAGCGTCTGCCGTAGTTTTAGTGGTTTTATGGGCTCAGCCCCCGCTTCGTGGTCCCGATCGGTGGGGATGGAGCAGCGTAGTGCAAAGGAAAAGAAATGTGAGGAGAAAGTGGGGTGGGACCCATTGCCCTCCCCTCTCGTGGGAGTTCTGCTGCGTGACAGTGCTGAGGTCGCCTTACTGCTCCGTGTTCCTTCCTTCTGTCCTCTAGTCTTACTGGCCTTACTCCTGTCTCGTTCTCAAAGCAAAAAGGGAAAATAAAGAGAAATACTGCTCTCAGCAGTCATCCGGAGGTGCGTTTGGTTCTAATTCCAGCTCTGTTTGAGCTGTGAAAGCTTACACTGCTTGGTAACCCTGTCAGTGAGGGTACAGTGTCAGGAGGGAAGGCTGTAGGTAACGTTGCGGCTGAGAAGGGCAGCTCTGTGCACTTCCTTCCCATCTTCCCGTTACCTCCTTTCATTGCCTCTCGATGTGAGTGCCTGCGTGGCTGGCCGGCTCCCTGCTGGCAGCGCTCGGCGCTGGGTGGAAGCGCAGTGAGCACAGGCTGTGTGTAAGCAGGAGCGGCAGGCCCGCCCAGCTGGGCACTGCTCGGATTCCAGGCTTTACAGCAGCTTCTGAAAGTGTGCCCGAGGCTGCGGTTCCTTGGACAGGTGAGCTGCCCTCCTGGCTTTGCTTTTCCTTATTCTTCTTGCTTGAAACTGGAAAATCTTGTTCTCCGCTCCCTCCGGTCCTGCTCGGTTTAGTGTAAGCTGTGCAGCGCTGTCTGCCTGCTTATTTCATCGTGGACCAGTATTCTCAGCCCCCTGGAGACCCACAAAAAGCAGTGTAGATGTTTTTAGTTTGTTTCCTGGCAAGCTCTACATTTGGGGCTGGACTGCGTAGGCATCAGAGTGCGAAGGGCTGGAAGTGCAGCATTGCAGAAGTATAAGCAATTTACCTGTAGTGATTATTACTAATAGTTGTTCCAGAGTCATTGCTGAAACTGGTGTTCAGAACAGTAGAAATGAGAAAAAATAAATAAGTCACATTTAGATAAAGAAAACAGGTGGTAAAACAATGGGAATCGAGTAAACAGGTAATTGCTCTGAATGGCTTTTGATTGGGATTTTGTTTGTAGAGCTGTTGGATACATCAGAATCTCTACTTGGAGTGAGGATATTAGCAGTAATTTATGTTGGAGGAATGCAAAGAATATTGCTGGGATCTAAACGTGTTGCACTAAGATGAAGAGCAGACTTTCTGCATGGAAACAAACATCAGCCTCCATGCTAATCGTATTATTTCTTAGTCTGTGGTGGTACAGCAGTTTGTAGATTTTATCCAGATATTTAGTGGGGAGTAAATGCTTTGCCTTGTGAAGTCCAAGAACTTTATGTAAGACTTGGTGGCAAAGTTTAATGGCAGGATTGCAGTGGTAAAATGTTTTTCTCCTGAGCTTCCAGAACTCCGTGTGCTTAGGTTGTAAATGACTTTTGCACTGTGGCCTCTGCCCTTCCTCCTGAACCTGTTCTGGAGTGCATATCACAGTGCTTGGATCTCCTTTCCTGGGATTATTCACTTTTGGGTCCTCTGTTAAAATTATTAGCTCTAAAACTTAACTGCTGTCCTTGTGGAGTTTATCTTTACGACTTCTCATAAAGAAGATAAATTGCCATTGATTATTGTTGGCTAGAAAAGATAGTGTAAGTAGGCTCCTATATCCAATGCTCCAGGTGGGTCCCCACAGTACAGTGCTGAAGTTAAATATTTACTTGTGCACAGGACTTTGGTCTTGTGAAACCCTTATGAACATCAGTTGCTGCAGCCAGGAGGGAAGTACTTTGCCAAAGATAATGACAAGGAAGAACTCTCACCCTCCAGACTGGAGCAGTCTGTGCTCCCCAGCAGCTAACTGTCACCAGGAGGCTCAGCCTCTAGTGCCTCCTTACGTCCAAATTAGATAGAAATTAATTAAAACACCATTTCCAGACGAGTGTGAAATAAGAATGTAAAAGGTGTTAGCTTTTTTGGTTTGTTTTTGCGTTGTGGTCTTAAAGCATCCGGTCGTATGCCAGTGTCCACTGTTGGTAGTCTCTTCTGCATGGTGTGAGCAGGTAGTTGGGTTCTACCTCCACTCATGGGGAAATAAGTCTGCCTTTGTCACGTCTGGTTGGCTTTCTAATCCAACTGTTGTTTATACTTAAACATACCTTTAGCTGGAAGAAACTCTGTGTGCCTATAAACCAGCTGTCAGGAGGCCCTGGCTCTTCCTTCCTTCCAGAAGCATAGAAAGCTTTTTGGTTTTAATATACACTGTAATTTGGAAAACAGCAACAACAACCAAACCAAGAAAAAAAAAAATCCTTATTCCTGTAAGCGTTTGTTGTCAAGTATGAACTAAGCATACTTGCTTGGATGTTTTCAGCTTATGCTATGCCTCTTTCCTTGCTGTGGTGGACTTTCTTGCAGAGGTCCAAAATGTCATTGGTAAACTGCTTTGAAAAGAGGAGAATTCCTCTGGAACTGATGAGATTAGACGTGTTCCTCGGCGATGTGACACGTCTCAGTCTTGAGTGCTTTGTTGTGGGCAGCCAGGCATGTGACACCAAGCACTGTATACAAGAGAACTCATTTCTCAAGCTAAGAGGCTTTGTAGGTAGGAGGCATCTCAGTCTTCCTTGTTTGCCCCATGGGGAATAGGATCTCCAGGTAATTAGGAGGGGAAAAAAAGCCCCACCATCAAAAAACTAACTACAGCTGAAAAGCCCTGCTTTTTATGGTGCTTCAGGTGGAGTTTCTGCATGCTGCAGTGGTAAGATGTTTTGTATTACTTGTAAAATAACTGATTCCTTGCATATGTTTTTGGTAACTCTGCTAGTTGTTTTTGCTTGCTAGAAGAAACATTCTGTTTTAGCTGTAGCATTGTTCTGATAAGTCCTGCCTTTCTACTTGTTTTGAAACCTCTCCCTAGGTGTGATGGACTGGAGTTGCCTCCGGCACAGTCCGTGGCTGTTCTGCAATGCAGAGATGTCTGTGAAGAGCTTGAGGAGCAAAAGGCAGTTCAGTTTTTTAGCATTCCTGTTCTTTTACCTCTCTGTGAACTTGCTGTCAGGATATGGTTCATTTCAGGTGTGTTTATAGCACATTCTTAGTTTCAGAGTTGCACGGGCACTTAGCGTAACTGAGATCAGGATTTGGATTGAACTCCAGATGGTGATCAGAGGATTACTTGAAGAGCTGATTATGAGAGTTCTCTGTTTAAGTCTCATGTCTAACTGAACAGTTACATCACAAAGATTTCTCTTTAATGAGTCATCAGACAATTTAGTGGAAAAAAAACCAACCACCACCTTCTAAACTATCCCATAAGCTGTTTTTTCCCTTAGCCCGTCTGGCTCTTATTGAGCTGTACCCCAGCACTTGCAGGCTGCTTTAATAGACGTTCATTCCCTGACTCTGAGGATGACGTCTATGATATCTTTGATGTCTGGATATCTTTTTCTCTGCATATGTGGCCCATGTTTATCCTTGTGTTCATCTACCAAGTGTGAGTGTACTGCTGTGGTGTGAGCAGTGAACAAAGACCGTTGTCCATGGTGTGTTCCGAAGTGGAATCCACTGCATCTGTGTGTGCTATTTCTGGAGCTTCCTTAGCAGAGAAGGTGGCCAGCCTGTATGATTTCAGAGCCAAGCTAAGGGGAAAGCAGCAATGCAAGCAGCAAGTGGGTGAGAAAACGTTCTTTTTACTCCTTTTGTCTTGCCAGGAAACATCTTGTTCCCTTCTTCAGATTTGTGAACTGCGGCTACTCTTTTCTTAGCTCAACAGATTTGCCCATCAGCTTGCAGATAAAGGCCATTGCTCCTGGCATCTGCAGCTCTGGATGGCTGTGCTGGCACGACTCGTCAGGCTGCATAGTCACTGTCTTGTTGGTGCCTGGTACCGTGGCTGCCACAGCTCGGGCCTTTGCTCAGTGACTCTGCTGTGTTAGCTTAGCACTAACAGCAGTGGTGTTCCCTCAGTTATCAGTGCCTGTCTCTGGACTGCTGGAGCGTTTCCTGAAGAGCGTTTCCCACCGGTATCCAGCTCTGTTGCTGGCTTCAGATCCACCAGGAGGTTAAATACTGCTGGGATAGTAGTGGTGTTGGGCTCCCATGCTGGCGGTGCCAAGGACCACAGCAGGCAGCAGCCCGATTTCCTTAGCATCGTTTGTTTTCTGCCTGTTTGCCTTATAACAACCAGACTTTCTTTGTGGTATTGCTCAGTGGCAGAGCGAGGATGTTTAGAAGTTTTTTTCAGTCATGGGGCTGCCTGGGAGGTTTCTTTTCATCCCTTCCTAAGCAAAGGTTAACATAGCAGCTGGATGACTGAGAGTGCTTTGACCTTCCTGATTCACTTACAAATGTAGTACTTTTTTAATGGGTTATTGTACTTGAGGAATGCAAATGAGCTGTAGTTTCGATGTACCTGCCTATCAGTAAGGGGAGGAAGTAGTGCTGCCTGGTAACTGATTTGTTGTGTTTTTGTGAGGAGAGGCTCCTCCTGCAGCCTGCTCATCACAAGACTTTGGAAGTATTGGCTGCAAGCTAGATTATTTTTATGTTCAATCACCCATTGTTTTCTCCTGGGGGCAAGAGCTGCTGGGGAGGAATAATAGAAACTGTTGATGGGAGTGGTTTAATACAGTTATGTTTGGGAGCTCAGTGAGGTGACCAAGTAGAGAGTCAGCTGCAGGGGTTTGTACATCCGAGCCCAAACAGGCTGCTGCTGCTTGTGGTTCTGCAAAGCGTCATGTGTTGTGTTGTGTTGGGTCAGATTCCCTCCTGGCCAACAGATCCTGGGGCCTTCTGCCAGTTTTGTGGGAGACCTGTATGGTTACAGCACCAAAAAACAGGTTAAATTTTGAATTAATGTGTTGGATTGCACAGGCTGAGTGCTAGATAGTTCTAAACCCTTAAACCAGTGTTCTCCAGTAAGGGACTGTCACTGTTACCAGGAAAAATGCTGGTAGGAAACCTGCCCAGCCAAAAAGACCGATGTCCCCTTTTTGTGTTCACTGAGCTCAGTGCTTTTGACAGAGGTGACAATAATTCATACTCCTTTTTTTTTTTTTTTTTTCCTGTTAAGTCATGCTTTCTCCTAATTGCTCCTTAAGATTTCATTATGGTCTTCTTCAGACACTTTGCATCTCCAAGGTGCGATTTACCACACTTGTGTATTGAGAGAAGAGTTTTTTGTTTAATTAGGGGATTAAATCTTCCAGATACTCTTAGAAGTCATTACTGAGAGCAGGGCTATTGCCAGAGCTGCTTGGAGTTGCACTAGAGGCTTCCATGAGCTTGTTTATGCTTTGTGGGATAAGTATGCCCCTTTGGCCCCTGGGCCAGATCAAATGATGCTGAGAGTTTTGATGAAGAACTCTTCCAAGTCTGATATCACTCAGAACAAACCTCTGTGTTCTTGGTGTAGTTACTCACCAAGCACTGATTCTTTGCAGAGTCATCCAGGAATGAAACTGCACTTTGTGGAGCTGTGCTGGGGTTACCATCTGCATGGAGGACTCTGGTGCTTGTTTCTGGATAGCTGTAAATGAGTAGCTCCAAGCAGGGCTTTGTGTTGTGTGCTCTAAGGGTTTCCTGGTGGGACAGCAGTGCTGCTTTTAAGTGGCTGGCATTCTGTAGTCTGTCTTGTCTCTCCTTCTCACCTTAATGCTGGAGTTGGAAGAGAAGAGCTGAGGGCTGGGGATATACATACCAAACCTGCCTACCTGTGAGCCTGCTGAGAGGTGTGGGACTTGTCCAGCAGCTGTGGCCAAAGGGGGTAAAAGCTCTTGGGAAGGTTGCATCTCCAGCATCTAGTGTAGCAGCACATGATAAGCTGGAGTTGCTGGGAAGTAGCTGTCTTTTCCTAGGCTTCTGGCTGCTGGGAACCTTGTGAATGTAGCCTGAGTAAACTAGAACAGATGGAGGGTTTCACTGCCTTGGCTAGCACTGTGACCTTTCATGGACACTGCAAAAGGGCAGCCTACATAATAGCGATAGCAGGAGCTGCAGGACACACTGTGTTGAATTTTATCTGCCTAAATAGCTGCTAGTCCAATTCCATTAATGCTTGCATATTTAATAAACTTTTAATGTTGGATTTTAATGAGTTGGCAGTTATCTCTGAACATCCAGCTGCAGCTCTCACACGGTCTAGGAGGCTCTTGGATGCGGATATCTCTCACTTAAAGTCATGCAGCCTCTCCTTGGACAGCCAGCACTTGGCAGGCTGTAGCACGCTTTGATGTAGGTTGTGCTGATGTGCAGGAACACTGAACTTCATAATGTGGTTGGTGCCCTAGAGGGGGGCTTTTCAGGGGAGGAATCTTTAAAAAAATCTTAATGTAAGAGAACGTGACCTTGGTTAATCTCACAGTGAACCATTTATGGAATTGGAATGATTCTTGCTAGCATTTGAATTATTTTGGTTGCAAAATAGGCTTGATATGGAATTTGTTTCCAGTGTGGTGTTTGCGTGTTTACAATCTGAATGTTTTGACTTTGTCTGTGCTGTGCTGTGTTTTCAGGCTCTTTTTCCAAACCTACATCAAAGTCTCGAAACCCCAAACAGGTGAAGTGCTCTTCTTGCGTTGCACAATTGGAATTGAGCATCCCTAATGAGGCCAAGGAATCTAGTCTATTATTGAGGAAACCTAAGTGGAATTAAGTGGAGAAATTTGATGTCAGTCCTTGGAGATAAACACAAGCATAGCAAATAAATGGCACAAGTTGTAGGGATTGGAAGGGACCTCTGGAGCTCTGAACATCCCTGTTGCCCTCCACTGGACTCTGTGCAGCACTTTCCTGTCTGTCTGGCACTGGGAGCCCAGAACTGGGCACAGTGCTCCAGCTGTGGCCTCACCAGGGCAGAGCAGTGGGGAAGAACCTCCCTCAGCCTGCTGGGCACGCTCTGTGCTATGCACCCTGGGGTCCCATAGGCCTTCTTGGCCACATGAGCACTCTGCTAGCCACCAGGACACCCAGATCCTTCTCTGGAGAGAAGCTATGTAAAACAGGTTGCCCAAGGAGGTTGTGGATGCCCCATCCCTGGCCGGGCTGGATGAGGCTCTGAGCAGCCTGGTCTGGTGGTTGGCCACCCTGCACATCGCATAGGGTTGAAACTAGATGAGCGCTGTGGTCCTTTTCAACTCAGACCATTGTATGATTCTATGAAAATGCGGCAGACAAGGTGAAAAGAGACCATCAGTAGTATGCTGTAATTCTCAGTTCTGGCACCAGCGTGACTTTAAAGTCACTTATAGACTCATAGAATCATATATCCATTCATAACCTTCAGGGTAAATTCTCAATATGCCACTGTAAAGCAGATAGTAAATGTGTAAACTGTGAGGGCCACAGGGGTAAAGCAAGGAGTCCTTACTGCTTCCTTTGAGATGAGTCAGCCGAGTTGTTCAGTAGCTGGACCTATCAGGTTGGTTTCAGGTGACCTTTCAGTGTGCCAGGCAAAAAGCAAGAAAAATGTAATGTTTATGTAATGCAGAATCGTTTTCTGAGAGTGTGCTGTATTTTAAATTGAGATTCTTTTTATATCTTCAGAATACCCATTTCTGAGAGGAGCAGCAAAGAAACATAAGTACAAAAACTGATGGACCACTACATCTTCCAAAATGAGCCTATTGATGCGTTTCTACTGGAAACTAGCATGTCTTGAAGGTGAGTAGGTTTTGCTTGTGACAGATGAGCTGTTTGATGTTTTGGAACTTGACCATCAGTCATCCCAAAGATAGTGTGCAGCTGCTTCTGTGGGAAGGCACAGCCCATAGAGGCATGCTTGTGAAGCGATGTGTTTTGCCATTGGAAGAAATATCTGGGAGGTAGGTGTACTTTCTACCATGTCAGTGAATTATTGTTAATTTCCAAACTCTTGAAGAAAATGGAGTGCTTAGTGAAGGAGATGGAGTGTATGGGAACTGTTGAGTCACGGCCTGAGCAGCTGGTTGAACACCTGGGGAAAGAACCCAGTCAGCCCTGGGAGCACAGGTGAAGGCTTGGCTCCACCTCTCTTAGACCTCATTTAAGGGCTGACTGCCATAGGGGAAGGATCTCTGGTTGGAGATCCCTCCCTTGTGAAGTTTTCCCTCTGAGCCTTGATCCTCAGACTCGGGTGAGCACTTTTCCTTTTGACACCTCTCCATCATGCTAATCCCTTTGTCATTGCACCTCCTCTATCACCATTCCACCCCGTTGATCTTTCTGATTGTTACGTGGAGCATGGATAATTTTTGGAGGATGAGGGAGGGAGGCGTTTTACTTGTGGGATGGGAAAGTTAAGTTTGCAAGACAAACTTCAGATTGCTGAATGTATTAAATTAGATAAGGCTTCTTCAAATTCAGTTGCAGTCATACCTCAATTGATGTTATCATTGCTCAGAGCAGCTGAAGAAGAATGCCTGCTGTCAAGGATGGTAAATTAATTTCCCCAAAGTAAAGAACACAGTGCTTCAATGAAATGAAACCCATCTCATTTTGTAGAGCTTGTGGTATTTTTTAATGTTATTTCTGTGTTCAGCCCCTTAGGGCTGTAGGCAGTGACTGTACAGTGATATTTTAAAATCCTTTAACTCTAATAACAGAAATCAAAATAGGAAAAGTCACAAACAGTTAAGATTTAAAACATGGTGATTTAAACTTTACTATCACTTTAATAAGGGTATAAAAGAAGCCTTGAGTCCTTTGCATATGTTTTGTGTGTGTGTGTGTGTATATATGTATCTATATAGACTGTTTTTTCCAGCCTACGCTTTCAAACTACACTAATCATTGAACTTGGAGTGTCCTCGTTGCTTTCCACATTATGCATCCCTTTCGTGTAAGGAGGCTGTGAATAGTTCTGTATTTGTATAATGATCTTCAGTTATTTTTGGAGGGAAGGATCTTTTAAGTTTGAACTATGAATTCTGCACCAATAACTATCTGTATATTAATATCTGAACACTAAAAAAATTGTGACATTTGAGTGATTGCAGAAGTCACTAATTATGCCTGATGCTGTTTGTGCATGCACAAAGAATGTTTAGAAGGTACAATGTTATCTGTGAATCCTATTGCTAGAAAAATCTAGAGAACTGGGAACCTAGGAAACTTGGAAATATTTATTCTGGTGTGATCTGTACTTTTGTGTTTATGTAGATCAACAGAAACACCTGGTCTTCCTTGTGCTCTGTGTCTTCTGCTTTTGCATCTTGGTAGAAAGTGCAGTTTTCATCTCTGGAGAAAGATTGTGCAACAGTGAGGAAAGAGACTGAAAGGATGTCTTTCTTGCTACAAAGCTTCTTTGTTCTCTGAGGTCAGGAAGAGCTGAGCTTCCAGTCATTTCATAAGCTCTCCTGCTACCTGTTCACTGACCGTAGGTCAGTACACCTGAATGAATGGATTCTTCTCTGCATGAGTCATTAGGTAAATACCAGGTAGTGCTGGCATTCTGATACTGTCTGCTTTGAGTGCTCCAATTTCTTGCTTGTGGTTGACCAGCTAGTTTCTTACCTGCTATCACAACCCCAGCAGCTTTTCTCAGCACAGGACCTTCTCACGGTGCTGTGGTAGGGAGAGATCTCCATTGGTCCTCGTTGCTGTTCTGGCCTTGTTAGGGTATGTATTTTCAACAGTAGCTGGAGAAATATTTGGAGATGTTTCCATTAAAACAGTTGGTACTGATTCTTGGCTCTAAGCCTCCTCTTGATCAGAGGAGGCTGATCAGAGGCAGCATTGTGGTTAGCCAGATGGCCTGCAAGCTGGATCTGCTGTGTGTTCTGATTGCATCCCTCCTGTAGGATAGGGCACAGGAGGCAGTACTTCTCTGGCCTCCTCCCCTGGAAGTACCAGGGCATGCTGTGTTCAGAGCTGTCACTGCAGCAGGAGGTGTCAGCACTTTGTTCCTGCTTGACTGCCTCAAAGGATGGCTGATTGCTGCAGATAGGGCATTAGGACTGGAGAGCTGTGAGCCGTGCTTCTGCAGAGTGGCCTCAGCCAAGGGTGGCTGAGCACTGGTGCCATGTTACTGTCTCCTAGGAGAGGAGGTTTGCAGCTTATGTGTGGGGGCAGAGCACTGGGAGTATCTGCACTTATCAAGAAACTTTGCTGGGAGGGAGTAGGGCACGTGTTGCCCTCCAGCCTGTGCAGGTGCTCTAAGACTTGCTTGAAATTAGATATGGGATAACCACTCAGTTTTGATGAAGCTGTGGATTTATGCCCATTTTTTCATGTGAGTGAGACAGCAGCATGCTTCTGTCCTAAGAATAAGACCTTGCACAGACATAGGTCCTGGTTAGTTTCTGTCCTTTGTCTTTCTCTCCCTAACGGTATCACCTGTGGCCTTGTAGGAATTGCCTCAGTGTTTTTGGACTAAATTCTTTTCTCCCTGAGAGAAGCATTTGTTACCAATTTAATGTAAGCCTTGACTAAATATGAACAATCTGAACATGGGGCAAAGTCTCACAAACCAGATGATGCTGTCCAGCCAGAGTCCATTGCCATCCATCCGTACTTTCTCTGGCAGAGAGAACATTTCCAGTGCTGGATGGATGAGTCCATTTTTGGGGGAGCTCTCAAGCCCAGTGGGTACTAAAGTTGTGAAGGAAAGCTGCATAAACCCTTAGACAGTCCATTGCTGCTACTGATGCTGTCTGCAGGGCACTGGTTATTCTCTTCAGCCAAGGGGAGCTATCCTAGCCATCACTAGAGATTGTTTTTGGAGATCTTAAGGATTTCATGTTATAAACTGGAATCGTAGTAGACACAACTGATTTATGGTACCAGTAGTGTAACAGCCTGAGACAAACACCAAGTTTCCTAGAGGAAGATCCATCAGACTCATCCCCACATTGAATTTATAGCTGCTGTCAACAGTGGGGCAGTGAATTTGGCAGCTTGGTTGGTAGATGTACACAGACTTTTTTGGATGCTTCGTTTTGCTGTGTTGGGAGCTGTTTTGCTTCAGCGGGGTGTGAAGTATTGCTGCTGGGATCTGACAGCCTTCACTTAATGGTGAAGTGGGCTGCTCCATCAATATCTGCCTGAGACCTGATGCTCTTAGAGCTGATTTACACAGCCACTGCTCCTTGATTAGCTTTCTAAGAACAACACTTTAGGGCTCCCTGATCTGGGATCTCACAGTGCCAGTCTGCAGCCTGCTTTGGAGCATCCGGACTGATGGCCGCAGTGTGTCTGCCTTCTATTAAGTTCTGCTATGAAGAAAATCCATTTTGGTTACCAGAGCACATTATGCTGTCATTTAGTTTGGTAGCTTTAATAGCTGAAGTATCACATTGGATTGTTGCAGCGTTTTCCCCAGCTTCCTGAATATAACAATTCTATTCTTATGGTGTATATTTTTCCTATGTTTATACATTGAGTGGATTTATTGAACAGTGTTGGATTGCATTATGGCTATGTGTACATGAGCTACGTGTGTGTGATGCTACATAAGTGTGAGAGAAGTGCAGCTTTTTTACTTTGTTGTAAATTTGCCAGCTAGCATTATTTGTCTGCATGTTGTCTTATCAAATCAGAAGATATTGTTTCTCCAGAACATTTGCACTCGCCATCTTAACATATAATTACATTTCTATTAAACTAACGTGTTTACTCAACGCTGCTGAGTAAAGGACGAGTTTAGTGTCATTAATAAGGTACTTGGTTTGTTTAACATCTGACTCTGTCTCCATTTCCTGGTGCACGAGCACTGCAGTACAGCCTGTATTGAGATAACCGTGTTGGGAGAGGTGTTCGAGTCTTCTGCTCACATATGTGTTCCCACACTTTATTTTTCCTTGAAATCTAGCTGCTATCTTCGAGTTGATGGATCTTTTTAATCTCAGGCAAAAAGGAGCTCTGGTTTTATCTCTTAAATTAAGCAACGTTGATAAAAGCAGCCAGGTTATGCCAGAGTCAACGTGATGGTAATAAATTCCTTCCGCACTTTCTTCAGCCACAGTGAAAATGGAAAGGGCTAAATTTACTGCTGTTCTCCAGGCCTCTTTGTACAGTGCAGGAGAAAATTTAGCCATTTTGACCTTCCTCTGACACGTGTAGTCAGTGAAGATGAGGGCAGAGAAAGCCTTCGTCGAAATAAATGAAGTGGATGCTGGGCTTTCTGACATTGTTATTAATGCACTCCCATGTGCTGCAATTAAAGTGGAAGCCTGCAAGGCCAAGTGCAGGCAGTCTCAGCTGCTGTTTCATACAGCAGCACATCCCTTGGTTTTATGCTGTTTCTGTTTTTAAAGCTCTGTCCCCGAGGTTCTATGGTAGTGGCTGTGGGTGAGATGCATGCTCGTTGATGCAAAGGGTGCCCAAGCTTGTTGTACTATGTGTGCACTAACTGCAAGGAAAGTGGTGAGAGCTCCCAGTTGCAAACCCTCCCCTGGGTTTGTTATGCTGACCCGGTCTTGATTCCAGCAAGGACAGTGAATTTGTTGTCTCAGTGGTGTTTTTGTAGAGAAGGTGATGAGGTGACAGCTCGAGGTGTAGGGATTCCTGCTAGTGGCAGGGATGTGGGGACCTGCTGCTGGCAGCCCTCATGGGGCTTAGTGGTTATAGCAGTCCCTGTATTTGCCCTGTCCTGCATGGGTCTCAGCCTTCAGCCAGCTGTTTCTAGCATCAGGGTGGCCAAGTGCACACTGCAAAATGAGCTGGTGTTGAATTCCTTGCTTGTCAGTGGGGAAGTACTGTACTCTGAGCACCAAAACTGAGTGGTGAGCTTATGTCCAAGCGGGTTCTTTCAGGTGCAGACTCTGGACAATTGAAAGCAGCCTGAGAGAAGAGTTGCAAAACCTAGCCTATGTGCTCAAAGGAGAGGTTGTCTGGGTGCACTTTTCTTACAGGAGGTAGCAATGCATGTACCTAGCAAGCTGTCTCGTGCAGTTAAATATTGGCAATTTATGGGAAGTGACATCTGAAAAAATGCAGGTGATTTGCTTGCTTATAGCACATTGAAAACAACTTCATTTTGTTGTTCAGCATCAGAAATGACAAAGCTGTGCAGTAGAATTAGGATATATGCCACAAAGGTTTTTGTTTTGGCTTGCTCTGAAAAGAGCTCCTATCCTCAATGGTACTGAGGTTTGCAAACTGCTCTGCTATGGGTGAACCCAATTCTGCAGAAATACTTTGTACCCATAGGAAAAATAAAAGGGCAGTGGCATAATACAAAGTTAAGGTCTACTTACATATCCATCTCTTTGGCTTATTAGGGCCTCTCAGGAAGAATGCTGTCACACAAACATCATCACGCATAGCCACAAACAGAACTTTCTCAGTTTTGTTCATGCTGGAGTATTTCTGTGCAAAAAGAAAGTGGATATATGTAGCAGTGAATGCAATGGCTACAGACACATCTGGTAAAACTGGGTGGTTATATTAAACTATGAATTGAAGGGAACATTAGAATGGTTGCCTGAGGCTCCAGTGTGACTTTTTCGTGCTCTGGATGGTTAACATGGAATAGCCGCACTGTTAGGACAGAGGAGCCCGGAATAATTTTCCTTGTCCTAGTTAAGTCAAGAACTATTAGAGCAGTGGAAATAAGGTTTCAACAAGAGGAGGAAAAGGGGTGAGGGAAGCGTCAGCTCTCACTCTTACTAGTTAGAGGGAAAAGCACACAGCGGCAGCAGAAGTCAGAACTGCAAGAGGTGTGAGGAGCAGTTACTGCTGAAAACAGAAGTTAGACTAACGATGCCAAAGCACGTGAGTGGATTAGGAATTATTTTCACTCTTTCTGGTGCTTAAAAAGAAAAAGAGCAAATTGCGTGCAAATGTGTGGTAGGACAGGGAGGGCAGACGGATGTGCTCTTCTGACCTGTGTGTTTGTCAGGGAAGGGTTCTCAGTTCCTGGCAGCTGGGTGTTGTGGTTTAACCCAGCATCACCCCATCGTTCCCTCACTACTCCCTTCCCAGTAGGATGGGGAAGAGAATAAAAAAAACTCAGAGTGGAACTCGTGAGTTGAGATAAAGCTACCAAGGCAGAAAAGGAAGAAGATAGTAATTATGACATATATGTATATGAATGTGTACAAAAGTGATGCACAAGCAATGGCTCACCACCCCCTGACTGATGCCCAGTTAGCCCCTGAGCAGCAGAAGAGTGAGAGATGAATTCTCATCCTCTTCATATGGTATGCAATATCCCTTTGGCCAGCTTAAGTCAGCTGTCTTAATTCTCTTTGTTCCCTCCCAGCCCTTTGCTGCAGACAGCCTGGGCTCTGTACACTGCTGCTTAGCAGCAGCTACAAACATCCATGTGGCAGCAACGTTGTTTTTCTCCTAGAACCTAAGCATAGCATCATACCAGATACTCTACAGAAAACAGTTCCACCCCATCTGAAACTAAGATGCTGAGCCACTCAGGGTCATTCCTGTCCCATCCAGTACCAGCACAGCACCTGGCTTCCACAGAGGACCTGCGGTGGTGGTGTTTTCTCAGTGCTGGGAGCAGAAAAGGGACAGCAGCTGAGAAATACTGGTAAATAACCTCAACTGCCTGGTGATACTGAGCTGTTTGGAGAAGTGATGGCAAGCACTTTTCAACGTAACTTTTTCACCTCCTTTTCCTAAGGCATGCTTGTCCCTGTAGTGTTTCTGTAATGCCTCCTGGTGATGCACGCAGGAAGGAACCTGATCAACTTGTTACACAGAGGAGGAAAGGAGATAAGCCCAGAGGGGAGGCAGAAGTGAGCATTAAACGTTCTTCATGGCTGGCTCTTTTAATGATCTGAAGACAATTGTCGTTTGTGTCATGTGAAATGATTTTCACAAAGCTTAAGAGAGAAAAGTCGTACTGTATTAGATACTTAGTGTCTGCAGCCGAAGACTTACTTTGTGCCTTTATCTTGATTACCTTTGTTACCTTGGGCACTTGATGGGGGAAGAAAGCCACATTGTTCTGATTGCTTCATGTTTCCAAGATACTTTTTTTTTTTTTTGAGGGGAAAGATTTCCTGAGCTTTGTTCGACCTCTGAAGCAGAATTTGGTCTTTCTGGGAATTGTGTGAGAGCAGATGATTGCCTGGAGCAAGAGAATACATACTGAAACTGCAGTAGCAAAGACCTTGATTTCAAAGGCCACCTTCTGCTGCTCTCCTTCTCTTCAGCCCTAAAGTTCACCAGGTTACAAACTCTGCTTGTCATCTTCCTATACAATGGGTAGCAGTTCTGCAGAAAATGAACAGAATGGTTTCTCAGGGGTTGCTTCATGCTTACATCCCAGCCAGCAGTCTCCTCCTGTGGAAACCTTGCTGTAGTCTTCAGAAGACATACTGAGTTGTCTTCTGGCCTTTCTGGATTCTGCCTTTACTACTTAATCTTTTGGGGGCCAGTCAGTAAATCCATGTCAACATACAGCTTTTGACCTTCAGGTTTGCAACCCAGCTAACACAGATACTTGGTAGGAGTTGAATATTCAGTAACAGAACTTCAACTGTTTTGTCCACAAATTGTTATATATCGATCAGCTTATGCAAAGGATTTCTTATGAAAGGCTAAACAAGCTACTGGGTGTTATTGATTGAAGGAAATGGGGAAAATATGTGATATTCCTTATTGATGTGGCTGAGCTTTGTGCTTGTTAAGCAGTGCTCTGTGTATGTATTCTCTGTTCATGGTTTGTGTTTATTTTGTTTACTGAGATCAGTCAGAAATACCTTGACAGCATGCTTATGTTTCTGGAGTAAACTCTATTGAAAGGAAAATCCTAACCAGCATCACTGCACACAGCTCTGCAGATGCTTTGGTGATGTTCCCTTCTGTGTTACTGTTAAGCTTTGAATGTGAGACACAAAGGGCAGAGCACGTTCTCAGTCGTTTTGCTTTTAAGTAGTTTTGGTAGTTGAGTAGAACTGTTCTAAAGTGTTTTTTTCTCTTTCAACTTAAACACAAACTCAAGAATCCCGTGGGTGTTTCAAGACTATGGCTCTTTCAAGACTATCTAGGATCAGCAGTTGCAATGTATGCAAGGTGCAGTCATTTTTTGTGTTTTGTTCTGTCTGCTGTTTGGCACAAGAGAGACTCCCCTGGCCCCCAACTGCTGCCAACAATTACAGTCACTTACCAGTCCCCAGCGGGAATAACTGTTTTCAGCCAATATTTACAGCCTGTTCTGTGCTGGAAGAATGGAGCTGCTGCTGCTATTGTGAGTTGGAGATGTAGGGAGGCTTCCTTTCGGCTCTTCAGTAAGAAATAAGGTGTAAACTACAGCTCTGGTAATGACTGTTAACTTTATTAGCGCCCAAGAAGCACTGCAGAAGATGTTGCATAGCTGCAGGCTTCCCCAGCTCCAACTAATTAGTGTATCTGTGTCTTCTGGGACTGACTGCTGATCTGTGAGTCACTGTGGTCACCTTGAGCTTGGTCTAGAAGGATCCTCCATACGTTTGTACATCACAAAGCACGACTGAAGCCAGGGCTCCAGGAGGTGTTCTGTGAGCTGGTTGGAGAGGTGCTTCTTTGGGATGTGTCTCTTCTGCAGCCTCTGTATGAAGGCAGGATCATTAACCAATGTTTGATGAGATACAGAAAAAACTCTTTAATTTGCTGAGTGCCTTTTATCTTATTTTAAGAGTTTCTCAAAAGCAAGTAGCATGATTGTCTCACAAGGACGTTGCAATTGCAGTATAATCATATTGTAATGTGCCAATATAAAGATTTATTGTTTCCTGTCATTTGAACAGCACAGCACACCAGTGTTTTGTTGTCATCCATATCTTTTTAGCATCAGATCTGGCCTCTTTTTCCACGTGCCTGCAAAGGTTGCTGTTCTATAGGAAGAAGAGTCATTGGCTTTTGGGAAGCTGGAAGTTCAAAGCAGCCAGCAGTGAAAATTGAGGTCCTGCTGTCTCAGCAGTGGTGTGTTCCTATTTGAGGTGTGTGGAAGACATTAGATGCTGTCTTGGCTTTGCAAGCTTACTGCCAGCAGCTAATTGCAGTGAAAAAGAGGCTTCTGATGTGGGTGTGCTCGCAGCACTTAATTTTCTCTCTGTAGGTTAATTGTGGTTTTGCTGTCGGTTTCTGTTCCTTCAGTTTTTTTCACTACCACAGGAGAGAAAAAATCTACTGGTCGAACGTGCTTCTGAAATGCATGGTCACTTTCTAAACCGTACTCCCAGTCTTGAGGAGAGTGCAAAATAAGGGGGTATTACTGTATGTGCTTGGACATCCATTCATGCTTTCAAAAGGGAAAACGTGTGCACTCTTTACTGACCTGCACTCCTTGTATGGAGGATTTCCAAAGGCTGGACAGCTCTCCATAGATTTGGTAGCATTTGTAGTTTATTTCTTTCTAGCTTGCCAACAGTGAGAAGAGTTAGTTGAGGTGAGAAAGATATAAACCAGGAAGGGAATGGGCTCTTCTCTGACAACAGAGGGGAGAGAAGCAGATAATGATGTTTAGGTTATGGTCCGGGAGAGGTGAAAGCTAGAAAAGGAAGAAAAGTGGAGGTAGAGGTCTCCATGGTGGTCAGGGAAAGCATTCATTTTCAGATAAGCAATTTTAGTCATTAGAAATGCTAATCCACAACTTCTCTCCCTTCATAAATTTATTTGATGAGTCTAAGCCTATTCCTTAGGATAGGAGTGATTCAAGGAAATAATGGGGAAGGGTTGATCCTTTCTAGCCTCAATTATTTGCACCTTGATGTGTTTAGCAGTCTCATTGCATCAAGGTGATGTAATTGGGTAGGAGCTCCTTAGTCCTCAATCTAGATAACACAATGCTGCAGCATGTTACCTACTGACACTGTAAGCTGTGTTGAATGACTTGGTTTCTGTAAGGAGCAGTCAGGTATTTTTGATGTCTTGGATCTTATTGCAGACTGCTCTGTGGCCTGAAGCCCGACAATGGTTGTTTATTGGGCACGCCAGAAGGAAAGATAACTTGCAGAAGAGTGGATTGTTCCAGAGACTTTTACAGGAACCAGGGGATGTCATAAGTGCTTAATCTTCCCAGCAGAAGCAGTCTACTTCTTTGATTTACCTTTTTGTAGCTTGAAATGGAGCTGCGTGGATGCTAAAAGCCCCTGCTCCTGAAATAGAGAGGAATAAGCACTTCAGTGATGACTGCTTCAGGAGAGGAGAGGGACAAGGTAACAACGTACAGCTAGCATGTATCAGGCACATCACTTAATGTATCCAAAGACCTTAGACACTATCAACACAAATGTGGCAGAGGAACCCAGAGAGATCTAGTTTTATAAACCAGACAGTATGTTAGTGTAAATGTGGGTGTAAATGGGTATAAATGTGGGACCTGCAGAAGTGAGGGTGCTTCCAGCCAAGTGAACTATGAGGAGTGTGCTCACAGATGCTCAGGAAGTGTGATGCAGGTCCAGGCCTCCCTAGGATTGCCTGCAGCTGTTCTCCTGTACGATTGGCACATCCCTCAGGGCAGCTCTCCTCACATGCTCACAGTGCAGCTTGCCTGTGCAGAAAGGCTGATACAGAGGTCTGCTGCCTCCGAAATAGGTGAATTCTTCCAATATCAACATCGATTTGAATGGTGTTATCCTAGCTTTTACACTAATGGGTGTTGTGTAGAAGCTGCTTGTTCTTTTCCCGCAGTACCCAAATTGCCAGCGTACCTTGCAGCCCGATTTGCCTTTCTCAGCATCCCTGCACCTTCCCAGGTCACTGCTATCTGCACATTGGCCTATTCCCAGCTGGCAATGTGCTCAGAGCCTCTGAGGTTCCACTGCTACTGATGTGCTGGGGACACATCTTGTAAACAGAACACAAAGAGCGTACAGCCATTTGTGGGCGAGTGGCTTCCAGCAGGAGTGACCCCACAAAGCATGTGGGCCAGCGATGTACCTGTGGGTGCATCGTGGGAGATGTGTATCTGTTCTCCCTGTGTGGAGGTACAGGGCTGCTTTGGTGGCACCTCCTGGCCTTTGACTTCACCCAGTGAGTGTGTGGAGTAAAACACTGTGAGCTCTGTTCATATGTCAGGGGCTAAATTAGGCTGTGCTTATTAATATTGGTAATTTCAGTTGTGCCAGAATGCTTTGAAGATGGGACAGTGGACAGTGACAGTGTGACAGTGGCAGTAAACACTTTTAAATGACAGTTCTGTTCACTATGGGGTTCTGTTCACTTAGGTTAGGCCAGCAGGAGAGGGAGGTGATCGTCCCCCTCTGCTCAGCTCTTGTGAGGCCCCATCTGCAGCACTGCATCCAGGCCTGGGGCCCCCAGCACAGGAAGGATGTGGAGCTCTGGGAGCGGGGCCAGAGGAGGCACTGAGATGAGCAGAGGGCTGGAGCAGATCTGCTGTGAGGAAAGGTTGAGGGAACTGGGCTTGTTGAGCTTGGAGAAGAGAAGGCTGCAGGGAGACCTCATGGTGGCCTTCCAGTGCTTGAAGGGAGCGTATGAACAGGAGGGGGAACGGCTGTTTGTGAGGGTGGTTAGTGATAGGACAAGGGGGAATGGTGTTAAACTGAGACAGGGGAGGTTTAGGTTGGATATGAGGAGGAAGTTTTTCAGCCAGAGGGTGGTGAGGCACTGGCACAGGTTGCCCAAGGAGGCTGTGGATGCCCCATCCCTGCAGGCATTGGAGGCCAGGCTGGATGTGGCTCTGGGCAGCCTGGGCTGCTGGTTGGTGACTTTGGTGACCCTGCGCATAGCAGGGGGTTGGAACGAGGTGATCATTGTGGTCCTTTTCAACCCAGGCCGTTCTATGATTCCATTGGTTGGTAATCGAGAGAGGCAGCTGCTGCTGGTGTGTGGCTTCAGCTAGGATGAATTAGAAGTAAGTGTGTAACTTAGTGTCACTGTTTAATTAAGCAGGGCTGGCCCTGGCTATGTTTTTTTTGAACAGAGATTTTCATTTCTCTTCCTTCTCTGGATGGCACTGTGGGCAGTGGTGTATAGGAGCCCTGGCTCTCGCTGGAGGAACCTGCTGCAGCAGGGAGGGTAGCACAAATCCAAAGTTTGCCTTGTGCTTTCTGTCTCTTTGCCATGCAAATGTGATGTTTAACCTTTGAAAACTTGCTGATAAGCTGCTATCAGCAAACGGTTAAAACAACAAACCCTCCCACCTTGCTGAGCTGGGATAGGAACTTCCCAGGGCTTCAAGGCCTGGGTAGTTAAAGACCAGCAATAATCTGGGACCAGCAGCCAGGTTGGGACAAAGGTGACTGAAGAAGTCAGCTGCAGCTGCTGGCTTTGTGCTGTTCATACATCTTCCCTGTAAGTATTTATTCTGCACAAAATCTTCTGTTTTGAACTAGATGCCATCACAAGAGTGCAAAGCCATGCTACAGCAGTGAGCAGCATCTCTAACAGATGTTAAACCAAATGCAATCCGAGCTCTGAGCACAATGCAACAGTCGCAGCTCTGCTTTCAGCACTTGTAGGAGAATTTCAAAGCAAATAGCATTCTGTTTGTTCAGTTCTTTAAATAAAATACATCTGTAGGGAATTGTGTTTGAGTCCAGATACTCAGCATTCTGCTGGTATTTTGTTGGGATGAGAAGTAACAGCTTGAAAGAAATCCTTGGCTGATAGGAAAGGGGAAAAAAAATCTGATCACCAGGTGTGTTTTGTAATAGTTTCCAGATCACATGATTCTCTTTGTTGCATATGAGTGGTTTTGTGTTTGTTCTATTCATGTTATTTATTGATTGATTTATTTATTACCAAGAATATTGGCTTACAGAGCTGGGCTAAGTCTTGCAGTCCTTTACATTTTTGTGGGATGGGAAGAATATGCAGCAGGCTGAGGACTGGAAGCCCCAGTGTCTTTGCTTGCATGGTTGTGATGGCAAGAGGGAAGATGGTACGATGAGCTGTGTGTATGATGGAGGACTGTAACAGCTTGTGCCTTTCCTAAAATTTCCTTGAAAATAGGGAAACAACTTGAAGTGTAGCTATAAAATTACTAGAGAAAAATCATTAGTAGATTATCTTAAAGTGTGTTACTTTAAAATCCAATCCAGAATGAGATGTATGCATTTAACATGGAAAGCTGCGAGCTCTATTGTGGGAGCTGCTTTCTTAATTTAGATTAACACTGTAACATAAAAGAACTATAGAGTGTGCTAAGGAAGGATGTGCTAAATGTGATGAAGTCTTTCTGCTTCCAGCTCCCATCCTTTCTGAAAGCACATACTTAATTTGGCAGTTTTCTGCTGCGTTTAAATGTACTGTGTAGCATCAAGGTGTGCTAATAGGATTTTTTGGGGGGTACCAAGAGCAATTAATTAAACAGATTTTTCTTCAATAGGATTCTGAGTTTCCTTATTGCTTTTCTTTCTAGAGAGAAGAATTCGGTGCTGGGCTGTCTTGAGCATTACCTGTGGTGCAGCTTCAGGGACCAGCTTGGTTTACCTGACTTGAAGAGTCACATGTACAGCAAGCCAAGGGGACATGGGCTTTCAGTGCACCTGGAAGAATGTTCAGGTACCCACAGCTGTCTGTGCTTGAGCTGTAGCAACGAGTCAGAAACTTGAGCAAGCACAAAACAATGAAGCACTCACTCCTGCAGCTACCCATAAATTTTAGATGTGCTTTGCTTTTCAAAGGTGGGGATGAGGTAAACTTACCATCTTGTGTGATAGTATGTTCACAGCCGTGTCACTGCTAACCTCACCCTCCTACAGTAGCTTAGTTGCAGGATGTCTGATGGGTTCTGATTCAGATGCAGTCTGTAGAGAACAGGAGGAAACGAGTCGACACACCAGTGAAATTCCATAAAATGTAGAGAATAATGATTCACTTCAAAATTGAGAAGCAGGCTATAGGCTAAATAATGCTAGAACAAGATGCTCTTAGCCATTTGTTTGTTTTCTAGCAACTGTTCAATGTTTCTAAAACTATGCTTAGTGTCTATAGTAATATCAGACTTGACTGCTGGAGGTAACTGCTGTGCTATGGGCACTCATTTGCTTGCTCTTGCTGCTGATTTTGTGTCTGATGTCTGTTGCCATAGGTAGTGCAGAGCTTGTGTGTCTCACTTTCTGTCTGATGCTGCCCTTTGGCAAGTACCAGCTGCAATCAGGGGCTTTCTTATTGTGTTTTTGTATGAAAAGAAGGTATCTAACACTTCAAATAGGGTGCAGAGCTGTATGTGAGAACTGTGAGAAGGAGCAGATTGTAAAGCAATACTATAATCTTTTGGGAATTAAGCTTAGAGGAATGTTGTTTAAAAAAAAATAAATATTCTTGTTTTCTTTACAGATACTAGCTGAGAAATCATTCCTTTAACTGTAAAATCATTGTAGTTTTTTTTAGTTTGTGAATGGACGTATGCAGAAGGCAAGAAACCTTTCCAATCTCAAGGAGACTGAAAACAGCCTTGTTCTATAAATTTTATTAAGACAATTCATACAGGAGAAAAATAGAGATATGAGCCACCCATATGAAGGATTGCAGGAACAGGAAAGGTGGAGATACATATAATATAATATAAAAGCTCTCAATTTTTAGTTGTTCTGTGAGCAATAATGGGTGCTATAGAGGCAAAGCATTCATGTGTTCAGTCTCTATCGTGCTGTGGTTTATAATTAAGGTGAAGTATTTTACTAAAGAAAGGCATTCTCCCTTGATTTAAACTTTATTTCATCTCAATGAGAGCAATTAGTTGCATAAACTACCCTGCCCTTGCATCTTCACCAACAATTCATCAGTTTCTTCATCAGCACTGTGTCTTTTTATTGGTCCCATTTTCTTTGGTTGATAGAAAAGGAGCTCTGGTTTGGTGTGTAATATGCACAGTCGTGGGGTCCTAGTGGCATAGAGGTGCCTTAAGGACAAAAAGTGCCTCTGTGGAGGAATGTGAAGTCTAGTAAATCACAAGCAGTGGGGGAGAAAGTCAACCAGACATGCTGTAATCATGTAGTTTATTGTCTATATCTTTTTTTTCCTGACCCTGTTAGATTCTTTATGCAGGGGATACAGGCACTTTCTGCAAACTTTGCCTCACTATTAAGTGGGATGTTGGATCTGAGCAGGCTTGCAGCCCTCAGCTTGAAGGGGATGTGTACTAACTGTTGTTTCTCTCCTCGTGAAGTACTGCAGGTTTTGTATACTGCTATGACAGAACTGTCCTGGGATGTCCTGGGGTTAATGCCTCAGCTGCCATGTTTTTGAACATGACTGCCATTCTTTCTCACCTAGGCATCACTTGTGTTTACAAGCATGGTACTTATTTTCTCTTATTGAGAACTTATTGAGGTTGGTGGCCCTGCACGTGGCAGGGGGGCTGGAGATTTGTGATCCTTGAGGTCCCCTCCAGCCCTGGCCGTTCTGTGATTGTCTGGATAGGTAAAACCCTGTGCATGCAAAGCTGATGGTTTGATTTAGATGAACACTGGGACATTGCCTAACTTTTACGTGCCCCTTTGAGGGATGTTTTGTTTTTGGCTGTCCTTTGGAGACTGCTCTATGACTTAATTGAGATAGCAAGTGTGTTTGGTATGCCATGCAGCACCTCCTGAGAGTGTCCTGCTTTAGGTTGGTACGTGTGATTCTGTGCTGTCCAGCATCACTCTTGAAAGCAAGAGTCAAAACCACCATTGCTGACAAGTTTGACACTCAATCTAACTGTTCTGAACCAAAAATCTGTTAAACCTGACTTCCAATGCTTAAGGTTTTATCACTCTTTGTAAAGTGAGTAATTCTGTGTTGTGATTCCTCAGACCAACCAAGAAGATCCTGGGGTCTGTGTTCAGCAGCAGCAGAACAGAAGAAATGCCACAGGAAAGAGGAGAAGGAAAAAGAGCAGTGAGCTGTAAAGAAAAAGCTACTGAGAGCTTCATGGTGCTGGTCTGGGAGGAGGATGATGAGTAGGTTTTATGTGTCTTAGGAGTATTTACATAGGGCTGATCAACGGTTCTCAAAGGAACTTCATCACAAAGCTACAGAGAACAGTTAATACCAAAAATAGTGCCTCATTCTATCAGGCTCCAACTTACAAATGCTTGAATTCAGCTTCCTTAATGGGCTTTTGACATTTTTTGTCTTATTTTGCTATAAGTCTGAGTAATATTCCTCAAAGAGATTGTGTAACAGCAGCAAGGCTGGAAAGATTTAATTCAGCAAGACCTCATGCTGCAAAAGATCAGATTAATTTTTTAGCTTCTGGTCTTGCTGCAGAGCTTTCAGTATTTCATTGTCCTCATAGGAAGAGATTCCTGCAAAGTTCCAGGCTCCCCTTTTACTTTGCTCAGATGGAGCAACCTCAGTCAGCCTGCTCAGCCATTAGGTCCCTGTCAGCTCTGCTCTCCTGATGGTTCTGTGGTGAATTGTTTGTTGGCAAGCCTCACCCAAAAATGGGCTTTACTATAGACTTTACCAAAACTGAACAGACTGGTTACTTCCATTCTCTTGAATTTGTGCTCCTGCCACTGGATAAAGTTGCCTTGGTTGTGACAACTTGATATTTATAATTTGCACTCAGTTTATAGCTCTTTATTTGCACTCTATAGCTCCAAATCCTTCTTACAGAACATCTGCTCAGCAGTTGTTGGTGTATTTGTGCGAGTGGATTTTACCCTCTGAACAGAACATCCTACATTGTTTCATTATTTCCCAGTGGTTTCCTATTTCTGCACTGACAGATCAGTGCCTTTTTGTGGGAATAATGTAGATGATAGGACTCTCCTTTCCACATGTTAATGCTGAGGCTTGGCTCTCAGGTCCCACGAGCCCAGCAGTGCTCTGCAGCTCCCAGCCTGGGAGGGGAAGGGTGGCTGTAGCTTAGCCAGCTTTAAAAGCATCCCTTATGGCTGATAATTGTACATTCTTATTACTTTTGCAGCATTTGTCACTGCTGGCAATTCTGTTACTGTTAATTATTGTTATGGAGGGCTTCATTTTGGAGCGTTCTCTGGGAGAATCACTGCTTCCCCAAATAAATGGATCTGCTTTTCTCGTGGGTCCTCTGCTAGGGATTTCTACAAATGACCACCAAGGGGAAAAATAAGCAGAAAATGTACTCGTCTCCTTCCCTTTAATTGTGTTTTTGGTTAGGCATTAAAGACGGGGGGTGACTTTCTCAAAGCACTGCGTGTCCGAGTTCGTAGCCACCGCCAGCTCTCTGCTTTCAATCATGAACAGACCTGAAGGCCTCACCACAGCTCAGGTCCTGTCAGGTTGCAATTATTCTCAGCTGTGTTTGCAGGAAGGACTCTTGACCAGAGTCTCCTCAGTTCTGAGATTTTACAAACCAAAACCACCAGAAGATCTCCAGGCTTACAGACGATTTCTGTTGCCCACCCCACCACTGAAGTTCAGGGCACTCAGAAGTGGAACGTTTGCCTGCAGGCTTGGAGGGAATCAAGTATTTTGTACGTTTCAGAGCTTGACAGTGAAGCATCCTTTTAGATATCCTATCTATGCAAATACTTTGGCTTTCAGCAGAGTGGATTTGTAAGCAGCCTTATATACATGCAGTTATGAAATCAGCCTTTGAGTTACTTCAGTCTCTTCTAATTTTCTGCTTTTGCCAGAGCGAGTGTTTGGCATTTGCTGTAGTTTTTCTGATTCCCTGTGTGCCAACAGAGATGGGACACTGGGATGAACGGGCATTGCTCTGATGTAGCACACCATCCCTTACATCCAAAGATAGATTTTTTTTTTTTTTTTTTTATTTTAAAGTATTATTATTTCTCCCTAAGGTCAGTGTCACGTTACCAAGGCCTACAAGCAGCAAGCTTACGTTATTTTCGAATGTTGGCCTGATATTGTTGTTTTCAGTTTCCTGTATTTTCAATGGTTTTCCAGTTTATTAAAACTGAAGGTCACTGGATTGGAGGTGCTTGTTAAACGAGCATCTTAGAACCAGGCTCAAATTAATGTGACGTGTCAACTTTAAAGTGCTACGCCTAGCAGATACTGTATAGCATTCCTATTAGTTACTCATTGGCTCGGAAGTCCTTAATTATCCTATCTTTTACAAATACAGTGAATATCACAGAATCACAGAATGACCTGGATTGGAAGGGACCTCAAGGATTTCCAACCCTCTGCCACAGGCAGGGCCACCAACCTTTTTTTCCAAGTTTGTTGATAAATAAATTATAGTTACAAATTACATAAATTATAAATCATGAATAGTTACTTGTTAAGTACTTTTAGCTTTTCTTTTGCACCCATTTCCACTGGCTTTGCCTGCTGTGTCTCAGTGGTCCATTTTGTTACTCAGATATCCTTTCTAGCTGTGAATTTGTCACTAGTGCTTGTGTGCTCCCACATGAACTTTGTTTTTATAGTAGCTTATATCCTTACCATACCCCGTACTTTTTTTCCTTCTGTTTTTGCTTTAACATTGAACTAAACATAGGGTCGTGTTTGACCATCTGATACTTCATAAAGAGTCCCCTGCTTTTGCCTTGTGTCTGGAGGAGACATGGGGAAATTCTAACACTGATCCACTTGTAGTTACACACCACTTGTGCAACAGAGGAGCTAATGTGTGCTGTTGAAGCACATAACTGATTGCAGCCCTCCTGTTTCCTAATGCTGTTGTTTGGCTACCAGCATGATCTTATAAGCAGCCATCGCTTTTAGGCCAGTGGTTGCTTTTCATACTGAGTGAAGGTACTTATCTTGGATTCAGTTCAGGACCATTTGTAAAGTTGTAACCTGGGCTGTTGAGACGAGGACACAATTCAGTGTTGGTACACTGACCCTGGGCACCATGGAAAAGAAAATCTGAAGTTGCACGTTGAAGTGCTTTTCCTCTATTAGAGCCGCCCTGGGGTTTTGTTCCCACTTACTTTCCCTGCTGGGTGTTTTTGAAATGTCACTGCAGTTAACCCTTGGAAACCTCTGAAAATTGTTTTCTGTTCTATTTTTGCCTCTGAGCTTTTAGCTGCGTTAGGCAATATTTCTCCTTTTCTACCACTTTCTGAGCGTGGTACTGTGCTCCCCTTCTCAATCCTGTCTTTATCCTATTTTGTCTTAGGGTAAGGAAGCAATTGCCATTTTGCTTTCTGTCCTAAAAGTGCACAGGAATCTATAAGCTCATTTCCACACCGTGGTGGCAAAGCTTTAAAGCAGAACTTTGTGCTCTGGGAACAAGGAAGGCAGGACCCAAATGTCCAGGTGGTAAGAAGTCGTGGCATGCAGACATCCCTTGGAAATGTCATTCCCTTCACAGCACTGCTGCTTCTTTTGTGTCCTACTGCTTAACCTGCAGCTGTTGTATTGTCTGGGTAGAAACCTCATGATGTATTTTTCGTGAATTCTGGCTCTTAAAAAATGGGTTTTCATTCATTAGATCTCCTCAGCAGAAGTTAATGTGTGCTTCCTTTGATCATGAAAGTAGGTAACGAGAGATTTGCATTAATTTTCATTTTCTCCGGTCAGCTTTATAAAGCTCCATTCAAAAACTGAAGTCCCGAATCAAAGCTGGAATGATTGTGGCTGCCACTGCATTTGGGGCCCACTGATGCACTCATATCATTGCAGCCCTTTGGTTGGATTGATTGCATCCAGCTCCTGGGTACCGCTGAGAGGTGAGGGTGTGCAGAGAGCTTCCATGCTTTACCTTCTGGCTGTGCCATCCAGGCCATCTGCTGAGCCCCTGGCTCCCTGTCAAAGACACTGAAACAAAAAAACAACAAATAACCCTACTGTCTTACCACGTGCAAACAACAACCCATCTCCTCATGTAAGTGCATTTTGTGTAAGTACTCTCTGTGTGTGTGGCTCTGTTAGCCTTCAGGAAGGCCGTTCTCCTTCCAGTGAAGTTAGAACCAGGGGTATAAAGGAGCACAGTCTTCGTTTTCCAAACTCAGATCTGCTTTGTTTGTTGCACCCTGGTCTGCTTTGTTTGTGATTTTGGGATGTTACCCAATTTCTCCAGAAAAAGATGGGAATGCCTCAGTCATCCTCTCAAAATGTGCCTCATAGGGTAAATGTCAGGACATCCAATTTTGGCTTAGTTGCTTCCTACTGGCTAGGAGCATGGGAGGTGGAAATGTGGAAAATCCTGGCTGTTAATAATCTGGAAGCTACAAATTGTTGAGAAACAGTTCTTATCACACTGAGTTCTGTTACCCCCCTCCAAGATCATGGAATCATAGAACTGCCTGGGTAGGAAGATGCCTTATAGCTTGCCCAGTTCCAACCCCTGCTGTGAGCTGGCTGCCCCCCACCAGCTCAGGCTGCCCAGAACCCCCATCCAGCCTGTCCCTGAGCACCTCCAGGGATGGGGCACCATGCTTTCTGGGCAGCCTATGCCAAATGGTGTAATAGCATAGTGTGCAGCTGAGGTTTTTCTTCAGGCCTTAATTCCTGGCCATGCTCGCCTCCCTGCTCCTTCTCTCCTATCTCAGAGATGCAAAACCAAGGCTGAGCTTGGTTCTGGGCAGAGAGAATGCAAGTATTGAGGTGAGGGATGTGGTTTAGTGGGAAGTATTGGTGATAGGTGGGCAGTTGGACTGGCTGAGCTTGGAGATCTTTTCCAACCTTAGCGATTCTATAATTGTACGACCAGTGATCTGGTGCTGCTCTTGGTGCCTCCACCAGGACACTGCCATCCACCCAGGCCTCCAGCATGGCGCGGTGCCCTTGCATCTGGCGTGCAGAACTGAGGACGTGCGTTGGCACGGCTGTGGGATGGGATGAAGATGGCGGTGGGCTGCTGTGTGTCTGGAGCCCTGCTGTGCCCTCTGCTCCCTGCGCACGGCCGCACGTCTTCAGCTCGGTGTGCTCGGAGCTGTGCTGAGCACTGCTGACATTGGGCGCTTGTCTGCCTGCTGTGCGAATGTTTGGGGGAGCTGAATGCGTGATTCTGTCTGTGCTCCTATTTGGATTTTGTTGGTGCCTTTGCATCACTTATCAAACACAAGCCTCCTATTGTTCTCCCTGCGGCTTCCTTCCAGTGCATGCTTATATTTCATTATCTTAATAATAATACCCAGGGTTTGAAATCCTCAAAAAAAAAAAAAAAAGCACCAACCCGAGAGATAACAAACTCCTTTTCTGATTACTAAATGCACTTGATTCATAGAACAGATGGCTGCTATTCGATACGCTGCCGTCACCGAGCCGCGCGCAGGGGCAGCAGCTCGGCTCGGAGGCAGCGGAGGATGTCCTCGCCCGCTCCTTCCCCGGCATGGCAGCACTGATGCCATTTTCCCCCCAGCCCCAGCGATGCACAGCCTGCTCCCTGCATCCCCTCCCCGCCTTGCTGGCGTGGGCTTGCTGGGCTCGTGCTGCCCGGATCTGGCAGGCAGGAGGTGGCTGGCGGTGCCTGCACGGATTGGCTGCCCTCTGCTCCCCAGCCAGCTCCGCCGAATCTCCAAACAGCCCCATTTCCATCCATTCATGAATCTGTGACGTCAGCACGCTTCTGTGCTCCTTTGCAGCAGGCTGCAGGATTGTGTGGGTGGAATTTCCTTTTATTTTGCAACACTTCCTTTTTTATTTTTTTTTTTTTCCTTTTTTCTTTCTTTTTCTTTTTCTTTTTTTTTTTTGCCTTCCATCTTTTTAAAACCAGAAAATGGAGCATCACGTCGGCAACCTTCATCCTTGTGAGTATTTGGAGAAAATGTCTGTTTTGAAGCGTGTGTGCTTGTGTCTGTGTTGGATGGGCAGCGCTCCCGTTTCGCCATTTATCTGGGAAGGACAGATGGATGTTGCATTTGTGATGTGATAGGGCTGAAAAACGATGCTGAGGGCAGGGATGGGGAAATGGGAAACCTGAATTCATCCATCCCCACGTTACAAATCTGGAGCTGCCCTGTCCTTTCGCTTGTCTGAGAGACATTTTTCAGTTACAATTCTGCACGTTATCTTCTTGTGCCCCCCTTTTAAAGGGGAAGCAGGGAAAGCGATAGAGATTGGATATGTGTGGAATATGCAGGGAATGTCATACTAGAAATGGCAATTCTGGTTTTTGTTTTGTTTCCTTTTTTTTTTTTTTCCTCCCTTCTAGGCAATTGTGATGCTTTCCCATGTGGACTAATGAAATGCTTCTTCTGTTGTGTCACGGTAGTAAATAATTCAAATGCGTTTCTGAAGTGATGGAGAGATGTCTTTTTCTTCTTAGCAGCCTGTTAGGAATTTTCCCTTTATTACAGCAAGCAGCAGCTTGTGTGGCATCTGCGTGGCACCGGGAGCTCCCCCCTTTCCCCAATAAACCAGGAGCTGGGAGCAGCATTTGGGTTAAAGATCAGTTCACGGGGGCAAGATTTGTCGTATTCATGCTCACCTGGATGAGGCATGATGTCATGTTTTCTCCCAATGAAATGAGTGGAGCTGTTCTATGATTTTATTTTTGGAGCCTGGGGGGAGGTGTCTGTGCTGCAATATCTTAATCATAGCAAGCCAGATAGCTCTGTTCGGTAAATGAAAAATGGGCTATTTTGGGTTGATCTGGGGAAAGATGACATCAGGTCTGTATGTTTGGATAGATGGATTTTATCAATAGGCAGTCTGTTTCAACGACAGAAGAACTCGTGAGCGCTGGTTTTGAGGGAGAACACGTAGAAATATTTGAGAAGAACAGAAGTGAAATGAGAGAGATTGAGCAGGTCTGGCTGCAGGTGTGGCCCTTCTCTCAACACCTGCTGTGCCATCACAGATATCCTGCAATTAAAGTTGTTAGTGGCGTGCAAGTTTCTGCTGCTGTCCTTTTTGCTGTGTGGCTTTTTATTTCTGGGGCTGCGACCTCTTGAAGCTCCATTTCTGTAGCACAGTGCTGCTGTGAAACTCCAACACACGATGTTTTGGTGGAGCTGGTTGCCCCTGCTCTCGCACCGGTTTTGTTCCTGGGCCCTCTGGGTCTTTGTAAGCTGGAGCAGTGCTGTCACTCAGAGCTGTCTTTGTCCCCTGCTGCCTGATGGTTGCATCTGTGGCCGGGATTCACTGTGACCCCCACGCCTGCAATTAGCCAACAGCTCCCAGTGCAGCGCATCTGGTGAGCATGCTCTGCTGTACGGTGTTAATGGGGGCACGTTTTCCTCCCTCTGCTTTTTTAACCTTCCTCTTTTGTATTCCATGCTGAGGAGTTGGTAAGTGCCTTATCTCTGATGGATCAGCAAATTGAGTCATGATTTGTTTGAGGATCTCTTCATAGGTAAGCGGTTTCACAATTGATAGTTATTAAAATAGGCGCTGTTCTGAGAGGACAGGATAAAGGTTTTGTACTGTTTTCTGTTGTGTTCTTTTTTAATGACTGGGAGCAAATATGAGAAGGTGTCTGAGCCTGGGGTTGTTTGGAATTGGTGCTTCTTTTGGGGCTTCCTCAAGTTCAGTCGTGGAAATAGTCATCATATTTTCCAAAATGGGAGAATCTTACAAGCTTTTATCTATCTATCTATCTATCTATTTATATCTATCTCTATAAAAATAAAAGAGAGGAACAGGTCTGACATCTGCCATATGGACAGATTGATGTTGGTGCAGGTTCTGCAGCCCTGCTGTTCAGGACAGGGTGGGCCAGGCAGTGCCCACAGCTATCTGCACCCAGCAGCTCTGCTGAGCTCCCACCTGAAGTTCCAGCTGCGGAGGAAGATTGCAGAGGGCTGCTTCTGCACATCACTGAATGAAAGTGAATAAATTGAGGCAAATGCTACCTCTGTGTTTGCAGAAAGGAGGTAGGAGTGGAACACTTCAGCAAGCCCTGGCCTGTTTAGGACATTTCTTTTCTCTCCTTATGCCCTGTGCTGGGGCTGGAGCTCCTGAACGATGCTCTTGCTGTGACACTTCAGCAAATCACTTTTGCTTTTTGCAGGGGAAAAGGGGGTGGGCAGTAAATATTTCACTGAAACCATGCACTGCTTTGGATTGGATAGCAAGCTGGCTGCCATGGCAAGGTGGGCTGGAAGCAGAAACACTGTGTGTGCTTGCTGTCTCCCCTGTGAATACTTACTTTTGACCTCTGTACTCTTCCCCTGTTTATAACCTTAACCAAAATGTTGCGTGCTGGAGTGGGCTTAAAGGCACTTGTGACAACTGGGAGTAGGCTGGGGTCAAGAAGGGGTTTTTCCTTGGAAAGCATGTGGTTCTGTAATCATCTCTCAGACCTGTGATATTGTCCCTGCTGTTTATAGAGCAGGGTGAGGGGTGCTGTGAGGAAAGAAAGGAGATGCAGACCCCCATGGGGTGTGGAGGGAAGCTGGGCTTCCTCCAGCAGCAGGACTGTGGAGTGCAGGCCTCGGAGTGGAGGTTTCCTTTGCTCCTGGGATGCTTGTCCTCTCCTGTCCCCAGCCCATCGCTTTGCAGCCTTCAGGTCTTGTGAAGGACACCGGAAGCAGTAATGAAGATGCACGGCTGGGAGCTTACCCTTGGAATCTGGAACACCTTACCTCTGTCCTCACGGTCTGAGAAGATCCCCCTCCTTTGTCACAGCTACCTAGCAGGGTGAGCCAGGGGCTGGCGTTGCCTTGGAAGGTCCCTGCAGGATGCCAGGCGGCACACAGGGCCTGTACACTCTGCTCTGTGATTCTGCAGCCCTTGACATTGTGCACTGTGTGTGCTGCCCTGATCGTGTTACCACCACAGGCAGCTCTTGTGGCTGAAGAATAGGATCATACCTCTTGGGTGCTGCTCCAGCCCGTACGCCGTGTCGGTAAGATGGGTTTAATAGAGGCTCCTGAGCAGGCCATTGTGCTCGCTGCTCTGTTGAGGAGTAATCCTCTTTGCAGTGATGCTCACTGAGCACAGCCTGGTGCTGCTGCTCCCCCTGGGAGCTGCCTGCTCCTCCAGGTGTGCTGCTCTCCCTGTTGGGTGCCAGCATTTGTAGTGGTGATGGATGGCCAAAGCTCTGCACGTGCCCCGGTATTTGTTTTGTTTTCATCTGCAGCTGTTTAGTTACCTTAATGCTGGGTATGAATCACATAAGCTGCTGGAGCTGAGGAGGCTGTGTATAGTTTTTATGTCAGAAATGCTTTGCAAATGTTGAATAATTCATATCTACTACAAAAATAATAATAACTGTGTGAGTGAATTTACCTGAGACCGGGCTGATGTCTCACGTGAATTCAAGTGAGAGTTTGATTCAGTCATAGGATTCCTGAAAATAGCACTTACATATTGATCTTCATCCTCGAAGATCTCTCAGACATTAATTAATCTTAACACTGCTCCTTGGAGGAAAATATGATGTTCCTGTTCTGTAAGGGAAATTACAAGGCACAGCCCATGGTAGTACTTGGAAATCTTAGTAGCTTCACGTGGCAATGCCAGGGAAGCCATCAAGGGGTCTGTGAGCTCTGAAGTTCTCCTGGCTTTTGTAGTTGTGAAATATTTGAATTTAAATCCTTTAATTTGTTACTGTTAATTTGTAATGTAATGTGGATCTTAACGAGGTAGTAAAGTGCAAAATTCTGAAGAATGGAGAGAGGGAAATGGCCCTGAAACCTGTGACTGGCTTTTCAAAGGTGTTTTGTACCATCAAGGCAGCTATTAAGATAAGAGATACATACAGCGTAAAGGCACTTCTAAATTTTGATCCAAGGTGGCCTCCAGTAGTAATTCAGTGGTATTAAAGGCTAGCCAGTGTTTAGCCTGTTATGGCAGCTGGGTGCTGCACAGCATCCTTGAAGAGCTTGTGACAGAGGGCATCAGTGGTCTGTTGGCTGTTGAAGCAGTGTACATGAAACTACTGGCCTTTGATGGATGCTCATAACTCAGGACGTGCAAGCAACCATAGACATTGGAAATGATAGAATTGTTAAGGTTAGAAAAGACCTCTAAGATCCAACCATGAACCTGTCACCACTGTGCTTATTTGGTAAGGGAAAAAGGAGGGCTCTTCTATGGGAAGGAGACTGTAGGGGCAGCAGATATGGTTTCATGGCACCACAGTGGGGTTAGAAACCCCTTTCCCATTTGCAGATGTGGAGTCCATGGGCATACAGAGTTAATTTCACATCATTGCATTCAGGTCATTGTAACAGCACAAAATGGGGTGGTCTCTCCTTTGCCAGCCCTTTTGCTGCCCCTCTGCCCTGTCCTCCAAGGGTGGCTGGCATCCTTTTTTCCAAAAACTGTCGGCCTCAATTTAGAGCCACAGAGAAGGGCTGGCTGCTTTGCTATAGCAATATGTAGTACCAAAATCCTGCAGTGAATGTAAGAGTCATTATGCAACATCACTTATTTCCTGTGGCATCAGATTATGCAATTTCTGAGCAGAAGAATGCAAAGCCCTGGAAGAACACAGCAGCATTTTAGGAGATCCAAAAATACCTTATACAGGATAGAGGAAGCATTTATGTATGTAGTGCTGAAAATACACACTTATGTAAGCTGCTTATTTCATAAACCGTGCTTTGGGAAGCTGGCTAGCTAGCAGGTGAAACAGGAATCAATCTGGCTTCCACTGCAATCAGCTGGAGAGGTCTCCCTGAATACAAGGTGGGGGTGGAGGTTGGCTCTTTGTCTGCCTTGTTCACACAGATGATTGTTTCCTTTGCTCCTCATGCCAAAAAACAGAAGTGGCCACCTGATTTCTTCTTCCAAATCAAGCACCTTCTGCACCCCCAAATCTGTGACATTATGGTGGAGGAGTTCCTAGTTTAAATGTTTGTCTGGTGTCTGTGGAGTCTGTGCAGAGAGCCCAGTGCGGATGGACAGCCTGTGCAGTGGTCAGTCAGCAGAGATCTTTAAGGTGTAGTAATGCCCTGTTAAATTCCATTGGAGACAAGAGAACTTGAGAAAAGGGGGTCTGGTTGATGCAACCGGTTGGGATTTTGATGTGATTGCTTACCAGAGGTTCTTCAGCTGAACAGCTATATAATACCAGGCACACCCTTTCACAGATGAATAATTGGCTGTGTGACATGAAATAAGAGTGAGGATAAATAGAGTAAATGTAGAAGAATTTTTTGCTAAGAGCAGTTGTCAGCTCTGGGTTCTGGAGGCTGCACTCCTCATACTCCTTACACCTCTGCTTCCTATATGCATTTGGGATCATTCTAAGGAAGAGCATCCACCAACAAAAGTAAGGCTCACAGAGTAAGACCCAGTGGATCTAGAGTACCAGATGGATCTCGTAAACTTGGGTGATAAAATGGCAGTCCCATTTAGTGCTGTTTACATACAAATTTAATCTTAACATCCTGTATTAGGCTTTTTTTCTGCTGAGGAATGAGATCTTAAGGATGTAAGAGACCTGTGGGATGTTAGCTGAGCTCCTGGACCAGCATGTAAGGCAGCACTGGGGAAATGGTTAGGAAAGAAATGAACAACAGAAGCAGTCATTACATCATGGTACGTTTCTGTGGTGTGCCCACACTGGGGATTCTCAGTGCTGTTTTACTCCCTCGCCTCTCAGATGATAGAGGAGAAGTGGGAAAGGTGTAGAGAGGTGATCAGAGATGCAAAGCAACTTTCATGGGGTGAATGAGTGGGTGGAGTGGGATTTTCAGGCTTGGAAATAGATGTTGGGTGGAGGATGAGATGGTTCATGAAATGGCAGCAGGCATGAAGAAGACAAAGGGTTCAGGTGTCAGGGAAGAGCTGACGAGCAGGTGGGGGGCTTGGTACAAAGATACATGGTGTTACCTTATGCAACGCACAGTGAAGCTACAAACCTTCCTGCTGCAACATAGTGAATGCCAAAGTGTTCTTGTTTGAAAAATGGTTTGACACATTCATGCAGGAAAAAGGTGTTGTGGGCTATAGAGTGGAAAACCAGTCACTGCGTGTCGGTGTGCACGGTGAGGAGACAGCCTGGGGAGTGCTAGGGGCATCTGCCTGCCTGCAGATCCCTGTCTTGGTTCTCAGCAGGAAACAGAGATGGGTAACTGTGTCACTCCCGTCTGGTCTGGGTCTTTTTGCTATGGTATGGTCTTGGTGCTGCTGCTTTGAACCCCGACAGGCTGAGCTGGAATATACGAGGTGCAAACCTCCAGCTGGCTCGAGGCACAGAACTCAAATGCAGTCATTCTGAATAATTCTTGGCTGGAATGCTGTACTATTTTTGTCGTTGTCAGAAAGAGTTCAGAGCAGAAAGCGAGGCAGAGTTGTCTTTCTCACTGATGCAGCGACAGACAAAAGGACATTACAACTGTAAAATCATTTTGCCAAAACGTCGAGCACCTATTTGGGGATAGACTGAGTATATTGAATAAAGGTGAACATTAATTAGCAGATGCAGGAGCTCAGGCTTGAGTTGTGATGGTACATGTGGCACAATTTCACATCCAGGTCTCACCTGCTTGATGCCCACGGCTATGTTAAATACTCTGCTAAGTGCTTAGTATGATTGTTGAGTTGTAAACCTGACACGTGTAGCTCAGGAAATACCATGTCTGCCAACAGCAGATGTTGAGATGGCATTCAAATATTTACCAGGGAAAGGAATTAAAAGTGCACAGTCTGGCCTTGTTCTGCAGAAGTCATGGAATGTTTATCTGACAGCCAGAAATTGCAGGGAAAAGCACAGGAGACAAAAAAAAAAAACAACAAGAATGTGACAGCATTTCTGTTTACCCAGGTAAATCTGCTGCTTTCTTGTAGAGCAAGCAAGGGTACATGCATAAATGTGCTGAGATCAGAGCTGCTGCAGTGACAGTCAGGAAATCTCAGGCAGGTCAGATGAAGTGTTTTCAGCTGGTTTATCAGAAATTAGTGGTGTTTTGGTGAAGCCATCATTGCAGTACTTGAAAATAAGGCTAGGTTGTAGCTGGGAGTCCATGCAGATGTGAGGGATGGGATGTGTGTTGTGATCCAGGAGCTTCCTTGAGGGAACAGTGAGAGATTCATTCCTTCCTCCCCCAAAATAAACAAAAAACACCCAAATAAAAGCAACCACAAAGCTAACAAGCTGTTGCCTTGGGCTGGTTCATAGTTAGCTTAAAGCTTTGCAAGATCTTTAACAACAACAACAACAACAAAAAACACTTTTTTTTTTAGAGCTGGAGAAGTGAAAGCAAAGTAACTCTGTGTGAAGCATCAGGATATGCTTGGTGACATTGGGGTTGGACTCAGTGATCTCTAGAAGTCATTTCCAACTCCTACAATTTTGTGATTCTGTGATAGTTACCTTGCTGTACCTATTGCAGCCTGGAGAAAGTCATGCTGAGTACCAGAAAAACGTAAGGGAGCTGCAGTGTGTGGATATAAGTGGTGGTATGGGCAGGAGTCCCCTCTGACCTTCGGGTTTGCCCCGTGTCAGTCAGCTAGCTTCTGCCAGCTGCTCTTATTTAGTCCTTCAGTGTGCATCAGACAATTGCTTTCACTTAGCAGCCTGTGCAAGACGTGTGTTTGGCTCGGCCATGTCTTCCAACCTGACCACTGCTTTGACACTGCCATAAATGTTCAACATGTGCAGGTAGCTCTGTGCTGTGTGAGAACACTTACCAGAGGGAACACACGAATCAGGCATTGTGGAAGCATGTCTTGTGATAGCTGATTCACCCACCCCGTTGCTGCTTTGATTACTCTGTCACTTCTCTAATAGCTGTCAGCAGCAGTTCAGGCTGTTTGGAACGTTGAGGTGCTGCCTCATTCTTCCCAGAAGAGGGGTGCTTTGCCCTGCTTGTGTTCGGGCATGGGGAGGTTTTGCTGGGAGAAAAGCTGTGCCAGCAAATGGAATCACTAACAAGAAGTTGGGATTAGACAAAATTACTCTGAGCCTTAAATTCCTTTACAGACATAAAAACAAATTTGCCTGCTGCAGAGTGCATGAACTCATCAAAATAGCTTAAGTCAGAGGTTCTGCCTTGAAGTCTGCAGTTGCAGAAGCATTTTGTGAAATGTGAGTATCATCAATATACGCACAACCCTCCTACACATGCACATGGCTCTCAGCTTTGGCTTGGAGGCTGCTACAGCAGAAGCATCCTTAAGATAGGAGATCATCGCTTGCCTGTGTTCTTCAGTGTAGAAGCTAAAGAGGTACATATAGATTATAAACATCCCAAACATCCCTCCTACATGGTGCTTATACAGTGGTGTATGCTATACGGTGTGAAGTTGTGCAAGGAAAGCTGTTCTTTGTCTGCAAAGTCTACACAAGCATTCTGAAGTCAGAAAACTGCATGCAGAGCTGACAGCAAAAGCCTTTTCTTAGCTAGTGTATTGTACATGTGAAGTTCTTTGGGATGTTACCACCTCAGTTCTTGTTTTGGCTCTTACTGTGGGGTTTCTTGCAGGTGAAATGAAGACTGTTTCATTCATACTGCTGAACACACTGTGTTACAGAGGGCAGATTCCTCTGTAGGGACACTGGTCACACTTTTGCTTAAGGATTCACTTGTCCCTGTCAGACTGCTGGGAGTCAGCAGTGCCCAGAAGTGCTGAGCTGGAGGTGGTTTGGAATTTATTTGAAATTCTGTTCGGGTTTGAAACTTCTCCCTTTCCTTCTTTGTATCAACAGCAAAATCTGTGATCATATAACATCTATGAGCAGTAAGCACGCTGCTGCAGGCACCCTACAGCTCCCACACCGAGCAGGCAGTCACTGTAATGCTGCTCGTGGAGAGCTCTGGACTAACCGGCTCTGGAGGGTTCTGTACAAGTTTAGGTCAGCTCCTTTACTGGCATGGACTGTGGTGCAATTTCGGCCTCACTTCCTGTTTTGCATTCTCCTGAAGAATTATGCTTACAACCAGAGTGACATCATAGAATCACAGAATGGCCCAGGTTGGAAGGGACCTCAAGGATCATCCAACCCCCTGCCACAGGCAGATCCACCAACTTCCACATTCAATAACAGATCAGGCTGCCCAGGGCCCCATCCAACCTGGCCTTGGACACCTCCAGGGATGGGGGCATCCACAGCCTCTCCGGGCAGCTGTTCCAGCACCTCACCACTCTCGTGGTACAGAACTTCCTTCTGACAGAGCCTTGATGTGTACCCTTATGATCAGGTGGAAATACAGGGAAAAGGAGGCAGTGTAGAACAGTCTCCTGGCTGTTCCCATTCACTGCTTTTCTCGCTGAAGTGGAACTGAAGCACAGGGCACGAGCCTTTCATACAAGTTCTTATCTTTCATCTCTGTAATGACCTCATCTTGAGAAATTATGGCTCTGAGCTGTTCCCTCTTGATTGGCTGTGTGCACCTGGCCACCTCGTTCTTCCTTTCAGAGCCTGTTTGCAGAGCTCAGGACTTTGCACCCACTGTAACTGATCTTACCTCTTAACAAAGTAGTTTCTTTCACTGCTGTTTTTCCCCCTGTTAATTTTATATGTAATATAAAAGTGGACTTTGTTCTGTTCCAGGCTGCATGTGCCTAATGACTTGTGATGCAAGGTCAGAGGCTGGCATTTCAGAGGTGGCTCTGCCCAAGGAAGGCACTGGCTAATGAGCAGCCAGTGCAGCATGGGGTGACCTGGGCTGTCCCTCAGGAAGGGTGACACAGAGCTGGCTTGTGGAAATAGGGCTTGTAGTGGATCGTGTAGCAACAGGAGATGGGAGGACCTTGAAAAAGGGGCACTGTCTCTGAGTGTGCATGCAGATTAAATTGAAGGACTATGATGGTCACCACTTGTGCTGGGGGGGAGCAGGTACCAACCATCCCTCGGTGTGTTCAGAACACTGTGTCATAGAATCACAGAACTGTAGGGATTGGAGGGGACCTCTGGAGATCCCTCAGTTCAACCCCCTGCTCAAGCAGGTTCCCTATGGTATGTCATACAGAAAGGTGTCCAGATAGGGCTGCAATATCCCCAGAGAAAGAAACTCCTCCACCACTCTGGGCAGCCTGTTCCAGTGCTTTGTCACTCTGTCAGTAAAGAAGTTCTTCCTTGTTCTTTGTTTTTCTAATGCCTCATCTCAGGGGTTTGCAGAGGAATCCTGGGTTTGTGAGCTGCACCGGACCCAGAGCCATTGATGGTACTCGACTGTAGCTGGGCAAAGCCTGGGGATCAGCTTCAGTCTGATGAAAACTGTGCTGAGGTGGCACAGTTCTGACCTTTGGATGTGTGTGTGGCACTATTGGTGCATGTTCTCCAGGACACTGAGAGTACCGTGTGAGCAGGGGTTCTGCAGGAAGAGTTTATTTGCTTCTTTCAGGGCAGTCCTTGTTTATGGAGTATCAACAGTTGTCTGGTATGGCTGGTTAACCTTGTTAATTATCAGCTTCCCTCTACGAAAGTGCATGTAGCAAAAATACTTGGATGAAAATTTGAGAGTTGTTCCTTTTGCTCTCGTTGCAGGTACTGGCTCCATGCATCACCTCTGAACTGCCCTGTTCTCTAAGTTCCAGCTCAGCCCGTCTCCTTGATGCACACTCACGGCATCATGGCCAGTACTCAGGATCGCCTGAGCTTGTCTTCCTCTCCGAACTCCATCAGCAAAGCTTTCTGTGAGGATAAAGACTTTGGCAGGCTACATGATGAACGTGGGCCTACTGGAAGCCACCCGTCCCCCGAGCTCATAGAAGATATGCGTGAGAAAGGCTTGCTGCAGTCAGACCTCATGGACAACATGAGCAGCCCGGTCACTGCAGCCGTGCTGACCAGCATCAGTGAGGACTCTAGGGACCAATTTGAGAACAGCGTGCTGCAGCTGCGAGAGCAGGATGAATCTGAAACGGCCATTCCTCAGGGCAACAGGAGCACTATGGATGGAGAGAGCAACAGCGGGGCGGACGATGTTAAAGTGCAGTTCAACAGATCGGGCAGTGGGAGCGGTGGGTTTCTGGAGGGACTTTTTGGCTGTCTCAGGCCTGTGTGGAACATCATAGGCAAGGCGTACTCCACGGACTACAAACTGCAGCAGCAAGGTAAGTGGGGAAGCAGGCCCTCATTTCTTCTGGGACGGTGTGTGAAGATGAGGAAAGCAATCTGGGGCTTTTCCCAGCTTTGTGTGTGTGACTTGCCCCTGTAATAGGTTTGTAAAAAGTAATCTTGTACCTCACCTGCTGTTAGTGTCAAAGGCTGCCAGGGATGGAGTCAAAAACAATTGCATGTTCTAAACCAGGCTGTTGGACTGCTGTGACAAAGTCTGAATCTGAACCAGGTATTTTTGTAAGTGAGGGTCAGAAGAATTGTGACAAACATGGGGTTGCACCAACTGCTTTCTTTCTGCGGCTTCCCTGTGCCTGATGAACTTGACATAGGCATTTCTACTGCTGTGTGTGCATGAGGGCTGTCTCCAGTTGACTGCCAAATGGCAGTATTTCTTCTCTGTGGGCACATTACATTAAAAATATATATATATGTATGTACAATAAATGTAATTTGGGAGTGGGACATGTCCCAAACGATTGCGTAGATTTATCCTTAGGGGCTGCTGAAAGCTTAAGAGTCAATTATGCCATGCCTTTGGTGTCCAATTTCTCCCCTGGCATAGCGGGAGGGAAGTGGCAGATGGGAAAAGAACAAGCTGTCACTGGAATTAAGGAGCTGAAATGGGTGAGGTGTCTGCTCATTGAGAATGGGAACAGCCTGACCATCGCTACGGAGTGGTAGAAATCTCCTGCGTTGCTGTGGTCATGACTCAGTTTTAATTAAATGATTTTCTCGTCTAGACAAGTTATAGGATCATTTAGTCAGAAAACCCAGCAGTGGTTCCTAAAACCCTGGTTTGGTTGGGGAATGGTTCCTAAGGTGAGGTAAGAGCACTGTTAAGCAGCGTTTTGGGTGAATCTGGCTTGAAATAAATGTAGAGCTTCTTCTGAGAGTCAGTCATTTCAGTTCTGAATTCCAAGCAGTGAAACCTCTGCAGAACGGCAGCAGCCCCTGTGTGTCAGACCTGTGTGCTGAGCAGAGGTTTCTTTGCATTTGAAATCCCTTCTACAAACCTGTCTCTACGTTATGTCCAGCTGGAGTAAACTCAGAACGTCACACCTGCTTATAATAAATAAGCAAGAAAACTGGTGTGTGATAAGGTTTAGAAGAGACGGGCTGGCTGCGTCGTGCTGTGTAGGGGTGAGCGAGCTGCCAGGCAGCCCCATGGCATCCAGAGGGGAGTGCTACCACCCTGTCAGCATTGTGCTGCCTGGTTTGTGTGCTTGATGTGAAGTTGAAGCATTCAAAGGAGATGACATTGTTTTGTTTAGGTATCACTGTCACACTGCATGTGTATTTAAAAAGCAACAACACAACACGATCCAGTTTTACATCACAATTACCATTACAAGGCCTAACGTATGTGTATTGCTTTTGGATGAATATATGTAATTCATTGTTTCCAGCTCCTGATTTTTCTCATTCTGTTTTGTTTGCACAGAAATGAGGTGTATGGATCTTTATGGTATTTAGAGCAAGAAACTGGTTTCTCTGTGCAACCCTTACTACTGACAACTGCTATTTCAGATCGCACTGCTGCATGAGTGTGACATTGCAGGTTCATCTTGATCCCCAGCTCTGTGCAGTGCTTCTGCAAAGCCATGCTGCAGAAGGGCATGGCTGCTTCCAGCCATGGCAGGTCAGAGCCGCAGATCAGTGGATGCCCTGCAACCTGTAATCCCCACTGGGTGCTTCTTTGGGAAGCAGCTTTGAAATAGCCACAGATGTGGCAGTATGAGGATTGCTTTGGGTCTGCTGTGTGTGGCCTGTATGGTTCAGCTGTGTCCACGAAGTTTTCATTGCCACAAGGAAGAGTGAGAAGATATTTCTGCTGCAAGACTGCTGCTGTCCAGGGATAAACATGAAGCAGATTTTTGGCTAAAACTTGAGGATTTTGTCATCCTCTGACATTCACATTTATGCTGAGAGGCCACAGCCTAAAGTTGTTCCAGGGAAGGTTGGAGGTGGTGGGATCACTGTCCATGGAAGTATTCCAGGACTGTGGAGATGTGGCACTGAGGGATGTGGGCACTGTGGGGTGAGTTAATGACTGCGCTTGGGGGTCTCAGAGGTTTTTTCCAACCTTAATGATTCAATGAATTCATGGTTCTGTTTTCCAAATGATCTCATTCTCCTTACTGCAACCACATTTGTATCTCCTTCAGCTGCATACAAGCCCCCAGTTGGTGACGGATGGCAGGAGGGCAGAGGCTGCAGTGCTCCTTGTTTGGAGCAGGGGCTGCAGGAGCATTGCTGGCCCTTGGAGCAGCAGGGAGGTGCTGGGGCAGCCTTTCCTTCCCCTGGGAGCTCGTTTGCAGCCTTGGGCTGCTGCCTCAGGTCTGCGTCCAGATGATCTGTCCCCTGCTTTAGGGCAGTGGGGCGTTGTGCTGCTTCCAATTGCTTTCTCCTGAGCTACCTGGTTACACTGTGCTGATTTTTGGCAAGTGAGGTGCTTTATGCTGTCTTCTTGTGAGTGTTACCAAGCAGAACACTGCCCGGTGCCAGTGCTGGCAAGCATCAAAAATTTGCTTCCAATAGATAGGCTGCATGGCTTGGGTTGTGCCTCCCTTGCTTCCCTTGGGATACAGATTACAATCATTCTGCTCCAGCGATTCTTAATCGCCTTAGAAACACAAACTCTTGCATAATTCCTACCGTTATTACACTTTATTTTATTGAGAGGTGTCCCACAGGTTCAGTTAGGCCCAGAGAAGATTGGAACACAAACCATTCCGTGCTGGTAGCACAGTGCATTGCCTCCCTGCTGCTGGAAGCCTCAGCTGATAACACTTGTTTTTGTATACCTATTTTTAATACTGACCCGTGTCAGCCTGTTGTCCTTAGAGGTGGTTCCTGGGAGCAGCAGAAACACATGCATAACACTATATATATATATATGTATGTGTATTTATATATATATATGCTTAATTGGTAGGTTTGGGTTGTAGTTGGTGCAGACCAATATGTTCTACTGCATGTAGTCCAGTGCTGTTCTCCAGCAGTCTCAGTCTCCCTGGGAATCGTCAGTGCTTGTTGTGTTATGGGAAACGTGGACATGGCTGTCCCAAAATGTAGCCATGTTCCATGCACCGAGAGGATTTTTGGGGACTTCTGTCTTACTGTATTCAAAAGGAGCTTATATACAAGATGGAGACCAACTTTTTATAGGGTCTGATAGTGATAGGACAAGGGGGAATGGATTTAAACTACAAGAGGGGAAATTTCTATTAGATGTTAGGAAGAAATTCTTTACTCAGAGGGTGGTGAGGTGCTGGCACCTGGAGAAGTGTGGGTGCCCCATCTCTGGAGGTGCTCAGGGTCAGGCTGGATGGGGCCCTGGGCAGCCTGAGCTGGTGGGGGGCAGCCAGCCCACGGCAGGGGTTGGACTGGGTGGGCTGTAAGATCCCTTCCAACCCAACCGTTCCGTGATTACAGGTAACACTGAGACCACGTGAGCTCCTGGGGCTTAGCAGTCTGCTTACCTATTGCAGCTCACAAATTAGGGTGCAGCAGAGAAGTGAGTGACAGAGCTGTGTGCTTTGTCCAGGAAAGGCAGTGTCCTTGTGTGGGAAGGAATGACTATGTCAGTATGAAGGAACAGCTTCAGTGCTGCCCGTGTCAATACATTATTCACCAGCAAACACAAAACAGCAGCTGTATTTGCCTCTTCTTCCAGCAACAAGGTGACTGACAGGTAGAAATACATCTCTATGAAATACTGTTTTTCTTACTGAAAGAACTCCTTATTGAAGTCCCAGTTGTTCACTGAAGAACAATTGCTGTAGAAATACTTGGATGCCCTGTGACCGGGACAGTGGTAGCAGTGTATTTCACGCACTGGTTTATAGTAGACCTGTGTCTGTGAAGCAACACGTGCTGAGAATTGAGCTTTGCCTGCAGAGCCAAAGGGAGTTTTTGCTGTAGGTGAGCACTGGTGTAGAGCTCAGTGGGCAGAGCCGGGTGCTGGACTGGGTCTCCTTTGCTGTACCCTCAGCAGAAGACACTGCTAGGGCTGATTGCTGCAGGGAAGGCTGTCAGGTCAGTCCCAAGGAGCCTTAGGGCCATCCATTCCCCTCAGTGGTGCCACTGTCCCACTGCAGCTGGATGTTGCTACCTGATGGGTCTGACAGACACCTTTCTTTTATTTCAGAAATCAGTGTGCTCACTGTTGCTTTGGTTGCTAAATAATTCATTCTCTAAATGACAGCATTTATTGAGTTTCAGGAAATGAATTATTGCTTGCCTTTCATCTCAGTGTCTGAGGGATGTTGTGGTAGTTTCAAGGTGACTTGCAGACAGCACAGCTTTCTGTTCTGCAGTTCTTTAAGCAGCTTAAACAGCACTGCTGGACCATGCTGGCCACATCCAGATAACAGTGTGCAGTACCAAAAGGAGCAGCCCTATAAGCTTTATGTGCTTGTCTGACAACTGCTATGCACACTGTTGGTGCAGGAGAGACCTGTTTCTTTGAGTGGTGGTGGTTAACACGCTTTGTGTTGGGTAGCTCTGTAGGGATTGGTCTGGATTTTACAACCTGCTGCTTCTGGCTTGCTTTATTTACTGTTTTTGCTCATCTTCTTTTTCTGGTGTCAGTTATGAACACTGTATGTTTCTCATCACCTCTGTTTTTCAGTGGAGTCATGTAATTAATAACAGATACCATCACCCTTTAGTTTTCGAGCAGAGGAACTGTTCCCTAAAGTGCCACCCCACTCTGCTAAGTGGCTGCTGCCTGCTTCATCCATGTGGCTTACCCAGAGTTAGCTGTAGGGGAGTTGAGAAGAAACAGTCTGGGGACAGCCAGAGAGGAGCTGGAGGAAAGAGCTGCCAGGGCTGAGCATCTCAGTGCTGAGAGATGCCATCTCCCACCCACGGAAAATCCACCTTGAGATACAGTAGGGGAAGTGGAAGGTGCTGTCTTGGTGTGATCTTAAAGCAAAGTGTTTTTTGTGGTCCTTCTCCTTTGCCTGTGCCTAGATACGTGGGAGGTCCCGTTTGAGGAGATCTCGGAGCTGCAGTGGCTGGGCAGTGGTGCACAGGGAGCCGTCTTCTTGGGCAAGTTCCGAGCTGAGGAGGTGGCCATCAAGAAAGTGAGAGACCAGAATGAAACAGATATCAAGCACCTGCGGAAACTCAAACACCCCAACATCATCGCCTTCAAGTAAGTGGTGGAGCTTGTAGAAACGGACCAGTACCAGTATGTCTGGGGAGAGCTGTGTGTGTGTGTGTGCCCTGGGCAAGTTTGTGGTTTCAGGAACCAAGTTAGGCTGGCTGTAGGGCACAATGCATGGTTATTCTTTGCTTCCTTTCTCAAATCATTGTTGTGAAAACTATGGCCACCGTCCTCACCCAGGTTGCAAAAATGCCCATTGTTGAATTGCTTGCAAAATGCCTATTGTTGAACTCTGAAACTACAGAGGTAGGAAATTGAAGGAAACCTACTGTTGTCATCTTGTTCTGTGCAGAGTGTGGAGAAAGCATTTCCCCTCCCTGCATGATTAGGAGGGCTGTTAGCATGGCATTGCCCTGGTGGGGTAGGCAGGTTGCTCCCCTGCCCCTTCATTGCCGCCTTTAAGAGTTGCTCTGGGACTCGTGCTCTCCTGATCCTCACTAGTTGTGTGCTTCCTTTGACAGGGGAGTCTGCACACAAGCCCCATGCTACTGTATTATCATGGAGTATTGTGCACACGGGCAACTCTACGAAGTCTTGCGAGCAGGGCGGAAAGTCACTCCTCGGCTGCTTGTGGATTGGTCCACTGGGATTGCTAGTGGGATGAATTATCTGCACCTTCACAAAATCATCCATCGAGACCTCAAGTCACCAAAGTAAGTCTCCAGCTGTTAAACATGCTCCAGCTGTGATTTTACTGTAGGTATTTCTTCTTCTGTTAGCCTGTGACAAGACTGGGATGGTGATAGGACAAGGGGGAATGGTTTTAAACTGAGACAGGGAGGTTTAGGTTGGATATTAGGAGGAAGTTTTTCAGCCAGAGGGTGGTGAGGCACTGGCACAGGTTGCCCAAGGAGGCTGTGGATGCCCCATCCCTGCAGGCATTCAAGGCCAGGCTGGATGTGGCTCTGGGCAGCCTGGGCTGCTGGTTGATGACCTGCACACAGCAGGGGAGTTGAAACTAGATGGCCACTGTGGTCCTTTTCAACCCAGGCCATTCTGTGATTCTATGAATACTTCAAAATGTTTTACATTCCGAGTTTGCAGAGGTGGGGCTTTACTAAAAATTGGACAAGGACCCAAATACGGGGAATTTTTGGTGCCTTGTTAACTTGTAATTTGAAAATGCACCGTGTTTGTCCTTGTACTGTGATCACAAACAGCCTGCCCTCATCAGTTGGTCATGTTGATTAAGAGGAAATTGACTCCCAATGGCTGCAGCGCAAGAGAATTTACAAGATGCTGATTTCTTTTTTCTTTCTTTTCAGTGTTTTAGTTACACACACGGATGCAGTTAAAATCTCAGATTTTGGTACATCTAAAGAACTCAGTGATAAAAGTACCAAGATGTCTTTTGCGGGAACTGTGGCTTGGATGGCCCCCGAGGTGATACGCAATGAGCCTGTTTCTGAGAAAGTGGATATCTGGTGAGTAGGAGAATTGTTTTAACTGAGGATCTTCACCTTCTGTTTAACCAGTTGGTTTTCCTAGTACCTGTATATTCAGCACTCTTTTCTGTCCTAAGGAATGCTCCTTTGTGGACTACTTTCTCCTTCCATCTCGTGCTCTGAACTGTTACTGAACTCTGGGCTGTGGCAGATGACATGCAGATGTCATACTATTAACAATGCTTGAGGGAGAACTGAGCCTTAAAGCTCCTTTGGGATGACTGCACAGGTTTTGGGGTCTTCATGGGAACTGCATCTCAGTTTCTACCTTCTTTCTGCACATTTAACAGCGGTAGCCAGGACAAATCTCCCTGTTTTACAGCCACGATATTTGTTTCAGCAGGCTACAGCAGACCCAGCTTTTCTGGGAGACACTCTTGGGTTGTTTTGGAAAGAAAACACATCCACTGTTTGCCTCCTGTCTTCCCTTTGAATCACAGGTTCCTTGGGAGGAGTGCTGCAGTACTTCTGCCCTCCTCTTCCTGCCTTCTAGGGTGGCTCAGGTTTAAGAATGCTGTGTGGAGCATCATGTCTGATGCTCTGCTGGGGATTGGGAGAACTCCTTGACTCCTTTTCCTGAGTGATTTAGAGGTGCTGCTCTTTGGTGTAAACTGAGAGGTGCCTTTGGGCCCATTCCTCTTCTGTGGAAGCAGTGCAGATGGCTCAGACTCCTCCTCGACATCCATTCTTCCCACAAGATGAGTGAAAATGATGTTTATGAATGCTGACAACAAATGAGAGCAGTTCCTAAGCAGCTTATATGTCTGCTCTCTCTCATCCTTCACAGCATGCTTAAAAAAATCTATAATCTTATCAGGAGTCTTGAAAATCCTTTGCCAGGTCTTAATCATAACAAAGCTGAAACCAGATGAGGTTTCCTGGTAGCTTTGTCCAGACACCTGGGATTCCCGCTTTCCTGCAGCCCACAGAAAAGTTTGAGGGAAATATGCTCAAATTCTGTTGGTTTTTTTTTTTTTTTTTTTCTTTTTTTCTTTTTTTCTCCCTTCTTCCATGTGATTTGAAATCCCTGGGTTTTGAAGCATGCCATTTTTCACATGAAGGCATTCCCTGATAGACGGTTGTTCACCTCTAGTAATAGGAGTTCTGTCCCAGGCAGAGTTAGCTTTTTTTCTTTTCTCTTTGACCTTTTTTTAAGGCAGAAATAAATACTAGATGAGATTTATGTGCATTTGATACTGACATTTATGTCTGTTGCATTGGTTTCTTCATTTCTGTCTTGCAGTGGTTGAAGTGATGAGTTTCAGACCCTCGAAACATGCAGGGTTATTGTGGGCAGTTGAGTTCAGCAAAGGAATTTTTGGCTGGGAAAATGAAGCTAAATGACATATTAAAGCAAAACAAAACTCTACAACCTTGGCTCTCTTGCCTCTGTCTTATCAGATCAGTCTATCCTGCAGTAGATGATCTGTTTGTACCAGTAAGAATAGTCAAAAGTCTCTCTTGGAAGAGCTAATTTTTCTCTTCATTTAACAAGAGTGATGTTTCATGTATATGGAAGAGTTTCTAATATTCTTTCAGGATTTTGAAAGTCCAACAATGAAATAGGAAAATTAGTGCTGCTTGATGTTCAGCAAGATTCCCAAGTTCCAAATGTCTCTGTTGAAATGAATTCATGTGAATCTTTTTCTCCTTGCTTGTTTTTCCATCAGGTCATTTGGAGTAGTTTTGTGGGAGCTGCTTACAGGAGAGATTCCCTACAAAGATGTGGACTCCTCTGCCATCATTTGGGGAGTGGGCAGTAACAGCTTGCACCTTCCTGTTCCTTCCACCTGCCCAGATGGCTTCAAAATCCTCATGAAGCAGACCTGGTAAGAGCCTGAAACCCACAGAGACCTGCAGCTCGTTCCTAAGGGTGAAACTGGTGGGAGTGCTGAGCCCAGAGCATAAAGTTCTTAAATACTCTCACACTTGTCACAAGAACAGGTGATAAAATTCTGGATTCTGCTTCCTTTTGGCTGCAGGCCTGAGCTCCAGAAGGACATTTGGAGTTCAGAGGAGGTGGGGAGACGTGTGTGGTTTGGGCAGGTAGGGCAGGGCTCTCACTGGCTGCAGAGTAAAAGGATTTCAGTTTATCTGAGCAATGAAAACACTTAAGTGACTGTTTTTTGACAGAGAGGAATTCAAACTTTGTGTATGAAATCAGGATTTTGCATATGTGACATAGCTATAAGAAGAGCTTTCAGTTTCTTCCACCTGCAAGCTTAGAGTTGAAATTTCTGGTCTCAGGTTATGTATTAATGCTTAATCTATGTAATTTGGTTTTGACACAGAGTTTAAGTTATCTTCCTGCTCTTCTGTGTTACACCAGCCACCCTCCTAAAGGCACAAAGGGGAAAACAGGCCAAAGCATCTGTGGATCCTTTAAATGCCTTTTTACCCTCATGATCCTGAGGTGCAGCAGTTTGCAGGGTTGCAGTTATGTGTGCTGAGACTGATGCTCTGCCTAACAGTGCTTCTGCACATGGCTGCAAGATGCAGGAGGCAGTCTGTGCTGCTTTGAGCACTGTGTACATGTGTGGAAGTAGGTTTGTAGGGGAGAGGTGTCTGGAGAAGCTGTTTCTTGTCCTCCACGCTGAATCTGGTTCAGTCTTGAAGCTTAAAGATACAAATGGGTTTCCTTTTTTAGTAGGATCTTGCAGAGATGCTCGGGGTGTTACAATACTGTGGGGGCTCAGGCACAAACTGCGTCGATACATTTGGTGTTTTTAGATCCCTGCTTTGTTGTAAACTGTTACCCTGCCATTTCTATGGGATTGAATATTTCCACAGACTTCATTTGGAAAATGAAATGAAGTCTGTGTTGTCTTCTTGACTAACAAGTTAGGAGCAGTTTCGCTTCGTATTATCTTTCATGTTTTCCTATTTTAAAGAGCTTTCATCTCTTCTCTTTCTGTAGGATAGACCATCACAAACCAGAAAAAGAATAAAAAACATGTCTAGATCAATGAGCTTGCATTCAAAAGACAGAACCTAAAAATGCTCCTTCACTCTGATTTGTCAGCTACATCAGAGAACCAATTCCAGTGAGAAGCATTTTCAGAAGGGCAGCAGTGGTCAGCAATGTTAACCTTCTCTCATGGTGGGTGTTTGTCTGTTTTGTTCCAGGCAGAGCAAGCCCCGGAATCGTCCCTCCTTCCGACAGACACTGATGCACCTGGATATTGCATCTGCTGATGTGCTGGCTACTCCTCAGGAAACCTACTTCAAATCACAGGTAAGCAGGTGATAGCCCAGGCTGTAACTCATGAGAAGTAGATAGCTGCCTGGGTTTGGTTTCAGACACTGCTCCAAGTGCAGCAAAAGTCAAAATCAGTGATATCAGTTTGATTCCTGGGGAGGAGCAAAGCTGATGGGTGTTTCATAATATTTTACCTGAACTTCCATAGACTGAGACATCTACTGACAGGAACTGTCTCATTCGCTTCTCTCTGAGACTGCTGACTTCAGAAGCTCTGCTCCCAGCTCCAGGAGACCACAACACTGCAGGGAGGAACTGTTTTGTTTATAGTGAAAATGAGCAGGGCAGGCAGTGGGACAGAGACAGGGCTGTGAAGATGCTCTGGAACTCTTAGGGAAGATCTAAAAGCATAGGATCTGGAGATTCCTCTGAGCCCTACCCAGTAAGCCATCAACTGCTCTTGGGATGGGAATGAGAATGAAACTGAGTGTCCAGTACAGAGGATCTGTGTGGTGTTGGGGTGCATGAGAAGAAGTGGATGTGTTCCTTAAAGCTGCAGGAATCGGAACTTCAGGGGTTCAACAGAGTTATGATACCCTACTGACATTCATCTTTGTCATGTGTGTAGCTTTCCAAGTTTTCAGCCATTCTGTTTCCTTTGAAACAGAGAGGGAAGAAAATCGTAGAATCACAGGATCATAGAATGGCCTGGGTTGAAAAGAACCACAGTGATCATCTACTTCCAGCCCCCCTGCTATGTGCAGGGTTGCCAACCAGCAGACCAGGCTGCCCAGAGCCACATCCAGCCTGGCCTTGAATGCCTCCAAAGAGACTGTTTTTTTTCTTTTATTAAATTTCTTTTATTTTTAACTTTTTTTTTTTTGGTAGAAAATGCAGATATATTTTAATTGTGCAAGTACAAAATTGAAAATACAACATGTAGTTGTTGAAACTAGACCTGCTACGATGTTTTCTTTGGTGCAACCAGAGATCGTAATCCTCTGTAAATACCTTAGTGTAAGTTGCTTCCCTAGGCTGAATGGAGAGAAGAGGTGAAGAAGCATTTTGAGAAGATTAAAAGTGAAGGAACCTGCATCCACCGGCTAGATGAAGAATTGATTCGCCGTCGAAGAGAAGAGCTGAGGTCAGTTGATAGACTTGTTTATTGCTCACTTCCCCACTCCAGCCTTCTGATCATATGCTGCAGCCCCCAGACTGCCTTCATGCTACTCTGTTACTGATTGCTGGGCCTGGTGCTCCTGGTGGTATAAATTCAGGCAGCCTGAATTCCTCATGAGTTCAGAAACTTACACAGTTCCTGCAGGCACTTAACTGTTGGAAGGCAATAGAGAGAGAAACAGTGGGAATTGTTGCTGCTCTTGGGCTGCCTGAACAGTTTGCTCAAAGCAGGAGAGGGGGCAAAGGCTTGTGTGTTTACCAGGGGATATTTGTCTCTGAGTTTTGGTGTTTGTGATAACAGTGTGGAAACTGATAATCTCTCTCAATGAGAAATGCATCTTGCAATTTGCTGTGAGCTTTCTCATCCCTGACACTTCATTTGGATTATTTGTTTTTCAAGAAGTGAATACAACGCAATCTATCATCCCACTGAAATTGATTGTGAAAGCTAGATCAACTTGAAAAGGTAAAGCAGAATGTTTATGTAAGAAAGCAAAATGTTATCTTCTATGATACAGTTTTGCAAATATAGTTATGACAGAGAAATGTAGAGTGCCAAGTATGTCGAGCTGAAGAAATCAAAGGAAGCCTTGTTCAGCCAGCTTGCTGTAGCTGTTCATCAATGTTCCCTAGCCCTTGAAAGCTTTCAGAAGCCACGTTTTCCAGCTGTGTTTTGAGATGCAATATGCAGTTGTACCATAGCTATAAGCTATAGCTACATTCTGCTTTTTATAAAATGCAAACTGATGACTTCTGTGCAAACAGGACAATTAGGGCTTGGCTGAAAGGTTTATGGATGTCAGGCATTTGAAGCTTCCCTATTGAGGAAGTGTTGCTGCTTGCTTGGGACTGTTGAATACTTTCTAAATTGTATCCTAATTAATTCTTGGTATCAAGCTCATCATTTTCATTTGCTGTTAGCTCTATATGAGGTTCACAAAAAACGCTCTAGTGCTGACAGGTTTGACTCATGGAAGATTTTTTCCTCATCCTTGTTTCCTTATTCTCCTGTCTTGATCTGCAGACATCAGGCTCTGGAATCATGATTTTTGTCTTCTGATTTTCAGGCACGCTTTGGATATCCGTGAGCACTACGAGAGGAAGCTGGAGAGAGCCAACAACTTATACATGGAGCTCAGTGCTATCATGCTGCAGCTGGAGGTCCGTGAGAAGGAGCTCATAAAGTATGTATCTGTGGGCAGAATGGTGTGCCACACACCTGGCAGTTTGCACATAAACCAATGCCTCACTTCTGAAATACATAGGAGTACTTCAAGAGTTAGTATTCCCTGACATTATTCCAGGGCTAAAGAGAGGGCTGGCAGGCACAGATAGGCCTCTTAAGAGTAGAGCACTGCAGACCACTTAATGCACATACCTTTACACCATGTGTACTGCCTTAAAGGCACCTTTCCCATTTGATGTTGGCATCCTTTGGCCCCCTTTGTAAAGAGAAAAGCGTTGCTGTTCTGGACTGTAGACCAGGGCTGTGTTCCAACTGCCTGATCTCTGCAGAGAGAATTTAGAAAATGACTGCTTCCTTTCCCAGAACAGTGTGTTGTGTTGGACCCAGCCATAGCTGAGAAACAGGCATGCAGTGTGCTCACTGTACAGCTGTGTTTCTGTCCAGCAGGAGCTGCAGTTGGACAGAGGGAGAACTGATCTGCTTTATTCTTGCTAAATGTTTCAGGAGGGAGCAAGCAGTGGAAAAGAAATATCCTGGGACTTACAAACGCCACCCAGTCAGACCAATAATCCACCCCAATACTGTGGAGAAGCTGATGAAGAGGAAAGGGGTCTCCCATAAACCAGGCAGCCAGACTAAACGGTAAGAAGTAACAGCCTCATTCTGTGCCAGGAAACAATGGTAGATCCCCACTGAGTTGAGCAAACTGCTTGCTTCAAGTTTGACCACACAGATTCATTCTATTCAACCCCCTATGGCAGGGGGGTTGAAACTAGATGATCGTTGTGGTCCTTTTCAACCCAGGCCATTCTATGATTCTATGAACAGCCCAAAGGAGTGCTCACTCTTGGGTCTGATCCTCAGAACCACAGCTGTTTAGTTACCTTTAGGTCAAAGGAATGAATCCTGCCTTCACCCCTACCTACACAGCTCTCTGAATCTGTTTGGTCCATATGACTTTTTCCACAGATGAAGACATTTTCATAGGAGATCTATCTTGAATTCTGGAGTCCAACTAAAGAATATTTAGATAATCCCTGATTTAAATGACTGTAGGCAGGATGAGGGATTGTGGAAATCAGCCTGCCCTTAAGGAAGTCAGATTCATTGTTGAGAAATGAAATAAGGATTTGGGAATTCATGCTGTCTTTCAGCTATTTCCTCTCTGCATGACTTTCAGAAAATGAGATTCTTTGGAAAGGTGTTGTTTTCTGGTTTCTGGAATTTCCAAGGGTTAGAGAGTCCTGATTAGTAATGAATAAGGACTTCCAAATTAATATTAACATGTGCCTCTAAGATGGGCTGTCTGATACCATCAGCATATTAGGGTGCTATTGTGCTGGGCCTTGTATATGCACATGGTAAAGACGTGCCCTACACTGAGATCTCAGGCTTGGAAAAGAGCAGTCTGGGGAGCAGGTCATCAAAGTGAAAGAAGAAGAAGTGGTTGATATTTGGAAGAGCAGCAAGTTGAGCTGAACAGGAAAGGCATTGAGTGATGGGAATCAAAGGAACCTAAACACAGAAGTCAGACTGCTGGAAGGGGGGAGGCATGTAGACTACAGAAATCAGAGTATGCTTATGGCTGTGGTTGCCTCTCCTATGGCTCCAAGCAGATGAAGTCGTTTCCTAATTTGTGGTTTGATGTTAAACTTTTGCTGACTATCTTTCAGACCAGATCTGCTGAAGTCGGAGGGCATACCCAGTGCAGAAGCAGCATCCAATGGCTCACCAGTCTCAGGAAGCCCCAAAATGTCAACTCTGAGTGGCAAAAGTCGCTACCGCAGTAAGCCACGTCACCGCCGAGGGAACAGCAAAGGCAGCTACAACGATTTTGCAGGGATCTTGAAAAACCAGCCTGTGCAAGATGATGCACCCCCACCTCCACCTCATAATCACTCTCATCACCCCGGTCTACCACAGCAGCACGGCCACGGCCATCACTCACGGCTTCATGCCCACAGACAGGATATTGCCAACTGTGCAAACAACTTACGGTACTTTGGCCCTGCAGCAGCGCTGCGGAGCCCCCTCAGTAACCATGCACAAAGGAGGATGTCTGGTTCCAGCCCCGACCTCATCTCCACTGCCATGGAAGCGGATTGCCGGAGGAATCTAGAGAGCAAAGAGAGCAAAGATGATCACTGGGAGTGCTGCAAAACAGATCAGTACAACTCCTGTCTCCAGTGCAGGGAGGAGGACAGTGGTCAGGTACAGATGTCATCTGTTGAAACAGGAGTGAGCCATTCTCAGTCCCCGACGGCTGTTTCCCTATATGAAAACGCGCAGTACATTGAGAAGATGGAGGAAGAGGACTTCAGCAACTGCACCTCAGCATCTGCCCTAGGCACACCACAGCACATGGCTTCCTCAGTACTACCTTGCAAAGCAAGACCCATTCAAAAGGTAAGGATGGCACGGTGATTTAGAGAGAAATGAGGTTTCCTCCTTCACCTCTCTACCAAAAGAGCGCTTGAGTTGCAAGTACAGCTTGTATCTTACAGATCGTGCCGATGTAAACTCTGCTTTGTGATCTGGGCATTCTTTTAGGATCAATTTTATTGAGAAGTACTGTATCAGGGCTAACAATGAGAGTTGTCAGATGCCTTTGATAATGCCTCAGGAGGTCCCAAAATTGCAAAAAATATGCTGAATCTTTGTCGTTGAAACAGTCTCAAGAATGTTTTCAAGCCTTTCTCAAAACAAAGGAGGAGATAAATGCATTCTTTTGTTGATGATAAATATGCCACAGTTTCACTGAGCATCTGTAGCACTGCTGTGTCTCAGAATAGAAATGCAGCCTTGGCCGTGGTTTTGGGAGATGGCCCTTTGCAGCAGCTTTGAGACACCATCCTCCTTGACTGAAAGCTGTGGTTCTAGGTTAGCAGATTTGCTTGAAATATCTGAGCACTAAGCACACTGACCTGGGACTGCCAGAGTCAAAAAGGTATTGTGGCACAATTGTACAGAAACAGTTCTTTATTCCTTCTCTTCCATCCAAATGGTGAGAGAGGTAGGAACTGGTGTGAGTTCAGAGAGAAGGGAAACTAAGCCTAGGTGGAAGAGTAAAGGAAAAAGAGGATACCAGAACCAAGAGTATGGTTTAGAGCCCAGAATGAAAAGAGGATGAGCTCTGTATTACAAGAAGGTAGAGTCTGAGCTGGGGCTTGCCAGGTTAGATAGGATGAGAGGAGGCTGTGAAAAACCAAGAATGCAGAGAGTGTGTTTAGATGGGAAAACGAAAAAAAAAGGCTCTGTGCTCTCTGAAGCAGAAAATGGAACAAAACTCAAGTTTTCCAGTTAGTGAAACCCACCAGCAAAGAGATGTCATTACCAATGCTGCTCTGGGTAGGCTCATGTGGAAGAGGTTGAAGTGGTAAAGGCTAAAGAGTGGCAGATCAACTCCATAGTTTATGTTGGTTTCAGTGAATTACTTGGTTTGCTTCAGTTTGGGGGAGTGGGTGAAATCCAGAACATTATGTTCTCAGTAAATGAAGTATTTCCAGTTTATTTCTAAGTCAATCTCTTCAAATTCAGAAATGGCAGCATTAGGATTGTCTGAAATAATGTCCAAGTAAGACCAAGTCCGACTCAGTTCTATGTTTGTCCTCTTGGTCGCAGGCTGCTAACACAGTGACTTTGTCCTCGAGGTCCAAGGGCAGCCATGAAGTCGTGTGTTTGTTCTTTCACAGCTGTGCTATCATTCTTGTCCTTTGTTTTCTGCCAGAGTGGCGATGACTCCTCAGAAGAGGAAGAGGGCGAAGTCGACAGTGAAGTGGAGTTTCCTCGTAGACAAAGGTAAAAGGTGAATTCACTCTAATCTCTCTTTGCTAGGGCGAATTTCAGCAGAGCTGTCATAGCAACTGCACACCAGCTGTGCTGGCAAAAGAACAGAATCACATTCTGTGCATCCCATCTGCCCTCAGTGATCCTCCATGTTGACTCACTGTGTTCAGCCTGCTCTGTTATCTCCAGCATGGCTCTCCTGTTGCAGGCTGTTCACAGCACGATTTGGTCACTCTTGCTTAGCAAGAGGTAGAATGATTCAGCCTGTAAAAATAATAACCAGGCTGACTGGTTGTTGGGACCCTCTGTGGACTCTTTCAAAAGCTGCATTAACTGTTTCTGCAGTGGGGCTGACTCCAGAACCTTCATGGTTGCATTCAGGTAGGATGTAAGAGCCAAATGAGAACACAGCAGGTCAGATTTGCTGTAAAGTAAGAGACTTTAAGGGGATTTCTTTCTTAAGCATTTGTAATAGTAGGCCTTAAAGGCCTGTGCTCTTGTAAACTGCTGCAGTAACTTTATGAAAACCACTGCTTGAAGTGCAGAAGTGATCCAGAGGGCAAATAAGGGTTGTTAGGAGTGGAGCAGAGAAGATAAAAGCCATTGTATTCATTCACAACACACCTGAAGCTTGAATCCTAAATGCCACCTTTGTTACCTCAGTTAACTGTCTGTGATTGAGTCTGAGAAGGTTCAGAGAAGTGTGACAAGAATGGTTAGAACTGGTTTCCATAGAAGAAATTAAATCCATGAGAAGTTTTCCTCTAGCAGGAGGAGAGGCTATAATGGAGGTACATGGGATTGAAAGTGAAATGGAGAAAGTAAGCAAGGAAAGATTCCTCACGTTCAAGTCAGGGAGACCGAGTGAAGCAAAGAATGGGTTGAAAATGAATACAGAGTGCTTTTTCCATCTGAAACATTTCGAATGTGCAGTTCATTGTTGAGGAGTGCTCTGGTAATTGAAACATAAACAAGTTGTAGGTGTTAAATTTACAGAGGGTTGGTCCATCAGTGGCTGTTAATAAGCACAGTCATCCAGGCTTGATCTACAGCTCAAAAGCCTGAGCACAAACTAGGAAGACATGCCAGGAGAAAGCTGGCTCTGCACACCCTGCTCTCATACTTCTCCTTGATTATTTCTTCTTGCTGAGATAGAATGCTGGGCTAGATGAGTTCCCTGTTCTTGTGCGTGAAATTGTTGCTTCTGTGATTTACTATCCTGGGGAAGAAATTGCCTTCCTTGAATTCCATGCAATGACCTGTTGTGGGTCTCTTGGCATGTTCACTCAACTGATATTTTATACTGTTGCTGTCAGGCACTGCCATGAGGTGATTTCCACATTCAAGCAATGTGCACATACTTAAATTCTAGGCTGGCTGTTGTGGCTGCCGCCAGGTGGTGCAGATATTACAAATTCAGTTGAACCCTACAATATAGCCTTTCTTTGGGGAAAAGGGCTGTTATGGAAGAATATGCAGCAGAGAGGATCAGCTAGTATGAACGTGTAGGAGCTGAGACCAAGGAAGAACAGATGAATTTGATTCTATGAATTTAAAGATGCAAATCTTTAACTCGTTCAAAAGGTGGTAGAATTCCATAGTTCCAAAACAGGAAAGGCAGCTCAGTGCTGCAGAGCTGCCAGCCTCAAAGATCAGTTATGACTCAGCTGATGTGGAAAGAGGCTCCTTTTCCTCTGCAATGAGAAGCAATGTCATAGAAGCTGAACTACTCTTCTGGTTTGCAGACCTCACCGCTGCATTAGTAGCTGCCAGTCCTACTCAACCTTCAGCTCGGAGAACTTCTCTGTGTCAGATGGAGAAGAGGGGAACACCAGTGATCACTCCAACAGCCCGGATGAGCTGGCTGCCAAGCTGGAAGATGAGCTGGCTGAGAAGCTGGAGGACATGTTGTCTCAGACTCCAGAGATCCCCATTGAAATCTCCACCCAGTCTGATGGGCTTTCAGACAAAGAGTGTGCTGTGCGGAGAGTCAAGACTCAGATGTCTCTGGGGAAACTCTGTGCAGATGAACACAGCTGTGAGGTGAGTTTACCAATCCCCTCTTCGACTCATTGGGTAATTAAAAAAAAGGAAAAAAAGAGGAATCCAAGGACCAGGATGACTGCCTAGAAAGTGCTGTAGATGTACTGCATCAAGAAAGTGATTTGGATACGTGGTCTTTCTTGCACTTGATCGCATGAATAGATGAGGTGAAAGCAGCACAGAAAGAGCTTAACATAATCTGCCAGCTGGGATGAGTGCAATATTTGGGAGGTCATCAGATTTGCAGTTGCACTAATTGGGATATAAAAAAAGAAAGTAATAGAACGGATAATGAAGTGGAAGAGATATAAACTGCCCGCCTCAGACTTAGCCATTGGCAGACCAGCGATGAAGCTAGAACAGTTTTCTTTCTTGTACTGTCTTTGTAATGTTCAGGAGAGGGAGGGCAGCATGTGCTGCACCATTTCCTCATCCCCTTGTCTGTGTGTGATGATGGTGCTCTGAGCAGATGTTTTTATTTGTCTCCTCCTTGAGGGGTAGAGAAGTGACCTCTGGTACTGCACTTATGTGCTGTTGACATCTCGCACGTGTTGCCATCTCGTCCTCCCCTGCTGGTGGTGACCTTTACCCAGCTCTTGTTACTGACTGGGATGGTGTGGTTGATCTACAGGGTAGGATTGCTGCTTGAATATTTCCCTTTCCTTTTGCTTTGCAGAACCCAGCGCAGTTTGGAGAAGCACAGTTTGGAGAATCAGACTGTGACTCTTCTGAAGGGGAGTGTTCTGATGCCACAGTCAGGACCAATAAGCCCTGCAGCTCTGCTACTTGGTAATACAGATCCTCCCCCAAAGCTTTCTGATACTGGCATTTTGATTTCCCTGAGATTCCACTTCATTCCCCTTCATCACACTTTACAGGAAGAGAAGATGTTTCTCCTTCCCACCCCAGGAGTGATTTGCAATAACCTGAATCTCTGGAAAATGTCCAAATGAAATTAATTCTCTTTGAGCATTTCAATCAAGAATGGCAGGGATGTATTTTATTGAATAATCTAGTTACTGTAACATGGATATTTATTTTTTTGACATTTTAACACTTTTTACTGTAAAGAGTGGATTGTATTTATAGACACACAGACTTGTTGCAAAAAAAAAAAAAAAAGAAAAAAAAGAAAAAAAGAAAAAAATTCAGAAAGCAAGCACATGACAGAGAAACATCCTGGGAGTCCTGCCTGGACAGCTTTGTGTACAGAGCGGGGGATTCTCTTGCTGCTTTCACAGGGGACCAGGCCTCACGGCCCTGAAGATTGGAGAACAGATGAAGAAAACTAAACTACTCCGTCTTATCACATGAGGAAGTGTAAAAAAAGACCTTACTGCAAGGTAACCTGTGAACAAAGCGAATTCAGTATAACCAGCTGGGTCATTTTTTTAATCAGAAGGTGGACTTGTTGTTCCTGGAGAAAACTGGTACTGAGGTGCTAACATCCAGGGTCTTCTGAGTCAATGCATCCCCAGGAATGTAATAATGGGTTTTATTTTAAGGGTTTTTAGTTTCTTTTTTTAATCAACATATGGTTGTGAGATCCTGCAAATGTATTCTAACCTCGTCCTCTCAAGAATTGGTGTAAGAGCACTTCTTAACATCGTCCTTGCTTCACTCTGGCAGCGTTGACCTCCAGTTGAGCAGGGAATCCTCTTTCAGATGCAGTGTGCCATTTCCCAGTTTACTTCCTCCTCTTACCTCCTGTCTGTTTCAGTCAGCTAAAGAAATCAATCAAATCAGTGTTGGAAAAGCAAGAACTTGGAGAGCACGTTCTGCAGAGCCCGAGCACTCTTCTGGGGAGGAAACTGGAGATGCCTGTGCTGGATTTGGAGAAGCAGCCTCTCACCTACAACAGCATCAGTAACCAGCAGAGAGCTGTGTGTTGGGGGGGAAGACTGGGAATCACTGGCCTAGATACGAGCATCAGCCCTGCTCCGTCTCCTTACTGTGTGTTCTTGGAAGCATTCACAGCTGCCTGCCCTTCATGTCAGGCTTGGTGCAAAACAGGTTGTGCAGGGAACCTTGTGGCTGTGGCACAGCTGTGTCTCAGGTGTACCCTGAGGCCCCTGTTTCTTCTTTGAGCTGAAACTCTACAGGTGAAAGTGAGGATAATACTGCTATGTGGACAGGCTGAGGCATTGGCAGACGAGAAAAGTTTGTTCTCTGACAGAACTCATAGTGCCTTCCCTTCAAACACTACTCTTCTAAATCGATATTTAAAGAGAACAAAATGATAGAGCACGCCCTCCCCTCCCTTCCCTTTAGCTGATCTTCCCCTACCAGAGCTTTCACTCTGCCCTTCGTAGCGTGCTGGCTGACACAGCCGGTGCTGCCCTGCAGCCTGGCACACCAGCCTGAGATGAATGGCAGGAATGGACCATGGGCAGGTACTTCTGTTGCTTTGTTTGTTTACATTTTATGTTAACATATTGGTTTGAATTTATCTGTGGTAATTTATAGCCTCGTGGCAAAATGAAGGAAAATGTCTTATACAGAGAGCAGTATTGTATGAGTTAAATTATCCCATATTTTAAAATTTTGTAGCTGGACTACACACAGATCTTAAGTTATGATGTTATTTTATTATTTATTATCATTTCTGTAGATCAGAAGGTTGGCTTCACTGCTAGCACAATTGTAATCTGTTTGTGTGACGTTACCTTCTCCCTGGTCACTGGGAGAGATGGGAGCAGAGCTGGTCTCAGTGGCTGTCAGTAGCTGCTGCCTCCCATGCTTCTCATGGGTGCTGTCACTCTAGGGCAGGGAACCTGGCACAGCTGGTCGGGGTGGGAGGGCTGCAGTCAGCCTGAGCCCAGGGTATTATTCCTTGTGGGGATGCTGCAGTTCCTTGTGTTGCTGGTTGAATTGGCAGCCCGTGAGCTGGTGGGGAACAGTGACCAAGGAGCGAGTGGCTGTGGTGTTGGTCACAAAGGGAGTAACCTTTACAGATCCCCAGAAGGACAGGCAGAGAAGTGGGCAGTTACTGCTGGCACATGGTGCATCTCTGCTGCAGAACTGTCAGGTTGTGGAGAGATCAGCTCACGCTGCCTGCAGCAGCAATGCTCAGCTCTGCACCGAGACGGAGCGTGGAGGGGAGTGAAGCTCGTCTGGTTTGTTTCTTGTTTACTCTCTCTTCCATCACTCGTTCTTCCACCCAAAGGCCTCTCCCATGGCTGGCGGTATGTGAGGTGGCAAGACTTTGCTGTTGTGGTGTGGGAGGTTTTGGTGCAGATGAGGTGCAACAGATAGTTACCCAGCAAGCTGGAGGCTAGGGCATGAGAACTGAGCGGTGCAGAATTGTGCATGTAACATACGCACACAAAGAAAAAGATCAAACTACTCCATAAAGAGAGGTTGAGAGCTCCCCATCACATCTACCACCGTACCCCCAAGCAGTCCTGCAGCAATAGGCCCACAGCACAGCTGCCTCCAGCTCAGGCCTATCAGTCTCTGTGCTTCACTCCGTGCTAACTCTGTCCCTACCAAGATGATCCTATGGGGCTTTTGGTAGCTGCAGCCTCAGCTCAGAGCTTCTCAATGTGCTGAAACTCCTCTGGGCCCGCAGAGATGCGGATGCCTTGGTGTGTGGGATCTGGGGACCTTCCTGGCCAGCTGTCCTGGGGGAGCAGTGGTTGCTCCCTGCCTCGCCCTGGGACACGCTGGCCTGTTTTGCAGCTGGAGGAGCAGAGCTGAACCCTTCTGGTTGGCTGCTGCAAACACTGCAGCCACTCTGGGGCCTGGTTTCTTGCATGTCACACCGTTACGTCCAGCTTCTCTGCTCCTCGTAGCTGCTGCCTACAATGCAGTGTCCCTCTGGGGCTGCCACTAGGGCTGCCCCTTCCTTGTGTGAACACACAGCCCTGTACCCCACGTGTGGCTGTGCAGGGGGCTGAGCAGTGCTCTGCGTGGTGCCGCTGGCCCAGATCTGCGCATGGACGGCGATGCGTCGCTGCAGTTCTGTGCACTTCCTTGCAGTAACACCGTGTTTGCAGGACAGAAGTAAACTGTGTTCCCTTTCCAGCATCCTGACTTCCCTGAGCCAGTTCTCGTGGCTGCTGACAGCTCCTGAACACTAGCCTAGATTTTCCTCCCAATGCTGAATGTTGCCTTCCCCACTGTCGTGTTGAGTAACCATTTCATCCTGGCCCTGTCCAGTAGTGTTCATCTCTCTCCTCCCTGCTCTGCGGATTCCTGATACAAACTTGATTTTTTTGTATTGAACAGTGTACAGTGATGGAAACAAGAATGACTATCAAAGCAAACAATGCATGGAATAAAAAGCCAGTGTACTTCAATGCTTTTCAGGCTGGTCTGGTATCTGGGAATGGTTTGCGGTATGCTCTGGGTCAAAGTCTTGCAATAATTAATGAGATGTGGGCAAGCAGTTTGTTTTTCAGTTGCCTGTCTCTAACCCCAGCCAAGCTGGAGCTACTTGGAGCTCTGAATACCAGATGTGAAGGCACACAAGCAGACTTTAAGCACCTAGCTGACCCCAAGCAGTGACCTTTACTTGTGCAAGCTGCTTTGCCGTTAGCTGGGTAGTTGAATCCTGAGAACTTTGCCCTTTGCTGTCCTGGTCGCTTCCAACTCTGGCTGCTGTGGTGGGAAGGAGCAGCTCCCTGTCAGACCTGATGCACAAAGACACCTCCTGGCTGTCCTCAAACTTGGATGTTTTCACTGCAGGATGTGCATTACAGCACAGTGAGAGGAAAAGTCTTCTGAATCTGGGAAAGCTCTCCTGTGGAAGGTACAGGGGCAAACTAGTGACCATGAAACATTCCTTTTTTTTGTCTTTCAACTTGCTATTTGTATCTCTACACCTAACAGCACAGAAGGAGGACTGTTTTTCATTTTATGCCAAAAATACTGAATAGGTATGGATGGGGAGAAGGCTGGGGGAGGAGCACAGCCTGAGAGCTGAGAAACACTGCTTTTAGAAAGGCAGTGAAAAAAAGCCAAGGCTTCTGCTGGCACAGCTGAGTGCAGTGCTGCCTCACTGGGAGCAGCTGGCTGCTTTGGCAGTCAAGGTGCTGGGACCAGCCCAGGCTTCCCCTCCTCCTGGAGTACTGCTGCACCAACACTGGAGCTGGCCTGTGCTTCTCCACAAGTCCTCCAGAGAAGACTTGGCTCGGGCTGGCAGGGAGACCACAGGAATGTGGTGCTTGGCCAGGAGGGACAACTCACCTTCCTCCACGGCTGCCCCTACTCCTGCCTTTCTCTGCCAGGTGCTAATGCATTTGCAATAGGCTGGCAACACCTGCCAGCACAGCAGAGATGCAGGCTGACTTAAAGGACACAGGCAATCTACCTTCAGTGTTCACCAAGTTTCCTTCTATTTTCAGTGCAGATCCACGCACGATAAAACATTAATTAAAAAGGAGAACGTTACACCTCCTCTTAATGAGGAGAAGAGTAAAAGCTGCAGTTATCCATGGTCCACAAGGATGCAGAGCATGCAGAATATAACCCACAGGAACAGAGACCAGCAGCTTTTGTGAGGCAGTCCCCCAGCACCTGGGCCATCTGAGCCGTCACTTGCTCTTTTTGCCATTGAGTAATGGAGCGTGCTCGTCTTCATCCAGCTTTAAGTGCTTCTTGCTGTATTTCTTGATCAGAGTCCCTGGTATCAATGCTGCCATAGCCATTAGAAGCAGCTTGAGCAGTGTGTCCCAAGAGAAAATGGCATCCAGAGAGTTGATTTGTGACAGAATGGCTCCTGTCTGTACACAGATGAAGTTGTAGGGGGTAAGACCTGGAAGAATCAGAGCAAAAAGAGAAGAGAGTTAGCATCCCCTTTGCCTCCATGAAGGAATGCCAAATTAGCCCAAATGCATCCTTGCCCAAGGTCAAATAGGTGTCTGTGTTTGTGACAGAAAGACAAGGGCGTGATACAAAACTTTGCTGTGCTGCTGCTGCACCCACATTTACAAGAGGAGCAGTGTAAACCTTTACTATGAGAGTGGTGAGGTGCTGGAACAGCTGCCCAGAGAGGCTGTGGATGCCCTGTCCCAAGAGGTGTTCAAGGCCAGATTGGATGGGGCCCTGGGCAGCCTGGTCCAGTATTAAATGTGGAGGTTGGTGGCCCTGCATGTGGCAGAGGTTTGGAGATTCATGATCCTTGAGGTCCCTTCCAACCTGGGCCATCCTGTGATTCCGTGAACGTGAGCAGCTAACTGGGGCAGCTCCAGCTCAGCCCTGCTGCTCTGCCTTCCCCAGCCCAGGGCTCGGTGCTGAGGAGGCAGTGCCACCACCTCCCCTCTGCCAGCATCCCCAGGCCTCACCGATGAGAACAGAGAAGAAGAACTGGGAAATGGGGATGTTCAGGATGGGAGCCGAGAGATTCAGAAACCAGTTTGGCGTCATGGGGAACAGCCTCAGGAACAGCAGGAAGAAAAACAAGCAGCTCCTGTTCTCTTCGACCTGGCAAGAGAAAATCTCTCTTTTAGCAGTACGAGTGGAATGGCCGCAGCCCCGGAACGGCTCGGCAGGGACTAACGCTCCCCCAGCGCCATTCCTGCCGTGGGCTGGGTGCTCCCATCAGCTCAGGCTGCCCGCAGCCCAACCAGCCCGGCTCCGAGCACCTCCAGGGCTGCGGCAATGTATTTCCCCAACAGCCCACAACGCAACCGGTCCAGAACCGCTGAACAGCGTACGCCTGGAGCCCTGCGGTGGGGCACACGAGCAGAGAAAACGAGATCCGAGCCAAGCCGGACCGGCAGCCGTTACCTTTCTCTGCAGCAGAGCCACTTTATCCGGAAAACAGCGCACCACCAAACGCTTCCCGAAGGCTCCGGACAGCAGATAGCAGCAGGTGGCTCCCAGGGACGTCAACGCAGAGCAGAGCAGCAGCCCGACCCACGGCCCGAACAGCGCTCCGGCCAGAACGTTCTGCGGAGAAACGGCGTGCCGACAGCCGGGCGCGGCCCCGCAGCACGGAGCGCGGCCCCGCGGCGCGGCCCCACGGCGCCCTACCAGCAGGCTGGAGCCGGGGATGGCGAAGCTCTGCTTGTAGAGGTAGGCGGCGCAGAACAGGAGCACGGCCGCCCCGCGGTGCCGCCGCTCGTAGTCCCGCAGCGCCTCGCTCAGCTCCCGCAGCTCCTCCAGGTCCGAAGGGAAGCGCAGCGGCCTAACGGGACGCACGGTGGGAATCGCGTCGCGGCTCCGACCGCCCGCCCGCCCGCCTTCCCGCACCCACCTGCCCGTCTGCCCCGCGCCCAGCCGAGCCGACAGCAGCCACAGCGCGGCCGTGGAGCCCGCGAACACCAACAGCAGCCCGGCCGGCCGCCGCCACATCGCGGCACCGTGATCGACCCGGAGCGCCGCGCCTGCGCAGCGCGACCACCTTGGGGAGGGAGTGTGCCGACAGCGCACGGGCTCGGGTTGTACGTCTGTATTGAGCGCAGCGCCACCGTGTGGCGCCCGCGGGACGCTACAGCTCTCAGCCGCCCGCTGCAGCCGCTGCTGTTGGTGCTGTTGGTGCTGCTCCTCCCCGCCGCTCGCCGCAAGGGATGGGTCTGAAGCTGCGCTCCGCGTTCTCCGTCAGCACCACGTCGTACCGGCACAGCGGCGGCCTGCGATAAAGCACGAGGCGCTGCGCAGCTGCGCGGGGAGGCGGGGAATCGCCATCCCTGGAAGCTGTGCGGATGCGGCACCGAGGGATGTGGTGGGGTGGGCTGGGGTTGGACTTGGGGATCTGAGGTGTCTTTTCAGTAGGGCTGCAGAGCACATGGAGGTGATAAGGATGACCGAAGCCTCTGCAGGAGTCCCATCAGCGTGTGCAGTGGTCAGCAGTCACTGCTTTGCAGCTCCCGGTCACCAGGATTCCAAGAGGGAATGAATCTCCCTAGCTGGATATGGATATTTCCTGTGGCTGTATTTCCCTGAGAGTTCTGTTCGCTTTCAGCACTGAGTTCAGGCCTGGGCAGCTTCTGTGCAGCCACACACAGGTCATGATCCTGAACAGAGGTTAAAACATCAGACCACAAATTATGTTTTCAAAGCAATAAGATAACCTCTGTGGTTGGGCAGATGGTCAGGGATTTGTTCCCAAGACGTGTATACAAGAATTATTGAATACAATGTAATTCCTCTTGACAAACTTGCCGGCCCTGGGATGTGGGAGATTTCTCTACTTCTGCCCATCTTGCAGTAAGGACAGTTTGTGCAGCACTTACCTTTCTGGGTTTGTGAGTGAGCGGAACCTCATTTGGAGAATCCTGAGTTTGAATTTGGGGCCGATGACGGATCCTGTGGAAAACGTCACAGAAATCCTTTTTACGTTTTCAAAATCCTGGTTGAATCCAACGAGCAAACTGAGGTGGTTGTACTGCTGGAAGGCTGCAGCTTCGCTAGAGATAAAGCAGACAAGTGTCAGGCAGTCCCCAGGGGAACAGCGCGGCTTTAATGCAGTCAGTGTAATATTAGGCACAGTGCTGGGGGAGGAGGACCGGATTTGTGATCAGTTTCTGGCTTTTAGGAAGTGGCTGCACGTTCAGATCTGCAATGTGAACCTGTTCAGCTGCTCTGAGCGACGGTGGCCAGCACAGAGCTGCTCATGTGAGCTGTGCGTGGCAGCTGTGAGGTTCCTTTAGGAACATGGATGTGATTGGAGGCGCCTGCAGGCTGCAGCGCTCACACACAGCCCTTGTTTGGGGGCTCTGGGAGGTGTGATGGGCAGGACGTGTTCTTACCTGCCTGCAGTAAACAGGCCATGTGTGGGCTGCCATGGGTTGTGCAAGCTGGAGCTACGTGGGTTGTTCTGACGTGGGCATATAGGGCTGGGAGAACATGCAGTGAGAGAGATGTGGGGAAACTGGTTGGGCAGGACTCTGGGCTGAGGCGTGTTCATAGCAATGGGAAACTGCACGTCTAGATGAATGCTGGCTGTTTTTTTTTTTTTGCCTCTCCAAGCAGAATGAATTGATTTGGGTGTTATGTAGTGCAGGCCTGGGTTCATCCCTGCTGAGCTGGGTGCAAGGAAGTGGGGAGCTGGGATTTGCCCTGCTCTCCTGGAGGCCCAGGACAGCCCTGCTGTTCGTGACAGCACTCGGGGAGCTGGGAAGCACCCAGAGCAAAGGGCTGGGCTGCACTGGTGTGCACCAGGGGACTGCAGAGGTCACCTAGCATGCGTACAGTACCAAGGATCAGCAAAAATGGGAAGAGGAGGTCTTGCTTCTTTCCCAGCTCCAGCTGTGTTGTGTGGTTTGCTAATACTGGTACTTCATCAGGTTCGGTGAGACTTACGGGTTAACTTTGGATTCTGCCTTCTTCCCAGTGCCATCAGCTAACACCACGCTCAGCGTGCCTCTCCTGGTGCCTTTGTTCCACGTGATGATGTCCACAAAGTAGTGGTATACTGTGAGCAAGAGAGAACGTGGTCACACCATGGCCTGCTGTGCATCCCAGCCCTGTCCTGAGTGCCAAGAGCCATGGGGTGAGGTGTGGGTGGATGTGTGTGGGGAAAAGCCCCAGAGGAAGCACTCTCTATAGGGTTACATCACGGTGCACCCAGAGGCCTTTTCTTTCTCCTCTCCCTGTCTCCATGTCAGTGCCCACCATCTCTGCTGAAGGAGGAGATGCACAAAGAGAAACCATTTCAGGGATCTTTGTCACTCACAGCAAAACGGCTCTTGGTCCGTGGTATCAAAATACATGGTTGTCACTGGGTGGCTCTGCTCTGTTAAATGGCTTTTCCACTCGTGGGCATAATAGCCTGTAGACAACAGTTGAAAAATGAAACAGAGGGTTACTGAGCAGGTACATCAGCAATTCAATTGCTGGGAATAAAATAACAGTGCAAATATTTAAGAAACAGCATATCTCTGTTCAACTGCAAAGAGAAGCTGTGGTGCTCCATCTGGGGGTGCTCACAGCCAGGTTGGATGGGGCTCTGAGCAGCCTGAGCTGATGGGGCAGGGGGCTGGAAGCAGATGGTCTTTAAGATCCCTTCCAACTCAAGCCATTCTGTGGTTCTATCACTCCAAAGCAGCCCGTCGTGTAAAGATGTCAATTCTTATTTTGTCTTTTTCCACCCTGGATCCCATCCGTGTGGATTTCTGTTGTAGATCATGATGCAAAGTGTTTGTGCAAAGCATAGGAAAATCCCCTGGTCCTTACCTAGGATGGGGCATGGCATGGGTTGGAAGGTTTCGCAGCTGGTACATTTCCCCCTCCTGTAGCTCCTGTATGACTCACATGGGTACGTGGTGATATTGCAGCTCTTTTTCAGGGATGCCATGAACAGGAAAACAGACCTCTGGTGGTCACATTTAAAGTACTTCAATCCTTAACCGTACACAGAGAAGAAATATTTCATTAGCAATTCTCGTGCAGCAAGAAAACAGCACCATCTGTGGCTGCATCCATCAAAGACCACATTGCCTTCATCTCAAACCTGCTTTCTGAGCAGGTTCTTACCATTGCTATTCCCTGGGGTACAAAAAACCCTTCCTGTGTTTTCTAAACATAGCCTCAAAACGAGAACATAAATTTACTCAATGGTTTTTTGCGTGGAAAATCCATCCCATGGACGCTTGTGCCAGCCCTGACCACCAGCTGAGCCCATTACATCAGTGTGTCAGCAAGGGGTTGCTTTATGGCTTTCCCATCTATTTTCTAGCTGTGGTGACGTTTCTTTGGCCTTCTCCTGTTCTCTGATTGGAAACATTTTGTCAGTGTGTATGGATGTGTGCAATTCAAAAATGAATTACCAGCAAATACTGTCAGAGGGCAGCCTGGCTGGTCGGTGCCACCGTTGGGGTAGAAGTCAATGTGGCCGAGGGTGTCTGCGTAGCCCAGTCCTGGGAAAGGAAGATAGCCAGGGAGGGAATATTGAATAGTAGAATGGCAAGGAAGGAAACAAGAAACCAACTGGAGAATATAATGCTCATTTAGCTCTAGGATGCCTGCTTGTGCAGGGAATGTTAAAGCCGTTCACCTGTTTGTGCAGTGGGCCAATGAGGTCATTTTAGCAGTGGCATCAGATACCTAAAATAAGTCTGTGTGCGTGAGACGGTGCAAAATTTACCTTTTTTGCCTGCAGGAAAGGAAGAGGGCTCTGAAACATTGGTGTTCCTGTGCTGCCGAGGTCTGAATTGTTGGCAGTGGCAAAAGGCAGCAGTGAGGTGAGAAGGGGGAGCAGAGGGAGCAGAACAGAGGGCTCGTGTCATGCTGCTGGCCCAGCGGGAGGGTTTGGAGATGTGCTATGCGCTGGCTGGGAGAGGAGAGGGCTGAGGGAGGTGCTGGATTTGCCATATAGGATAGTTAAACCCAACAGAAGTGGGATGGAGGCAGGAAGCATCATTCTGAGCAACCCCCCTGGAGACCTGCAGGGTGCCAAGGAAGCATGGATCGTCCTAGCAGAGCTGCCCACTGCTGCTCCTGCTTCCCTATGAATCACAGAATCATTAAGGTCGGAAAAGACTAAGATAATCAGTTCCAAGCATCAGTGCACCCCCACCATGCACACCGACCTCGTCTCTCAGTGCCACATGTTCACTTTTCTTGCACTCTCCCAGGGATGGTGACTGCACCGCCTCCCTGGGCAGCGTGTGCCACTGCCTCACCGCTCCTTCTGAGAATGTATTTTCCCCAGTATCCAACTGGAACCCTCCAGAGCCTAATATCCAACCTGAACCCGCGCTCCCAGCAGGTTTCCTTTCAGTGGTAAAGAGGAGATGTCCCACGTACCATCGGTGTCCGAGTGGATGACATCAACAAACTGTGCGTCACTGGGGTCCAACCTCTCACTGGGTGGCTTTCCTCTGTACAGGGGGCCGGCTGGGTCGAGGCCTGCAACGCAAAACCAGGCGTGTGCCATCAGCCCAAGGCACAGCTGACAGTGATTGCTGTGAGCAGCAGTCCTGGAAGCAGGAAGGTTACCTGTGATCCTTCCCAGCTGCCCATCAAACATCTGTCCCACGAGGCCGGAGATGTGTGCTCCCAGGCTTACTCCTATCATGTGAACGGAGTCAAGCGACGCGCCGTTCATCTGGCATTTAAAGACAGAACCACAGCTGTTAGGCATGCTAAGAAGGCACAAAAAAAGGAAGGATGTAAACACATCTCTCTGCTGCTTCTGTGTTTTCCAGTGGTCCGTTCCACTCTATATAAATATAACAGTTGGACTCAATGATCCTTATGGGTTACATCCAACTGGGGATGTTCTGTGATTTTATGATTTTCCCCTTTAATAGTCCCACAGTATATCCAGCACTCGTATTTGAGGCCTGTATCTGAGAGCTGTGAATGCAGCAGCTCAGGCAGAGGTTGTATTTCTGTGGGGCAGTGAGTCCAGGTCGGGCAGAAACAAGTTTTCATTGGCCCCATGCAAAGCATTAGACACAAAGGTGCAGAGAGCCAGTGTCACTTCAAGCTGACTTTGGACATCCAGAAGGTGGAAACAGAGTTTCAGTGGATGGGAAAACAAATATCCAGAAATGCAAAGTGAACTGAATATCACAGCAAAATGCCATCCTACCACATCCAAGTACAGAGTTTGGCACTGCAGCGTAGCTACATTTCCAACAAATGAATGTGTTCCCTTTTGGGAATTTCTTTTCCCAGACATGCTGCTGTTTTTAAGCACTTCCTTTGTGCCCTTTCCATCCTGTGCATTAATAACTATATCATAGTGTGAACTTTCCACTTACCAACATTTCATCCATAAATTTCTTCAGAATCTCGGCAACTTTCTTGCCATTTTTGGAAGCATTGCTGTAGATGATAGTAGTTGCCCCTCGGTTCCAGTCCACCACGATGACGTTCATGTCCTCTACAGAAAGCAGGAGATGCACCAGGTCAGTGATCCAGACCGGGGCAGAGCCTGTGGGCCGGTACCCGTGGATAATGAAGGTGGTTTTCTTGCTCAGATCTAGATACTTGGAGGCTGTAGAATTGAGCTCTTCGGCGCAGTCTTCGTTCTGCCTGGTGTACAGCATCAGCTTCACTTCCAGGTCGGTCCCTATCAGGGCGCTGCTGAAGCTGAGCGCGGTGAAAGCAGGACATGTCTCCTTGGGATCTGAAACGAGCACAGCGTGGCATGCCTCAGGTTAGCAGACAAGCACTTCTCTTGGCCTTTCCTACCTGCCGGCTCTGCCCAGGCACAGAACGTGTGCTGGGAGCTGCCTGAGCTGCTCCTTTCCATGCTGTCGGTGGCTGGAGCTGCTTTGTATCTGAGTTATTTTTTGCTGTGTTGGAACAAAGGCAGAGAGTTCACCAGCACAGCCCTGTCCCCTCTATCCCTTCCGCTAGCAGCTGGGAGGTGGCATGGGCTCTCCACAAACCTCACAAGGGTGAGGAAGGCAGTACAGAATGACAGCGAGGGTGATGGCTGTGTAGGTTGTACAGCACACCCAGATGCCCTGGACAAGCTCTAGGGTGAAGAGATCTCTCTGTATTTTGTCTGGAGCTGGCAAGCTGTGCGGATTTCGCTGCTGCGAGGGGCAGCTCAGTGCTTCATTTGTATTTGCAGATACAGCCTGCTATTTCAGACTGTGAAATGGGACACCCTTTGTCTGGATGAGATACGGCACTGATAAGGCTTTATACACAGCTGGAGAGTTCCCCAGTTTTCACTAAGTGCTGCTTTTCACGACAATCTCTGCCATTTGAAAGCCTGGCTTTGTTCTCTGCTTTTCCAGCAGACCACCAGCTGAGCCTTCACAGCCCCATGCAAGCTCCAGCAGGGCACTGCTAGGAAAAGGAATAACAGTCTCCAGGCTGACTGCTTACCGAGGCCCTCCCAGGTTCTGTAGCCTTTCTCTGGCCCACAATCTCCTCGTTTTTACTTTAGAACCTTGTGGGAGAAAGCATCTCTCTTGCACACACGCCCTGTGCTGCATTAATTGTTCCCCTGCGGTTGCTAAAGGATTTTTGCTGCTCAAAAGGGCTGTGCTGGAGGTGGGAGAGGTTTGGGAAACCTGCAGCTTTAAGGCAGCAGTGCTCTAGCAGGTGTCCAGCATTCCGTGCATTTTAATTTCTAAATGATGGATCTCTCGCAGTTCCCACAATAAACTTTCATGCTTTTTCCTCCTATGGAAACCAGAAGCATGAGAGTAATATAAATGCTGTGTGCCCAGCACATAAAATAATCCGCTCAGTTGCCATAGTTCTGCTAATTACTTTGCAGGAGCCCCAGGAGCTCCAGAAATAAAAGTTAATAGGCTAAGAGGATGTTGCAGTTAACTCCAACTGGATATATTAAATTACTACTATAAATTCAGAAATAAATTTTAACATCTGAGATCCACAGAAGTCCTTCCTATGGAAAGCCTACGGTGAGATATGAATAGCAAAATGGGAGCAGCGGAGAATGAACTCTCAAGCAGGGCCAGTGAACATCAGTTGAAGTCAGTGGCTTTGAGCTGAGGGTGTTCTGCCTGCTAAAGCTCCCATCTCCCAGGAGCACATCACTCTGGGCCCTGCTTTCTCCAGTCGAGGTGACCTTTGGTGCCTCTTTCTCTGTCTGTTTGCTCTCCATAGGGCAACAGCAGCAGGAATTCTCCCCCACCTGGAGGTCTCTGGTACACAGTGACACTGGGTGACTCTCCTTTAGGTGCTACTGCAGTATGAGAGAAAAAAACCCACATTTATCTTTGATTAATAACTCGATGTGTTTTAGTGCCTGTACAGCATTGTTATGCGTTATTGTTAATCATCCTTACTGCCATGGAGGATATAGAAATGCAGGCAGAAATGCTGGACCAGAACTATTTCTACATGGTGCAAGGCTGCTCTGATTGCTTCATTTGTCTCTTATCTCTGAGCCGTGCTGTGACTTGCCCTGGGGAGCACTTGGTTGGCACCAGAGCGACCCAAATCTTCTGCCATAGAAGGGCTATTAAAGAGCTGCTCAGGATTTGCTAATACCTAAAACAGGAAGCATTTAAAAAGCATTGTTATTTCTGCACCAAGCCTGTTAAATTTGTTCTGTTTTCATTAAGGAGATCAGATGAGTGCTGATAGAGGGGGAAAGCCTGCCAGCTTCTCCCCCTGCTGCATGGCTGTGTGTCACAGGAGCTGACACATGAGGGCAGCTGGGGATCCTGCATTCACTCCTCCTGATAAGCACAGGATGGCAAACACTGCTTTGCTAGGCAAGCTGCTCTCATGCCTCAGTGCTTCAGCAGAAGCCAAAGCGATCTGCTTTGATATTCCTGTGTTGGAGCTGGACATCTTCTGCCTTGAGCATGAGATCAGCCTCTCAGGTGTGCCTGCAGCAGGAGGGGCATCTTCAGCACAGCTGGCTTTTGGAGACCAGGAGCAGGTGGAGTGCCATGAGAACGGTGCTGGGCAGAGCCTGCAGCAGTCGCTGCACTCAGTGCCACATAAGGCTTGCGTCCTCCTGGGCTGCTCTCTCATTCCTTCCTTGGAGATGGTGTTTGGAGACTTTCCCTTTCTTTTGTCCTGGTGTTCAGCCTATGGACAGGAAGGTTCTCATCTTTGAGGCTTTCTGCACAGGAAGAATGGCATCTCCGTTTTTTAACTCCGCCAGTTTGGCCTCTTGCAAAGGGAAGGTCCAAAAGGTTTCTCCTCATCATCACTTCATCTGTGCCGCTTCTGTCACATCTGTGGCTGTCCTAACTGTGAGCTTTGGGAGACCACACTGCCTCACAGAGCCCACCAAGAGACTGCTCCCCGCTTAGCAGCTTCTGCAGACCTCCAACCAGCGTGCTGCTGCTCCCATGGCAGCCTGCAGCATCCCTGGCTTCCAAAGCACCATTACCTTGCCTGGGATGTGCCTTTTGTTTCAAGAGACCCTTACACATCACCACTAAAGTGGCCAGCTTCGAGCACTGCCACACAGCAAACCTTAGCAGCATTACTGAGCGTTCCCATGCTTTCCACACGAAGGGTCTGCCCTCCACCTCATAAAATGGCCTTTAGTATCTCTACTATGTATTCATCACAATAAGCAAAACGAGACCTCCAAGACTGCCCCAGGAACCCGATGAACCATCTGCCTTTTTGGGAACACTTTAGGTTGTCCTAAATCCTGTTTGCTTTCCCTGCAAAGCGTGGAGCTGCAGCTTCACAAAGCAGGCGACGTGCTCCCGTGTGTGCGCTAACAGAAGGCAGCACATTTGTGGATTATTAAACAGGTTGATTCTTGATGGGGCCACGAGGATACCAAGTGAAGTTCAGCGTTCATAAATGCTAATTCATCCTCTGTGGCTGTCATGTAATGCGCTGCTGAAAAGAAATCATTCTTCTCTGGAGATTTCAGACGACGTTTTGAGTGTCGATGGTTGAGTTTGATGGTGCTTGTATAAGAGAAATGTTTGCAAAGTGAAGAAGAGATCATACAAATGACTTCTGGCTTTATGTTTGGAATTCTTCAGTTCACGAAACCAAGACAGTTTGCTTTAAGACAACTAATGCTAGTTAAAAATCCTACACAGTAACCTTATAATGCAGAGGGCAGATAGGCTCTCTCTCTGCTCCTCCAAAGCAGAGTAAGCGTTATACTGAACAAAAGAATTAAAACGATCGACTTCCTACCTGTTTTCACCCCATACAAAAGGCAGAAGAACGTGACACACAGCCTCAGCATATGGGCTCCTGCATGGAACTTCTACAGGTAGAAAATCTTACGGGTCCTGTGGTTTCTTTGGCATGTACTTGCTGTGTCTGACAGCTGTTTGCTCTCTTTTTCTGCCAGCCATGTAGGTGTGGTGAAAGGAGGAAGTTCCCAGCCAAGAAATGAAGACGGGTGTGAAGTTATACAACTGGCCCTTCTTTCTCAAAAGGTGGGGCATCTTCTCTTGTAGCAGGATCCCTTGTTTTAAATATCGTTCGCCCTGGGCTGTGACTAATGAAAGACAGAAATGGCTCAGTATCACGCTGTGAGCAGCGGTCTGACTGCCTGTGTTGAAATCGCTGCGTGCCTGTTCATCTTCTGCAAAGAGTGTCAAAAGGCAGTGGAGAACGTAGGTGTGCAAAGCTGATAGGCATCTGGGCAGGGCCAGCACTCAGCTTCCCAGGACCCCACGTCGTAGCATTGGGACGCTCCCATCCGTGTCCCTCTGGCTCTCCCACGCTCCAGCTGTCTCCAGCAGGTGGAAGCCCAGCATCTCTTTTCACCCCCTTGTAACCATCCTGCAGCCTCAGGCAGGCTGTGGATGGGCGCCACTCCATCCTGACAAAGGGAAGGTCCCAGCTCAACTCAATACGTGCTGCCAAGAAGCTGCTGTTTTGGATAGCGTTCATATATCTGGTATCCCCACCATGTTTTCTTATAGCCCTGCTGGAACCTTGTGAATCCAATTCAAGTGAGAAAAGCTTTTTTTTTTTCCCTGCTGGACAGTAAGAAGATTTGCAGATGCAGGGACAACTGTCATGGCTGGGAAAGGAAGCCTGAAATCAGAGCTGGAAAATCTCGTGGCAAAATTGGTGCGATGGGGATGGAGTTTGTGATGGAGTGAGAGAGGGGAGGGGAAGAGAGAACAGAGACGGCTGCTAGATAGACAAAGCCACCATGCAGCTTCTAGTGTTTTCTTTACAGGGAGAGGAACATGGGGAGGATCAGAAATACCTCATTAAGCCCAAGCTCTGTTTTGCCCCTGGTGAGATGCAGAGAGGAGCTGAACTTTTACAGTTCCCAGCGCCGTAGCTGTTCCTTTGGTCTGTATACATATGAAGCTTGGGTTAATCCTGAACAGCCTGCTGGCTGCCTGCAACTCCTTCTTGTTCAGTTGAGTAAGTGCTGCCTCAGTGCAGGCACTGCTAACTCCTCAGGCAGGAGCAGCCCCAGTTTTTTCCTCAAACTGAGCATCCTCCTGCAGCTCAGCACTCACAGCCTCACAGGACACCTGACATGCTCCACGTGCTACTCACACAGGTCAACGTTGGGTTTTGTTGATTTTGAAGGGGATAAACGTTGTGAAAAGATACCCAAAAGATTTCTGCGGAATCTGGAAGCTGTGGGCTCCAGAAAAATGGCTTTATTTTCTGATACGCTGGCAATAGAAAATACTCTGAAATATTGTTTTCCTTCCAGATTCTTTCTCACCTCTACCAGTAGTCCTAAACTGTCAAAATATTTTCTCCTTAGCGAGTTCTGCCAACGGTGTGAAGGAATCAGTCCAAGAGGGAAACACGCAAGATGAACAGAAGGCTTTTACCTATTGCAAAAGATGTTTGAGAATCAGAGATAAAATGAGGTAAAGAAATAAAGAGGGCCTTGCCTTTCTTCTCAGCATAAGAAGAGGTAACATTTTTGTTGCCTGAAGCTAAGCTCCCCTCGTTTCTTCTCCCCATCACTTCACTTAGCTGGCTGTTTCCCTCTGAGACAGCTCATCTGAGCAGCTGTTGTCACTCACTGGGCTGGCTTTTCCCTCAGCCAAAAGACAGTGATTTTGAGTAACAATCATCTTAGCACAAATGGCACTGTTTAAACAATGTGTACTGGAAAATATACAGAGGTCAGCACTGGCAATGTCCAGTGCCACCACTGACCTGTGGTTATCTGGGTTTTGCATAGCAAACTCTAACACAAAACACAGTTTTATTTCTTGGGACATAAAACCTCCGTGATCACAAACGTCCCATCCCGAGTTTTGAAATGCAAGAACAACTCCAGACAGTCAAAAGTACATTTTTATCACGTGTAGAAAACATTTAAGAGCAGAATTGGCACCAACTAAAGAATAAGTTAACAGAAGATATAATTTTACATGAAGTCCCCTGGATTCATTAGTTTCCCGTGGGAGGGACGTTTTCATGGAGATACTGCAGAGACAAATCTGTCCACTTCATTTCTTGCTCTTTCACAGACTCCGTTGTACCTCCATTGTCTTGCTCTGGTTCAGGGAGCTCATTCTGAGAACAACAAAAAAAGGTACAAAGCATTCTGTGCATAACAAGCTTCCTAAATGGAGCAGGTGACGAAGACTTCATATGAATAAATACAAAAATCCACAAATGAGACCAGAGGGGGCATCTGAACAATACATATCATACATACTGATTCAGTTAAAATATTACTAAGCCCAGTGAGGAACAATGTTCTTTTCATATGATTATGATGCTTCATCTGAAAGGTAAATTGGCTTTCCAGGGCCCTGGGGCCTTGCTATGTACTCAGACTGCACACGCAGTGAAGGAGAATATATAGAAAATGCAAAATAAGTAAATAATAGCATGGTGCAATTATTCCACTGCTTGTTTGGATTGTGTTTCTTTGTCGCTGCCCAGAATACAGATATTGCATTTACTGTAGCTGTATTGAGACAGCTGGCTTTGTAACATATCCCTTTCTTACGGCAAGGTGAGAAATCCTTCCTCTTCCTACACGTGGAACTCTGGTGTGGCTGCGCTGTGACAACAGGAGATGTCAGAAACCCCCACCAAGTGCAACACCATGCTCAGCATGCAGGGAGGAGGAAGGAGAGTTTAAATGTGATTTCATTTTACTTCCTTACGTTATTTGTTCCCTGTGTTGCTGCATCGGTGCAGTCACAAAGTGTGTTATTCCAGAAGACACGGGGCAAGAACTCTGAGTCTGGATCTTCGGAAATCTCAGTAAGAGCCACATAAAATCCCTTCAGAGAAAAGCAAATGACTTTGGGCCATGCCAGCTGATGGAGGTCTCTGCAGTGAGCACTGATCAGATGCCCAGGATAGGCTCTCACGTTACAGCCATTCTGACAGCTCCTTCACAGAGCTTCTGATCAAATCTCCTTGAATTTGTGCTGGCTTCTCCATATGATCAGAGCCAGTCCCATCCCCGGGGATCTGCATATCCACAACTACACCTTTGTTTTTATTGTCAATTGATGAGGCTTCCTGCTTTGAGGCTGCCATAATGTTTCTCAACCTGGACACATGGTGATGGCAAATATCAGCAAAGAAGCAGTTTGTGATACATAGCCTGCCTCAAAAACGCATTATCCTAAGCAAAGGAGGGGTTGGGTACTCCTCCCTGAGAACTACAGTTCTGCAAAACCTTTCCCTCTTGGCAGGAATTGCTGTGTATTATCGATTTTGGAGGAGAGTAGCTGCTCCTCGCCTCCTTTGCTGAGAAGGTCCCGAGCTGCACTTCTTCCAAGAGCGATGACACACTGTGATGTAAGGACTAAAGCCCAAGTGATGTCACTGGCAATTTGGAAGTGTCTCTTTGCTGGTAGAAACCATCAGCTTATCAGATGCCATGATTTTGGCATGACTACTTCGTTGGTGCTAGCCAAATTACGCCTGTGCTAACAGACAAGGGGAGGATCCTCACATACATCCGTATCCAGGGAGTGCTCCCAAATGGCTGAGGTGGGGCCTAGCAGTGGTACAGCTGTGCAATGGTAGGATGGTTTGGTTGTGGTTGGATTTGATGATCTTTAAGGTCTTTTCCAAGCTGAGAAATTCAATGATTCTATGGCTGCCATGTCTCTTCATGGCAAAGGGTTCACAGGCAGGGAATCCTACCTGCAGAGAGCAGTGTGTTTACTGCTGTCCTTGAAGTGACAACTGCAAAGATGCATTTGGAAAAGTGATTAGGAAGACAAATATGCCAACTATATCCTGGGCTGCGTTAAAAAGGAGTGGCCAGCAGGGAGAGGGAGGTGATTGTCCCCGTCTACTCAGCTCTTTTGAGGCCCTATCTGCAGTACTGCGTCCAGGCCTGGGGCCCCAGTACAGGAATCACAGAATCACAGAATGTCCAGGGTTAGAAGGGACCTCAAGGATCATGAATCTCCAACTCCCCTGCCTCATGCAGGGCTGCCAACCTCCCTATTTAACACTAGACTAGGCTGCTCAGGGCCCCATCCAACCTGGCCTTGAGCACCTCCAGGGATGGATGAGGCATCCACATCCTCTCTGGGCAGCTGTTCCAACACCTCACCCCTCTCTCTGTAAAGAACTTCCCCGTGACATCCAACTTAAATCTTCCCTCCCTCAACTTAAAACCATTTCCCCTTGTCCTGCAGTTATCTACCCTTTCAAAGAGTTGATTCCCCTCCTGTTTGTAGGCTCCCTTTAGGTACTGGAAGGCTGCAATGAGGTCACCCCGCAGCCTTCTTTTCTCCAGGCTGAACAAGCCCAGCTCCCTCAGCCTGTCTTCATAGAGGAGGTACTGCAGCCCCCTGATCATCTTCGTGGCTCTCCTCTGGACCCTCTCCAACAGCTCCCTGTCTTTCTTGTACTGGGGGCTCCAGACCTGGATGCAGTACTGCAGCTGGGGCCTCACAAGAGCTGAGTAGAGGGGTACAACCATCTCCCTGCCCCTGCTGGCCACCCCTCTTCTGATGGAGCCCAGGCTACCATTTGCTTTCCAAGCTGCAAGAGCACACTGCTGGCTCATGAAGGACGTGGAGCTCTTGGAGGGGTCCAGAGGAGGGCACTGAGATGAGCAGAGGGCTGGAGCACCTCCCTATGAGGAAAGGTTGAGGGAACTGGGCTTGTTTAGCTTGGAGAAGAGAAGGCTGCAGGGAGACCTCATTGTGGCCTTCCAGTATTTGAATGAAGCATAAGAACAGGAGGGGGAATGGCTGCTTGTGAGGGTGGACAGTGATGGGACAAGGGGGAATGGTTTTAAACTGAGACAGGGGAGGTTTAGGTTGGATATCAGGAGGAAGTTTTTCAGCCAGAGGGTGGTGAGGCACTGGAACAGGTTGCCCAAGGAGGCTGTGGATGCCCCATCCCTGCAGGCATTCAAGGCCAGGCTGGATGTGGCTCTGGGCAGCCTGGGCTGCTGGACACACAGCAGGGGGTTGGAACTGGATGAGCACTGAGGTCTTTTTCAACCCAGGCCATTCTGTGATTCTGTGACCCCAGCAGCTTCGGGACAGCCCAGCCGTTATGTGCTGGGAGGACTCGTACCGCCACGCACCTACCAGCGGGATGGCCACGTCCTCGTACGGCAGTTTGTCCTCCCGCCACGCGTCATCGATCAGGTCCAGGATGCGGCCGTCCCTCTGCACCTCGCTGTCCATCCTCTCCCTCCGAGGCAGCTCCGTACCCCTCCCAACCCCCCGGCTCGCGGGGACGCGCAGCGCTTCGGGCGGCCCAACGCTCTCGGAGCGGCCAGCAGCGCTCCGCCCCATCCCGCCGCGGTGTTCCGGCGCCCGCCGCCACCGTCATCACCGGCCGCCGCCGTGCCCTCCCCGCCCCGGTCGGCAGCGCTCTGCGAGCGGGCGCGGTGCCCCCGGTGTGCCCGGTGTGCCCCGTGTGCCCGGTGCCCCCGGCGCAGAACCTTCTTGTAGCAACCAAGCATTTGTCTGCCCCGTCACTTCGTGCCTCTGCCCGCTTCTCGTGGCGTTGTGCGTTTTCCCCACCTTTCCCCTCCCGCTGCCCGCGGATGCGGTGGTGACCGCTGCTTTGCGTGCTTTCCCCGCTGCTGAACCCACCGGCGCTGGGGGATGGAGGCTCTGCTGGCGGGAATGCAGAGGAATGGCCAGGGGAGGTACGTATGCACGAGTGCGTGCCAGTCCTTTACAACGCTCTCCCTGTAGGGCTTCCTTCTTATGCTCTACGCGAGCCACCCTTCAGCCAAGCTTCCTGGTGTCAGTGAGGCCCTTGGTGTTCATCTGGTACCTCCTGCAGGCAGGCGGTGCAGCACGCAGTGGCCGCAGCGCCGTGGCTGCTTCAGCACGTTGCAGCGATCCCTCGCCGCCTTGCAGCCTGTAGTGTTAGCATCTCCGTGTTTCGCCTCTCTAAAAACATTACCCATTTATTTTCCCCCTCTTGCCTTGTAGCATCAGGAATGACGCTAAGTAGCAGTGTGAATAAATACTATTCTTAAGAGCCCAGTGAGGTTAATGAGACGTGTTTGTATTGAGAGCGCCTGGTTGCTTCCTGCTTGTGCTGGAGCTGCAGACACCCATTTATCCCTGTGGCCCTTAGGTGAAGGCCTCTGGACTTGGAGATCCCAGAGAGAGGCTGCAGTGCCAGTAATGGAATAACAATGCTTTATTTATACACGAAACCGAAGACACTGACACCATTTTCATCGTTATCTTTGAGAATGTGACTCAGTGCTGCATCTTCTACAGCTAACTGGCTGCATAAATGCAGTCTAGACATAGCTGTGTATCAGCAGATGCTGAGAAGGAAATGTTCTTGCTGTGCATAATAGCTGCTAATTTTTGGTTAACTCGCAGGCCAGGGTGAACTTCCAATTTAACTGATTTTGGCTGCTGTAAGAGCTACTTCTTTCCCTATAGAAAAACTGTCAGCTTGTGAAGTCTGCGTATGCTCTGGGGGAACAGAGAAATTTCAATCCCTTAACCTATTGATTTCCACTCCTTTCCAGAGCCTTCCATTTGACAGTCAAATTAAAGGGGTGAAGATCATCATGGAGTTCACAGCCCTCCAGGGCTGTATCTTGCAAGCCTTAATATTGTCCCTAGCTTAGCACTTGTGAAGTTTTACAGGAGTTGGTTGAATTGGCTTCAATAATTACTGCACCAAATTAGAAGCTGCAGCATCGCGAGGGAGCGTGCTCTCCCCAATGGATCGAGGATGTTTTATTCTTCATTATCATGTTGTCATCCAACCCCCTCCACTTAGGGGTTTGTCTGCATTTGTGATACACCTTTGTTTTCAGGAGCTGGGAGGTTTCTCTGATGACTGAAAGTGGGTATAAAATGCCCGTGCCTGGAGAGCAATTAGGGGCAATGCAAAATATGGGCAGAACGCGTTGTGGTTTACTTAGGTAATGCAAGGCAAAGGGACCAGTGGTCATGGGGGCTTGCTGTGACATTAGAAGACAAAACACACTACATGTGAAAGCGTGGGGGCCATTTCTTCTGACTGTGGTTTCCAAAGCATGCCCCGTTGGTCACTGCCAAGTTTAGATCTCTGCCCGGTGATGTTCCACACCAATCACTGGCATCGCTGGTGTGGGGATGCAGGACCTCTGTGCTCCTCTTTGTGACCTGAAGCTCGCTCCCTTCCGCAGTGGGTTCCTGACGTCCTGTGAAGCTGAGCTGCAGGAGCTGATGAAGCAGATTGACATCATGGTGGCTCACAAGAAGGCGGAATGGGAGGGACAGACCCAGGCTCTGGAAGCTTGCTTGGGTGTTCGAGAGCAGGAACTTTCCTCTGCCAGGGCTGCGCTGGAGGAAAAGCATAAAGAGGTACAGAAAGGTTGCACGTGAACTTCAGTGTTTGCTGACTATTTCATCAGTTTTGAGTTAGTTTTTTTTTTTGCTGTTTCATAGAATCATAGAATGGCCTGGGTTGCAAAGGCCCACAATGATCATCATTTTCCAACCCCCTGCTGTGTGCAGGTCACCAACCAGCAGCCCAGGCTGCCCAGAGCCACATCCAGCCTGGCCTTGAATGCCTGCAGGGATGGGGCATCCACAGCCTCCTTGGGCAACCTGTTCCAGTGCCTCACCACCCTGTGTGAAAAATGTCCTCCTCTTTGTGTTTGCTTAAATGTCAAGCCGAAGCAAAGAGTTAAGATCAGCAAATAGCTGTGCTAAGTAAGGCAGGAGCCTCCCGTGGTACATTTTACCACCAGAAGTGAGCGCTGATTTCAAAATTGTGCATTATGGTTAAAAGCAATGCTGCAGTATATTCATACTCTTGGTTTATTCATATGAATTTTCACTGATGATTTCTTCTGACTTTACTGTGCTGCCTGTTTATTGGCTCACTGTGTTCTGGACCTGCAGTTAGAAAGGTGACTGCTTTGGGTCGTGGATGGGAAAAGGGAAAAGGGTGAGGAGAAAAAAGAAGGGGAATAAGAGGATTTGGATCAAGAGAAGGGAAGTCTTTCCCAAGAATTTCAAAGCACTGTTTCTTTCTTTGTCCATGCGTTATTTGGAATCTCTGCTTCATCTAACTGTGGTAAGAGAATGACATGGCCATCTCTTCTCCTGGTAGGTAGTTTGAAATCATAATGGATGTTTATAATAAACATTTTGATGAAAATGACAAAGAAAAGCAACCTCTTGGCGCAAGGCAAAAGTGTCAGCTTCATCTCAACAAGTGGAAATCAGGCACTGGTTGAAAACACGAGGCCAGAACTGAGGCAGTTCTCATCCCAGCCAACCAGAGATGTGGACATGAGCTAAATTTGTTTCAAAAGGACTGACCCCAGCTTGGGAAACTGGGACCTCTTAACATTCATTTACCACTTCCACTACTGTGTATACTTATGAAATGAAGACTAATCCCTCTATTTTACAGCCAGTGAAATCTGTCTGCGTTCTGTTCATCTGCTTTTTAATTCTTGGTTCAGGTTGGCAAGTTACGGCAGCAGCTGGAAGACATGGAAACAGCCAAACAGGACTTGGTTAGGGAATACGAGCAGCAGCTGAAGAAGTTTCAAGAGGAGGTAAGTTTCAAAAAGGGAAGGTTGGTTTTTAGATCCCAGTCGGTATGTGAGCAGGTAGGTGAAATGCTTGGCATCGTTGCCGTTGCTTAAGTGTCATGGTTTTAAAGCTTCCCATTCTTTTGGTGTTTGTGCTCTTACAGAAGAGAGCACTGAGCACAAAGTGATGTTTTTGTGCTTTGCTGGCCCTATTTTTGGCACGTCAGGGGAACGTGGTGACGAAGAAATCTGCAGGAATAAGAATATGTTCTAAGTTGCAGTTTTCATACGTTAGACATCTGCAGAGGTTTAGTGCAAAAACTTCCTCTATTTGCCAAGCATAGTCACCACAGTGCTTGTATGGAAGTTGCTATGGGTACAGGCAGCAGCAGTTTGCTCCTTCAGCACTTCCTTAAATTAAAATGGGTGGTGGTGGAACCAGCCTTGATTCTATGGAGAAACTGAGATCAGATCGGAATGCAGCCTCGTCATCACTTTGCTTCCACTGCGTCTGATTTTGTTTGAAGGGGCCTCTGTTCTCTCAAAGCATATCAGCCTTAAAAAACAAAACAACCTAAGAATGCTCGGAGAATAATTTGAAAAAAGTGATTTCAGAGCTTCCATCTCGACAAGCTCTGTTCCCCTCAAGGTGGTACACACACAGTGTCCTGCAGGTGGAACAGCAGCATTCCATGTTGGTGCCTTCATTCTGCCTGTCTCCGCTTGCTTGTCAGAAGCAGTGAGTTAAGAGGCATGAGCAGCCAGCAGAGCACTGACCTTTTCTCCCTGGAGAGTTCAGCTTGGTTCATGCTCACTGTAAGCCATAACTTAAATTAATTTGGTAGCCTCAGCTTTGGTGACAGAAGGCATCTGTCCTCATTTACAACACCTTCCTGCTCAGTGTGATTAACAGGAGATGTTCCCACTGAAATAGTGGATAGGCTGCAGAGCAAGGCTAAGGTGCTTTGGCCAGATCAGCCTAAATTGCAATGGCTAGAATATAGTGTGTGTCTTGTGGTTAAAATTGCTGTGCACTTGTGTTTTACCCATGAAGTATTCATGCAGATGGCATTAAGCTGCACTATTCCTTAGTCTGTTGTTAGTACTAATTGGGGAAATTGTTTCTATCTCAGTTTACCACCGTTACCAGTAAAATTACAGGTCCAGTGTCCACCTGTCTGAGATTGCTGAGAGAATAAACCAGTACTTGTGATCTCCTGACTCGTTTGGCAAAACACGTTCTGTCCATTCCCAATGAATGTGCTTAAGCACCTTGCTGACTCAGGACCCTGGAGAACCTTTCCTGACCACGGTGTGGTCATGAGGTCTTGATTGAGATGTCAGTTCTCCATCGCTTCCCAAATTGGGGATGATGTCTTCTGAGGTTCACAGTGACTGTTTGGAAACTTAGCTTGTTTAAATAGTTGAGCTGGGGAGCTCAACAGATGGAGAAATATGTGGAAGTTGCAAGTGATGGTTTGCACAGAGGGTCATTTAAGTGTTGGTTGTTTTTTCCTCATTTGTGCTTCTGATAAGAGTTTAGCATTCTAGCAGTAGGTGTAGGAGTGTTATTTTCTGTTGGCATTTTCCACTTATTGTGAAATACGTCGTGTATCTAAGGAGAGGATGACAGATGAAGTAGTGTTGATATTATGTATAATGACAATTCTCAAATCTTCCTTCTCCTGCCGAGTGGGAGAGTTCCAGTTCTCACCTGAGCTTCACTTTAACCTCAAAGAATGTAGAACTGCCCCTGTGTTTGGCACCAGGAGATGGACCTCAGGTTCTGCTGCTGCTACAGACACTTGGAGCCACCTCCAGAGAGAGGTAGAGAGAGGAGATGCCACGTTAACAGCTACATATAGACCTCCATCTTATCAATATTTCAGTCATGCTCCCATTGTGATAAGACAGAGGTCTAATTGGAGCTGCTGATGTCATGACTTCAGCGTGGCATCCTGCTCCTCTTATACAACTCAGCGTATTTTGTGATCCTATCAGTATAATAGGCTCATTATACAAATAGAAATCTTCATTTGCAAGCTGTGTGGCCTTGATTGGGGGAATTGTTTGCGTGAAGCTATTTTGTTTGCCTTCCTTCAGTGTGCTGTTTAATTCCTGCCCGCTGGCCTTGAACAAAGTTGCCCTTTTCACTGAATTCTTGCAGTTGGCTAGGCTGAGGAGAAGCTATGAGAAGCTGCAGAAGAAACAGCTGAGAGATGCTAGAGAAGAGGCCAACAAGAGGCAAGGGGACGACCAGTTTGAAATGAGCCGACTGAGCAGGAAGCTGGAGGTGGGTGATGGGGAAGCAGCTGCTAATTGGTTCGTATGTATGAGCTGACTTTTGGGCTTCCCTATTTTGGGTGACTCTATTCAGACAACTAGGAAGTGCACTGTGAATCCTGGTCCAGAGGTACTCTTCACCTACTCTTTTGGTGAAGCTCTCCTCAATTGCTTCATAAAGACTATTTCCTGCGCTGGAGCCTCTAAGTACACAGGGTAAACTGTTTTGCAGTTCTTATTCTTCAGTTTTGAGTAAAAGGAAGAAAGTGCTGGAAGAGCAATTAATTGTGTGAGTGGAATGAATTCCCATGCGGTGAGGCTGTCATCTCACTTCTTGGAGGGAGGAGGAGCTACAAACAAAACTTCTCAGCCATGTCTTGTCCTTTAATCTCCCTGCTGTGCTGAGCTTCGCCAGGCTCCGTTTTTCTCCAGTGTACCTCTAGACAAGGCTAACAGAGGCATGGGTAAGATGTAGCATCCACTTGCTGGAGCTGAGGATAGCATTGGAGCTCTGCAGTTAGTGGTTGCCAGTGATTCCAGTGATGGCCTGTTTTGCAAGCTAAAGTCAGTCTGTGTTGCTAAACCTCTGACAGCAAACCCAAGTGAGGAACTGTGAGCCTTTTAGCACTCAACGTCTGTAAACAGCCATAATTGACACTGATATTTTAAGTTGGGAGGGAGGGAAACGCAGCACTGAGCACAGTGTGAGAGGGGATTTGTGCTGCTGAGACGGTGCATCGGATGGCTGGTTAATGGCTTCCCTGCTGCAAGGAAAGGTGTGTGAGGATGTGGAAGGGAGGGAGAGCAAACATGGGTACGAGCTGGGAGGGGGCAGTCTTGTCAGCTGTGTGGATGTGCTGCTCTGAGCCATCCCTGCTGTCCTTGCAGGAGTTCCGTCAAAAATCGCTTGACTGGGAGAAGCAGCGTTTGCTCTACCAGCAGCAGGTGGCATCACTGGAAGCACAGAGGAAGGCTTTGGCTGAGCAGTCTGAGCTCATTCAGGTACGGTTAATATGTGCTGAAAGTTTCTGTTCTGTTTGTGCAGCAGGTGGGAGGGCAGGGAGGGGGGAAGAGACTAATGAAATCTCTCAGGCTCGAATCCAGTTTAGGTTGCCATTGAAATGACTTTTAATGTCCCAATGGAATAAGCTTTACGTGTCTAAGTGCTGTGTGGAAAAAAGATCTGGAGGCTGTCAACAGAAGTTAGGTAAACCTCTTGCTGCTCTCACTCCCCCACTCCAATTAGCAGAGAAGACCGTAGGATGGAGCTTTCCCTGAGAGCCAGAGACCACAGCATATGATGTTTGAAAGCAGCTGCTCCATCAGGTTGTTTAGTTTGAAGCTGTTTACCTGCCAGTAGCTAAAAATGTACCTTCTGTGTCCAGCTCAGAGCACGGGGTTGAAAAACAGCCTTCCCCAATGGTGAATACTTCCACAACGTGCAGAATTAACAGCATTTTTCAGTCCTGTTCCTTTCCTTTCTTTTTCATCTCCTGGAAACAAGGAATAGTGGGGCTGCCATCCCTGAAAAGCTGGTCGTTGGGTGAGTTAGTGGTGCTGCAGCAGAGCCAGGTGAACTGACTGAGAGCCCAGCTGTGCCATCACACTGCCACAATCACAGCAGGCACTGATAAGAACCTCTTGCTGGGGGCTTCACAGTTAATGGGCTGCTGAGCTGCTCTTGAGTGGGAGCTCCTGTGAGGAGGATGTGTGTGAAGGCAGGGCTGAAGCTGGGCTCTGACAGGGGCTTTGTGAGAGGCTGACACCAGCAGATCTACAATGCAGAGTCACTGAGCAGAAGGTCTTGCTGCTCTGCTGTCTTTGTGTCATTGATAGCTCAATTGTCTGAGATGTGTCCTTGGAGTGTGGGCTGCTATCGTGGAGCACAGAGGAACTGACTGCTTTGCAGAAGAGCAGAAATTTGGGGTGGTTTTTCCTTAGCAGCGTAGGTAAGTTAGGTGCACAGTCCCTATGAGCAGACTGCCTGAGCCCTCCATTTCTTTGAGAATCCCAGTGTGAAAATACTCCATTCTTCTCTGGGATGTTTCAGTGCATTTTTGTATGTCTGGCTGCTTTCTGGCATGAGGTCAAGCTGAGATCTGTGACCACGGAGCACTTCCCATCTTTCACCTGGCTTTCCTCATGCCCGTCATTGCTGCCTATGGCAGTGGCAGGTCAGGCTGAGCACCTCCATGCAATACACACAGTCCTCCAAGTCCACGGGGTAACCTTGATTTCTGTGCTGTCCTGTGCCTGGAAAGGAGGGCTTGCTGAAGTGTCTCCTTAATGCAGAAATAAATGTTCAGGTCGTGTGCCACGGCGTCTCGTTGGGCTGTGTGCTGAACTCTTGCCCCTTCTTGATTACGTTTTCTGTCATGACTATTCAAATAATGAAAAGGCTGTAATCCAAATCATACCACAGCCTTCCAAAGGCAGTGCTCCTGCAGTCTGCTCAGCTGTGAGGCATTGTGTGTCAGACAAGGGGCGATTCTGAAGCCAGCAGGAATCGCTGCTCTTAGGTATGGGGAGGAAAGGGCCACTCCAATATTTTGTTTCAGCCTTTAGAAATTATAAGGTACTGTACAAAAAGGGAATAGGTAAAGGGAATAATTCTTAGAGCTGGCTTATTACATTTCCCCAGTCAGCTACGTGGAAAGAAATGCCATGAAATAAAGCATTGTGCTTGTAAATAATACTGCATGCATTGTTTGCTAGTCAGGCATTCCTTGTAACTATGGTTTTTTTTTTTTTTTTTTGTCTGCCATTAAAACAATGAAACATTCAAAGTAAGCATTGAAGCAAGCTGTCAGAAGGATGTATTTTATTGCATAAAGCAAAGCATAATTAGTGGTTGCACCTAGTTCAGGGTTTCATCTGCTTGGTGGGGCTTTTTTCCTCCCTGTGCACCAGGAATTGCTTTCTTGACCTGGTGTGGAGGTAATGACTGGGTCATCTTGTGTGTCATCTCCAGGGAGACCTCATTGTGGCCTTCCAATACTTGAAGAAAGTGTATAAACAAGAGAGGGAGCAGCTGTTTATGAGGGTGGTTAGTGATAGGACAAGGTGGAATGGTGTTAAACTGAGACAGGGGAGGTTTAGGTTGGATATGAGGAGGAAGTTTTTCACCCAGAGGGTGGTGAGGCACTGGAACAGGCTGCCCAAGGAGGCTGTGGATGCCCCATCCCTGCAGGCATTGGAGGCCAGGCTGGATGTGGCTCTGGGCAGCCTGGTCTGCTGGTTGGTGACCTGCACACAGCAGGGGGCTGGAAGTAGATGATCATTGTGGCCCTTTTCAACCCAGGCCATTCTATGATATTTGCAAACCTTCTGTGCTGGTGCAGCCTTAGGTTAATGGGCAGAAAACAAGAAGCAGTTTGTCCTTAGCTCATGGTTGAACAGCTTGGGTGATTTGTGATCCTCTTTTCAGAGACCCTCTTTGAACGCCTTTTGGAATCAGAGGGGCCCCTTGGGTTTTTTGTTCTATCTACCTTCGGAAGCTTTCCCTGCCTCGTGGCCCTGGAGCACTGCTTCCCTAATTCCTTGGAGGGCAGACAGTCAGGCTTCCTGTGGAAGTGTGACTTGTTGCTCCAAGAAACAGATGCCATTTCTGCATAGAGGTTTGGCGTGCTGTAATATCTATAATTTTACCTTAATACCTTTGTACAAATATGAAATGCAAGCCACTTGCTGTTAGCAGAGTCAGCTTGCCAGTCGGAAGCAGATTCTGGAGTCGATGGAGCTGGCGAGCCGATCAGAAATCCAGCACTTAACCAGCAAGCTGGAGAGAGCCAACGATGCTGTCTGTGCCAACAAGCTGGAGGTGGAGAGGCTTAACATGAGGGTGGATGATCTGACTGAAAACAATCGCATGATTCTGGAAGACCAGCAGAGAGTTGAAGAAGAACTGAGGCAATCCAAGAAAATGCTCGAGGTCAGTGAAGGAATTGTTGAGAAGCTGAATGTGAAGCAGTGAGCCTTTGTAAAGTTCCTGATTCACCTCAAAGATGCCTCTGTAGCCATGTGGTGCTCTGCAGTGCTTGCAAGGGTTCCTTAAAAATCTGTTCAGCATCTCATAACAACAAACCAATCTACAACAAACCCTGCAACAGCCATTTCTTCCTCCTGTGCAGGTGTTACAGGATGAGAAGATGGAGCTCAGAGCCACCTTGCAGTCTCAGGAGGATTTCATTGACAGCTCCAAGCTGCACCAGGAGCAATTGCAAAAAGAGCTGGCCAGGGTGACTGAAACTCTTCACACAAAGGAAATCCTCATCAGGTAGCATTCATGCTTTTGCTCTCGTGTCCAGATGTGTATGTCAGGTTCTCCCACTGAGGACAGAAGCAGCGTTTTCATAGAGTTGGATCTGTATTGCTTGATGCCCAGCGTAGTGCACTGATGCTTTTCACAAGTGCTGTGCTTCCTCACGGCATTTGGTAAATTGCATTGCTCTTGAAATCTACTGACTCTCAGTGAAGTGTTTAGAAAGAATTAGCTTTCTACCCCATGAGGTTCCTGGGGGCAGCATGGTGATATTAAGCATGGTTTCTGTTTTTTTTTTGTGTGCAGGCCTTTTGTCCATTTCACCTGAGTGCTGGTGCACTTTCAGGACTTGACACTGAGCTTAGGAATGTCTGTGAAAGTTCTCACTGAATGAATGATGAAACATTAGGGCCTGGGTGAGGTGACCTCATAGGTGAGAAAATCACCTCACTTTCACCTTTTGCACTGGCAGTATGCAGAGTGCAGAGAGTTCCAGTGGCTGTGTCAACACGTGGTGCTGTGTGCTCCCCAACAGTTGCATCATTGCTTGCAAGTGTTTGCTGGGTGGCTGCTAACGGCAGCAAAACTGTCTGCTTCAGGGAGACCGACGTCAAAACACTGTGCACATCATGTACTCACAATGCACGCCGGTGTTCCTGAGTGTTAGGCTTTGTGGGCTTTTCAGGTAATTCAATGGAAATTGAATCAGGCATAATGTTTTTGTATTGAGTTTAGATTTCCTGTTTCTGCTTAGGGCCTTGGAGGAACGCTTGCAGGAGAAGCAGTTGTCTTCTCCAGGGCTGGAGCATGTACTCCTGCAGCTGGATGTTGCCCAGGAGAAGGAGCAGCAGTTGCAGGCAGAGGTGACTCACCTGGAGGACAGGTAGCAGTCTGCTCGCTTCCCCCAGCTCTGCAATGAAACCTGGATAACAGTGTAATGCCCAATGTTTTGTATTCATCAGGTTCAGCAGTCTCTCTGATTTTTTTTAATTTTTTTTTTTGTAGGCTTATTTAAAATATCAAAGGGCGAAAGAAATCAAATGCTATTCATTTTGGAGTTTAATAGTGAGACTGTTTTGCTAATTGGCTGGCTGCTTTTCACTGCATGCTGTGGGTGTTTTCAGGGTTTTGGCTTGCTTAGGCTTAGCACCTTCATTTGTAATAGGTTATGGATTCTTTGTCAGGCAGCTTGTAAGAACCTGATCTAAACCCGTGAAATAAGAATTAGAAGCGAGTTTTCCTCTTTGAGTTGGTGGTTTTCAGGCAGATGTCTGCATGGGAAGCTGGTAATCTCATTATGACAAAGAAACATATGAGAAACCACTGTATCTATTAAATCAGCATCCCCATCCCTTTTAAAAGGATTTTGGTACACAAGCCCAAAGGATTGCGAGGGAATGTCTGGGTTAGAGTCCAGTTTCAGTTATGACATGAGAGACTGCTTGGGAGATCAAAGTTTCTCCCGACCATGTTCTCCTTGTTGGGGTATTCTAACCTGTAGTTTTACATTTGGCACCCAGCCTGGTGTCTTCAAATGCAAGGTGTGTACAGCTGAGCGAAGAGCTGGCTGAGAGTATCAAAGAGCTGCAGTCAATGGAAGAGCACCGTACCGAGTCAAAGGCGGAGATTAAAAAGGTAATATCACTTTGTTCCTGGGGAGTGGGAAAGGCACTCGTGGAGTCAGCAGTTCCCCGTGAGCATCGTGTGCCTCAAAGAGGCTGCAGCGCCCTGTTAGCAAGGCGTGGATGGGAGCCAAGGCCAGGGGTGATGTGGAGGCAGGGATGTGGGGAGGGTAGGGAACAGATCTGGGGAGATGGAGAGGTTTCACAAGTTTTCGTGCATGGCTGTGCAGGTTGCTTTGTGTAAGCTGGATGTTCTCAAACTGATGCTGGAGGGGCAACTGTGCAAAGTCAAGCCCAGAATGCTGAGCTTAAGCCTTCTGCAGGCTCTGGACTAGAAGAGGAGCAGGGAAGAAATATGTTCCGCTGTAACACATCCCATCCTACTTGAGCTATGGCTTCAAATTATCTTCTTGTTTGTGTGTGAATTGAGGAGCTGGGACTTGAGCAAAACCTTGGTTTTGTGGAAGTCTTTCATCCCTTGTTCTGAATGTGCAGAGGTGCAGATCCTGCCTGAGATGTGTGCTTGGCTGCGCATTGGAACATTCACCCAATTGATTAATCTTCTACAAGATGTGAAGAGCAAAGAGATTTGTTACAGTTGTTCTGTTCTATCTGCTTGGGAGGCATTGAGGTGGCATGGACACAAATCACCATGTGGTATTTACATGGATCTCTACAGAGATCATCTGCTTCAGTTTTCTAAAATAATTGTAATTCTCAGCAGAATCCTGGAGGTTTGGGTGCTGGGTATTTCTGGTTGGTGGTGTAGAATATTAGGGAAGAAACTACACTGTGTTGTCGTTCTGTTACAGTACTGAATAAACATTTGGTGTTCCTACTGGTGTATGCAATTTAGGACTAGTATCTCAAAAGGGGTTTAATAAAACAAGAGGTGGAAAAAGATGACCAGAAGGATGGTGTGGTTCTTATACAAGGAGCCAAATGGAATAGGACTTACCAAACTGGAAAAGAGATAAATGAGATTGAATGTACTAAAAATAAAGCCATGCCTATCATGTGGAACATAAATAGAGAATGATTATTCTCTCATAATACGGGGACTAGTGGTCATCAAATGGAGTTAGGAAAACAAAGAGGTGTATTTTTACCCTGTGCATAGCTAGCTTGTGGACGTTTGCCAAGGGCAGCTTTAGTTGCTACAAGCTACTATTGAATCAAAAGCATTTGGACAAATTCAAATAAGAAAGGTCAAGCCAAGGCTATTTAAAGATATCATCTCTGCCTTAGGAAGGCAGCATGGCAGACTGCTCATTTGTGTTATGAAAGTGTTACTGCACGTCCCCAGGGAAGGTCCTGGGCCTTTGGTTGCGGAATGGTTGGCTCAGGGGACTGCGATTTCATTGACTGGGGGGCTGCTCAGTCTTCCACAGCGTGCAGCCTTGTTTATGGTATGAAAAGGGACTGGGATGAAGTGGCTCTCAGTCAGGAAGGACATGCATGTGCAAAGGGGTTTTTGCATAGAGCTTTTTGCTTTCCGCCGCTTCGATTCTATGTCACCGTGCCCAACGCTTTCCCTGTTTTGCTGAAGCATCTTTTAAATCTTCCTCCAGCTGAAAGAGCAGCTCTCTCAGGCTGAACAAATTCACAGAGGTGAGCTGGAAGGGATGAGAAAGGAGATCTCGAGGTTGACACAGGAATTACACCAGAGGGACATCACCATTGCCTCTGCAGGCGGCTCCACGTCAGACCTAGAACAGCGGCTGAGGATGGAGATTGAAAGAGCAGAGAGGAAAGCAGTGGAGCACAGGGTAAAAGCAGCCAAAGGCTTGTGTGCTGTCTCCTCAAGGAATCTGAGGGCTTGTAATGCTGCCCTGCTGTGTTCATAATTCCTTTCTGTCTGCAGCCTTTAAGCAAAGACGTTGAGAGCCTTCTGGTGAGATCTTCTGAGTGGTGGTGGATCTGTCTTTTCAAACCTGTGACAGGCAGCCCTGCTGAGCTCTTTGAGATTGCTCACATTAAATAGGTCTGGATGATGGCATCTTTGGAAGCTAAATGAATGAGCATGCACGGTTACTTGCTTGGTACTCCCTGTGCTGGTGCAGGAATAATGGCTGAAAGTGTGCTTTTTACTTGAATGGAGGGTGGGAAATGTGCACATGATGTTCTTTTTCTGAGCTGTTGTTTGCCTCTGTGTTTCTTTAGGTGATTCTAGTGCAGCTGGAGACCTTAAAGCTGGAGAACCGTCACCTCTCGGAGATGCTGGAAAAGGTGGAGCTGGGTGTGCTGGAGGTACACGTGGGGTGGAAAGCATTGTGGTTCCCCAACCTGGGAGCAGTCGTTCTCTTGGCCTAGACCTCTCACTGTGCACTTTCGGTGCACTTCTGTTTCGTGCCTGTCTACCTCAAGAGTTCAATTCTGAATCTCTGGTGTCTTTCCGAGCTACAGGCTGTAACCACTCAGGACCTCGTAATTTCTGGGATGAGAGTGTGTCCCTTGTCCTCCTGCTGGGAGGCCTTTTGCTAAAGGGATAGAAGTAAGGCAACAATACTCACCTGGCCTAGGAAGGAGAAGGTGGGGAGCAAGCTGTTCACAGAGAGAGTGGTTATTTCTCAGCAGCAGCTAAACCAGTGGGGTATGTGTTCCCCCACACCCCTAGGAAGAACCTGGTACAGCTTGCTGTTCTTCTGTCTGGGTTGCTGCTCAGGCTGAGGCAGTTTGTTGGGGTGTCACCTGAGTGTTCCCAGCCTAGGCTGACAGTTTCCATCATAACAAAGTGAGAGAACCCTGGAAATACAGCTGGGAGAGTACTCAAGGCCATGTATCTGCCTCTGGCCTTGGATAATGAGTGAGAACTACATCTGAGTAACTCATATTTTCATGACTTGTTAAAAGCATCAGCCAGCAATGATAGGGATTTCCTTTCCTAGGCAGATGAACATATTGTCTCAGTGCAGACACAATAAGGCCTTTATAATTGATTAGCTCTTATGAAAGCTGTGAAAATTTTGCCAGTCAAAAATGGGATTATAGAATATGCTTTAAAGAATCACTTGCCAGACTTTGTTCTGGATTTGTCTATGATATCTTGCAAAAGCTACGTTCTACATCAGCCCTTCTCTGTTAGGGAAAAGATGCCACCCTGAGAGCACTCAGTGAAGATTATGTCTTGGAATTAAACAAATTAAAATCAGAGAACCAGCAGCTGAAGAGGGATCTATCAGAGGCCAGGGAGAAACTGGATCTCACGACCCAGGTCTGCCAGAGTCAGCCTGAGGGCACTGCTCAGAGGTTGCAAAGTGAAGAGCATGAGCCCAGGGATGTGCAGAACAGGTGAGTGTTGCATCACCCACAGATGCTGTTTCCTTGCCGTGAAGGAGAACAGAAGGAATGGAGGTGTGTGGGATCTTAATGATATGCTTGATGAAGAGCATCTTCCTCCAGCACATAGTATACAGGGAAGAGCAAAAAGGACTGTTTTGGAATCTGCCTTTATGCTTGAAGTAGTGCAGTAGCATTTAGTCCCAGCTGTTTTGCATTCTGCAAAGCCAGCTAGTATTTGACTGCCTGTGTTGTAGATAGAAAAGCAGTATGTGCTGGTTTCAGTGCAAGGATTAGGTTTGGCACAGTTGGCTGTGCTCTTCTCCTTTCTAGGATGTGTGCATATGGGAGTTTTTGGTATCTGCAGTAGCAGGAGAGTGAGGGAATTCCCTGGTGACTGGATGTGCATCAGGGGGTTCTATGGAAATGAGAGAGAGCTCTGACAATCCAAACTGCCTATCAGTAAACCCCGTGTTAAGTGTTACTGCTGTCCAAGTTCTTGCTGAAATTCAGCTGGTAAGAGGCAAACTGTCGATCAGTTGAGTTTTCACACCTGCCTTGTAGGACAACTCAGGAATCACAGCATAAACAGGATGAACAAACAGAGAAAATACATCACAAGCCTGACGAGACTACTCAGCATCATCAGAGATGGAAGATCCAGCCTTTACCTGCTGAAATGGGAGCTGTGATCCCCGAAGCTGCTGAGCTACCCACCCAGATCAGCAGGAAGATCTGCGTGGAGTCACCCACCCCTGCTCCAGGTGCCTTCCATGGCACAGATTCTTTGGTCCTTGTCCTGGATGATGGCAAAGATTTTCCAGATGGAGCATCCAAGCAGTCAAATCACGAACAAGAATCTGTACCTTTGGTAAGCAGTTCTATAGAAGCATTTTGCCATTCAACTGCTGACAATGCAACTGAGTTCTGCTATGGCAAAAGGAGACAGATCTGTCTGTGTGGTGTGTGGTTCTGCAAGCGTATGTCAAACCTAAAACAGGGAGGAGAAAGCACTGCTAGATGGGTAAGGCTTGGACAAGGGGAGTCATGTAATTATTGGTCAGAACTCTCTAGGGAGAGGTTTTGTTTGTTGCAATCACTGAGCAAGTTCCAGAATCTCATGATTCTCCCTGTAGTAGTGCTGTATATCAGTGTGCACCACAGCCTGCTTCGTTGCTTCAGAATTCTGCTTGAGCTTTTGGTTTGGGACCACATTACAGTGAATTTGGTTCCTCTGAATGGGACTGCAGTAGTCAGCATGTTGCATTTTGCACCATTTATGTCGGCTGATAAGAGAACCTGGAAGAAGTGCTTCATTGCACAAGCAGAGGTTGTTATTTTCCCAGTCAGTGATCTTTCTAACAGGAAGCAGTATTTGCACCTTCTCCATCCTCTTTATGCAGCTCAGCTGCTGAAGCATTTGTGCACCATACAGGAAACCTGGGCTTGATCACTTCTTGCCTGAGGTATTTAAGACCATATATCTCAATGCCTGCTGTGATTACCAGCCTGCAGACTGATTGGAACAGAGAAGAGTTGGGGGGAGGTAGCAGTGGGACACCAGGACTGATTGTATGCTGGAATTTGTCAAAGCAGGGCTGTGGTATGGGAAGGGCTGAAGCCTGAGTACTGGTCCTTGCTCCAGATGTGTGGCCATGAGCAGTCTGTAGAGATTTCTTTCCCCCTGGCTGTGTACTGGAAGCTGTGACAACAGCTATTTTTAATTTATGGGGAACCCAAAGTAGAGTCTGTGAGGCTCATGCATGGGTAAGAGGAGGCTTGTTGGGTCTGTAGGTCTTGTTGAGACCAAAAATAGGTCTTAATTGTTTCAAGGCTGAAATTGATGGTGGGTATGCCCAGAAAATAAATGTTAGGAGCTGAGAGAATTGTAAATTCTGAACTGAAGCTCTTCAGGTTGCAGAATAAGGATTGAAATGCAAACAGCTCCACTTCAGACCTTGAGGAGCCCTGGGGGTTGATACTTAGTAGAAAGGAACGTGTTGCGTTTTGCTCAGTATGGTCTGAAAGGGAGAAAGAAAGTTTCTGAGGAAGCACAGATGTTTCTGCTGGTGATAACTGGGACTCCCTGCTGGTGGTCAGGCACCTGTGTCTTTAAATCAGTTCCTTTAACCTCAAGAGAGGAGGCTTTGTGGGGCAGGGGAGGCTGGTTTGTTATTTGCAGCCTTTTTTCTGTTTCTCTTTGTTCCTGCTTGTTGATAGAAGGCCAGAAAGCCATGGGACTCCAGGGCTGGGGAATAACCAGTTACATTGTCTTGCTGGGACACCCAGGCAAGTTTTCTGTAATGGGAAGCAGCCCTGTTGTAATTCACCTGCCTGCCCCGATGCAGGAAGCTTCTCTTCAACCCTTTATTTGAGCTTAGCTTACAGTGTTATTTTTTGTGTAAGTTCAGAAGTTGTGGGTAAGTGATATGAGTGGCAGGAACAATCATTGACTGTGAAGGAAGGAATCTAGAATAGTTCATTGCTAGCTGAATGGAAGTGGAGTTTGGTGAGCTGCCATGGGAGTTTGGCTGTGCTTCCCTTTGGGACTGCAGTAGAAAGTCATTAATACAGAACAAAAGGAAGCAGAGACTCCTGGTGCTCGCCCAGTCTGGCAGTTCCTTCTCTTCTCGGGAAGCCCTGTTGTGAGGTGATGCTGCATAGGGTGATTTTTATGAAGACAAGGAGCAAAATGCAGACTTCAGTGAGTCAGAGTTGGTGCTGGAAGGGTGAGCGGGCCCTTCTGGGTTTGTAGTGCCACGGAATCACAGAATGGCCCGGGTTGGAAGGGACCTCAAGCATCGCGAATCTCCAACTCTCCTGCCACAGGCACCAACCTCCCCATTTATTATTAGACCAGGCTGCCCAGGGCCCCATCCAACCTGGCTTTGAACACCTCTGGGGACGGGGCAGAGAGTTTTGTGCCCTCCTCTAGAATTGTACTGTGACAGCATAAACCCTCTTGTTATCTTCAGTGGAGGGGCTGGTGACAGAAGTGAAAGTCCAGTTTCTGAAGGTAAGCAGCCAATTCCTAGCAATCCTCCTCCTGGGGTCACAGTTTCCTCCCATGAAGAGCAACAGATGGAAAGGCTGTTTCTGTTCCACTCCAGCTCCCAGTGCTTTAGTGTGGGGAGCAACTGAGATGGAGGAGTTAGCAATGATACCAGTCTGAATCCTAAGTGATTACATAGAAATGATGCAGGCCCTCAGAGGGGGCTGTTTAGTTAGGTGACTTGCTGGTTGGCAGTTTTTCTGATTGGAAGCTGAAATAACAAAATACCCGCTGTCCCTTTCTCACTTCAGTGCCCCCTGCCTACGTCTTCAGTTGGCTCAGTAGCTGCCCGATACCTGGAAGAGGAAGAACTGAGATCCCAGCACATTCTGGAATGCCTGGATGCTCACATAGAGGAACTGAAAAAAGAGAGTGAAAAGATAGTGAGACACTTTGGACACCAGGAATGACATTTCCTCAAGTGCACTCAATTGGAGCACTGCTTTCCTTGCATGGTTTCAAACTGCAGCAGAGGGAGGTACCTGCAAAGCAATTGCTGTTGGAGCTTGAGGAGCTGAGTCAGCAAGCTGGATGCTGGGAAGAACATGTGCAGGAATGCCCTGCATCAGATCAGAAAGGAAATGTGCCCCCACCACATGTTGGTCAGCTTCCAAGGGCTAGAAGGCTGTGGGAGAGATACATGTTTGTGCACCCACCTGCAAAGATTTCATGTTGTTTTTAAAAGCGAAGCATTTGTTCAATTTAATGTAAAGTATTTTATGTGTATTTGATACATGTAAAAGCGTTGAAGTAAAGCAAAGTGGAAAGACATTCCTTTTCTTCTTCCTGCGAATTTACATAGTAAAGGTTTTGGCTCATCTTGCATTCTCATTGGGAACTTTGATGAACAATTTAGACAGTTTTTCCATCCTTTCCCTCAAGTCATGTTCTTCAAGAAGCAAGAAATAGAATTCCTCTTCCTTTGGGCCACCCGCATTTTCCCCAGTTATTTTTCCCTTACTGGAATTTATTATTATTATTTCCTGGTTCATCTTCTGCTCTTTGCTGTTTGTATGATATCTGGCTTCTTTATCTCGCTTGTGTGCTGCTTGAAGTACTGCAAGATAACTGGAAAGTGAATAGCTGTATTCTGATTTTGATTGCAGCTTCTACAAAAGAAAGAACAGTGGTTGGAAGTGACAATGAAATTGAATGGGAGAGGAGCACAGAAGTGAGTGAGATCCATCTGTCCAGCAGAGGTAATTGCAGCTGCCATGGGCTGCTATCAGCCTGTTGCAATCCAGGCTGTGCCTTGGACACTTTCCAGTCAGGTTGAATTGCAGCACTGGAATACATCTAAGATCTGTTCCTTGAGTCCTTGCTCAACAAATTGAGTGAGAGAACTTGTTTGCTGTGGAGTTGCCTTTCTTCCAGAGAGGTGTACTGCAACTCTTCCCATAGTTGAGCCTTTACAACCTCTGCATGGACAAATGTAGGCACAGAAGCATCCCTCACTTTCCAGTTCTTTTCCATTGGGTTTGGCAGATGTGTTCAGCAAGGTGATGCCTGCAGGCGGGCTGCAGCCTTCCTGACATGCTAAAACTGGGCCAGTGCCTTGCTGGGCAGTTCTGCATTCCAGAATTGGAAAGGTGGAGGACTTCTGAATCAACACGTCCTTTTATTTTGCCTTTCTTCTGCAGTTCTTTGAACAAAGATGAAACCTTCAGATCCATCCTGAGTTCTCTCTGTGCCATTTACACAGTGAGTCATTTGCCACACTGCCCGCGTGGTCGTGTGTTTTACAAACAGCTTTGGCCTGAGTTCGTGCTCAGAGCTGCCCACAGGTTGGCGTTCCTGGAACATCCACATCTCAGGTAAGGACTTGTTGGTCACGGGGTGTTTAGACAAAAACCGGGGTGAGCTGTAAAAGGTTGTTCTAAAGAGGACAGCTGGCTGCAGGGGAGCTGCCGGGTTAGAGCCTGGCCCAGCTCCCGTGTGGGTTGGCTGTGGGTTATCCACACTGCCAGACATGCTCTCCTCATCTCTGCTGGGGAACGTGCATTTCTCTCACAAAGGGGAGGAGGCAGAGCTGTGTTTGTGCTGGGGGAAGGTGTCACAGCAAGGCCTCTGAGCCCCTTTCATCCAGGGGTGCCACGTTCTGCAGGCGCTCCCCTGTGCCTTCATGGCATCATACAGCCCCTGTGATGAATGCCAGCTGTATTGCTAATGAACGAGGAGAAGGGTGTTTTTTTTTGCCTTTGAACTCGTGCTTCCAGTAGCACCAGAGAATCTTTTACACATCTGAGATGTTGATGAGATGCTGAGCCAGGTGTTTGCTTTATGCTTGCAAGACAAAGGTGGCAATTTGGTTGTGGTAGTTCTCTTTGCAGCAGGGCAGTGTCTCTGAAGCTGCTGCAGGCTCTGCCTGCCTCCAGCATGCTGCAGTTGTGGCTGTAAATGTGCTTTTTGGTCACTTTTCCCTTTAAAGTATTAAATGTTTGTGCCTATGTACGTGCGTGTCACTGCAAGGTCTGAGCACTGCAGCACTTTGCAGGAGAGGAGGGAATGATCCCCAAGATGTCACCAGGCAGAGGGCAACGATGTGCAAGGAAATGTCCTCTGTTCCCTTTGTGCCCATTGCTGGCACCCAGTGCTCACTGAGGCAGTGCCAGCCCACAGGAGGGCAGGACTTCAAACTCTCTATACTTGAGAGGAGACTGTGGCACACTGGGGGTTGGTCCCAGATAATTGCAATATGATGAGAGGTGGTGGCTTCAAGTTGCATCAGAGGAAGGTCATGTTTGATGTTAGGAAGAATTCAATCTCAGAAAGAGCAGTGAGGCACTGCACAGCTGCACAGGGAGATGGGGCAGTCACCTGGAGGTGTTCAGAACTGTGGGGATGTGGCACTGAGGGATGTAGGCATGGTGGGGTGGGCTGGGATTGGACTTGGGGAACTGAGGGGTCTTTTCCGACCTGAATTACTCTATGGTTCTATGTCATGTATGGAGCTTCCTTGTCTCAAAGTATGAAAAACTCTCACCTGGTTGGTGGGGATGAGGGAAGTACTGGGATAACCCACACATTTTATGTGCAGGATGCTGCATCTTTGCGAGGAGGAGTTTGTGTCATTTGATCAATGAAACAGAATGCAAAACCAGAACAGATTTATTGTAAATCCAAGAGCAAACACAATGTCCATCAGGTCACACTAACATCAGAGGTGTATGAAGACATTGACCTTACAGGGTGTGTTGGTGAGCTCCATATCAGACAGCTGTATGCACTATGGTTCTCCAGGGGGAGGTTATGGGATGTGCTGTATGTGGTCATACCATCACTCAGCCTCACACAGCCCCGTGAGCTCAGCAGTTCCAGTTCTGCACAGACGAATTGGAGGAAGGAAAGATTATCAAGAGCTTTATTCTCCATCTTGCTGTATTTTTAATTGCGCGAACACCTCTATGCTTGAGATACGATTGCAGTGCTAATATTACAGGGAAAAAAAAAAGTGCTTACAGTTCAAATGCTCTAATATAAAAAGGTAAAAATTATTTTGTTTATTGAATTTAAGATTCGGTGTAAGAAGTCATTTCGCAGTATCACTAAAATGCGTAAGACAATGAAGTGCACAAGAAAACGTCGCTTTATATCTCCTTCCCAACACTTCTCTCTCCTGGGATGTCTAAAGAAACCTGGCTTAAATCACCTGAAATTCCCCGTGTCCGATAGTGCTGCTCAGAACCAGAGGGTGCTACTCTAAGTAGTCGTAATAAGACTTCTCTTATGGTCCATAGTTTAGAAAGCAGCCATTGCTGCTGAAGGCCCAAGGCCAGATGGCCACTGGTTTCTCCAAAGTGTTTCCTGGGCAGTGCTACTGCAACTTGGGTGGGGGGTTGATCCCTTTGTAATGGGATTTTCTCTCTCTGTACTCCTCTGAGGCCTTGGTCTTGCAGGAAGACGCCAAAGGAACAACTTTGCTTGGGAGAACGAACGATCTCCTAAAGCTGTACTGGTTTTGGGGTGCGTTGGGTGGTGCAGGAGAGTCGGGGAACGAAGAGGAGGCATTACTGCGTCTCAACGTCGTACTTGAGGATATGTGAGTAGTAGCCGTGGTTGGCGTTCTCATGCACCATGACAAAGAGCTCCGTGCACCCCGCGGTGTTGCAGGTTCCCTCCCAGAAGCCGTCTCTGCTCAGGCTCAGTGTGTAGGTGTCCCCCGCCTGCACCAGCACCTTGGATATGCCCTGCATTTTGAGCTTGAACTGCACGTTGCGGTTGGCCGGCAGCAGCCTGGAGAGCGGCTCCAGCAGTTCGTAGCCCTCTGCCCACCTGCTGTACCTCAGTGGGAAGGCGGGCCACTTCACCTCAGTGTTCAGGCAGGTGATGAGGTAGTTGAAGACGAAGGTGTAACTGCCGGGATCTGACTTCTTCTTGGTGAAGAACTTCAGGACAAAGCTCCCCGCGTGGGGCAGGTGCACCTTAAACTCCACTTGGTTGCCGCGGTGGATTTGCATGATGTGCTGCCTGCTCATCTCCTCGCTCAGGCTGCTGCTGTCGGTGTGCAGCGAGGTCAGGATGCTGATGTCCTTCCCCATGGTGAAGGTGAGGGAGCAGCGCCCGTCGTTGGTGTGGATGATGGGGTCGGGGTGCGAGGGCCGCAGGAAGCCCTGTTTCTCTGTGAACCAGCTGGGCCCCACGGGCTGGTGCAGGTCCTTTGGGAAGCGTCTGCTCTTGTCCACGGACTTGCACTCCACAATGTACTCCAGCACACAGGTGTAGACGTCTTCTGTGGATTTGGAGGGTCTGGCAAAGATCTGCAGCTCCTGGCGTCCCGTCTTCTGGGGGTAGATCTCCAGCTTCATGCCCTGCTTCCGCAAGGTCAGCAAGCCGTGTTCGTCTGTTCCCTCCAGCTTAAAGGTGAATAGTGTGGAAGGGCGGCACTCCACTGATATGGTGGCTGTTCCATTTTCTATGAAATAGGTAAGAAAAGAAACCACATTGGAGTTCTAGTGCATTTTTTGTATGGAAAATGAACCTACCCACTGCCCTACGGAGCTGCAGCTGTCTGCAGAAATCAGTGCCCCTCAGAAAGAGCAAGGTCCGAGTGGCCTTGGCTCGCAAGCCTGCATTAATCCTGTAGAACATAAACTGAAATGGAGTTGTGCTCCTGTAGAATATAAACTGAAAGTGTCCCTGTGGAATATGAAAGCGTGTGTGCAGTGCAAGTGCCAGCAGCCTGTGTGCTCGAAGAGGGCTGACTTTGATGGGCTCAGCCTGATTTCAGCCCAGCAGCTGCCCCAAAGAGCTTTGGAGAAAGGCACACAGACATGAGATCCTCTGCTGCCCTACGAGCCCGTTCACAGCGTGCTGGAGGACATGAAACCCTTCAGTGTTGTTGCCTTTCAGTTTTAACTGTGTTCTTTGCATTCATGGGGACCAGCTTAATTCCTGCAGCCCTTTAAGGGATTGGGCAGGGTGACCCCAAATTTAGGGTTCTCTGCATGTCAGAGCTGCAGGGTGCACTCAGGGTGCTCAGTATGAAATATAAAGAAGAGCCTGGCTATGCACTGTTCTGTAAATCAAAATTTGGAACTCGGCAAAAGGCTTTAATCTCGTTGTCAGGTTATATTTACTAATAGATGAACAGCAATGCTTCTAATCTTGCACTGTGGGTACTGACATGACAAGGGCTTACCTGTCTGGATGAGGGCTGTCTGTGGGTGTGCATCCAGCAACCCCAGCTTGTAGAAGTCGCTGTTGTGCTGCAGGTTGCTCTCAAACTCCTTCAGTGTCAGCGTTGGTTTGAGGAGCTGCCAGTTGCTGTTATCTGGGAAGTGATTGTTCACGAAGAGAGCCGGGTGAGTCAGAAAGTAAAACTCGTTGTATCTGGAAGGAGGAGGAAGAGATGAAAGGAAAATGAGTAATGATAAGCAGTTATTTCTTCCGCTGTGCTGTGGTGGTGGTTTTGTGGGAGGAAGTTGGAGCGTTTCGGGCTGCCGAGGGCTGTGGGTTTGAAGATCTCCAAGGAGAGAAGGGACCGGAGCCTCCCATCACCAAGGCAAAGTGCTGGAAAATGGCATCTCCAAAGCAAAATGCTTCTGGATAAAACCAAGGCGTGTGGCTGTCCCTGTGATGATAGGCTCCCAAGGATGGAGGAAGGCTCTTCTTGGCATTGGAAAGTGAGGCACTTGCTGGGACAGCCAAAAGCCAGGAATCCAGCATCTCATTGCATTGCTTAAATGGAGGCAAAGCACAAGGAATGGAAGCAAAGGACCGAGTAGCACCTCCAGAAGCTGCTGAGCTTCTGCCTGCATAGGAACATGCTCCATCCCCTGCATGGGCAGCCCAAGTGCTTCAGCTCTTGCAGTGCCACATGAAATTTGCCACCGGTTTCCCCTTGCCCATTTGCTCACCTCTGTGGTAGGTCTTTGTGCTTAGACAGTGAATATTTCCTTACCTGTAGGTGAACTTGGTTGAGGTATCGTCCACAGTGCCGCTTCCCCAGGTGCTGTCCAGGAGGTGCCACCTCCCATCGAGGTAGACGGCGTTCCAGGCATGGTCAGAGTTCCCCTGGAAGGTCTGCCCAATCTTGTACCCGTAGCCCTTGGAGTACCCCGACAGCTTCATGCACTGGATCCCTGCAAAACTGAAAGGGAACAAGGATTTTGCTTTTCTTTCAGCCTTTGCATAGGCACTGGGGAGTGTTCCACAGGAGGAAGGAGATGTTCTCTGTCCTTTTTGGAAAGTTGCCCCTCTGCCTGATGCACCATGAGTGCAGAACGGCTGGTGGAGGAGGACGAAGACAGAGTGCCATGCTGCTCTCTGTCTTGTTCTGCAGCGGAATCCCTTTGATGCTCTCCGCAATTAGCCTACATAATTACAAATTAAAAGTGTGTTTGCTCGTGCCTGTGCTCTCTCTGGAACAGGAAGCCCAGTGCTTGGCAGCAGGCTCAGCCTCAGACCTCACAGTGCTGTGGGGTCTGATTGCATTTCCGTACAGTGTGGCCTTGTGCTTGCTCAAGCTACAAACGAATACACATTTCCCTTTATATATATATATATATATATATATATATATAATGAATACTTGTTGAAGTGTAAATAGGATTGAAATAAGCAGTGTGTTAATGAGCTCTCTGCTTTGACTCTAATGTTAGCATCGCATTTCAGCATTAATCTCAACTTGCCACACTTCGAGGATTGTCTTTTGTGTAGGACGGTATTGACATTTTTCTTCTTCATTGAGAAGCGTGTTTGCTGGAGCAGATACCTTCAGTGACAAACTGTGTGTGCTGCATAATGCAGGCTGAGTTCAGGGAGGGGAACAGTGGCATTTATGGGGAAGATAATTAGCATCGTTGTAAAGAAGCCAGGTCTGATAACTGTGGTTACTGGCTGGTTGCTGGCAGTTCGGCGGTGCTCATGGAGGGGCACTTTTTATTTTGGAGCTGATGCTGCTGTAAGGGGAATGGCTCCAAACAGTTTCATAGCATCACACAATGGCTGGGCTGGAAGGGACCTTACAGCCCACCCAGTCCCAACCCCGGGTGTGGGCTGGGTGCCCCCCACCAGCTCAGGCTGCCCAGGGCACCATCCAGACTGGCCCTGAACACCTTCAGGGATGGGCATCACCAGTGTGCTGCTGATGGAATGGGGAGCAGCACCAAATGCTCCTGGGCTGTCCAGACCTCTTGTTAGCTGGGGTGTGCAGGCAGAACACTGCGGGAGGAATCCTGCCCTGTGCTCACACTTAAGCACCAGAAATGGCACTGCAGGAGTTGTGCTCGAGTGTGCTCAGAGTTCCCAAGTGGAAGATCAGCACGTCCCACTGATGGTCTCTGATACTAACCAGGCCAAAAGCAGGCTACAGCATCCTGTGGGAGCTGAATGGCCTTGGTGAGAACAGCGTGGGATCTCATCTCGCCTCTTGTGTAGAACCTTACACAGATAAATTCACCACTCAGGGGAAAGATGGAGGATCTCCTGCTTGACTTGGCAACGTGATGGTGGAAAATGACTGAGATGCAAGGATCTGAACCTGGAAGAAATGAGCTGAGAAGCAGTTGCCGACATCTGTTTGGTGTACCAAGGTGGCTAAGTGTTTTGGTGCACCAAGGTGGTGAGTTGTTTCTCTGCTTCAAAAGGAGTAGGAAACAATCCGGATCTTGCTATGGGCGTCACTTGAGTTCAATGGCAGCTTCTTCCCTTTGATTTCAGGCTGACTTTAATGATTTCATCTGGAAAAAGAAGCAAATCTGGCTTCTCCAGACTTGGAGAGTTCACCCACGAGAAGGGAGAACAAGAGGGTTGTCTTGCAAGAAAGAGATGGCTTTGGTTATGGTTTCTCAGAGAAGGAGCTGAGTATTCAGCTCATTGATAGACTGGGTGATGGGAGCCATCCTGCCTCCCAGAATTGCTACCCAGCCTGGAATGGAGAGATGCAGGGTGCACCAACGTAGCCTTTAAATAGGAAGAGAGTTCCTTGGAAGGATTGTTTTTAATGAACTAAGCATATGCTTTTTAATGAACAGATGATAATTTCCCCCGCTTCTAACTGCTAATAACTGGTTCGTAAGATGTGGTTATAAATTCATATTTTGTCATCCTATTTCTTTATTTTACTCTTCAAAAAGCAAGATCAGATGCCATGGGATATTGGTTGGAAGTATCTATCATGTTAGTATCATTAGCATTTGGCATTTGTGTGTTTTAAAACTGGTCCTTTTCCTGTTAGATTTTGTTAATTTGATGGTGAAAACCTTCCAAAATTTTTTGGGATGGTGTGGAAAGCCAATGGTGCTTGCTGACGACTGATGGTCAATGGATGGCAGCTGGGAGCAGCGTGGGGCTGTGGGGACCTGGGTTTTGGCAGGAGGGCTGGGGAAGCTCCTGCTGGGCTTCACCTGACTCTGCCCCAGCAGTGTGCTGCAGGCAGCTCCTTCCTTTGGGTTTGAGTCCTGCCATGCTTTTAACCTTCAATTGCAGACACTCGAAGGAAAAACCCAGGCTCTGCTAACCGAATTATCTCCGTGTTTTCATCTGCCATTATGTTAATGCGATGCGAAGCTCAGCAGATGGCACAAAGCAAATTATGCTGGGGAAGGAGTGGGGAGGGAGCCAAATTGACCTTTCCAGGACTTGCTGCTTTTCCACAGCGTGGTTTGAAAGCTGAAGTTCTGCGTCCTGCTTAAAGTCACATCAGTCAATGCAAAGGCAGACAGAACAGGCACACAGATGACAACAGATGTTAACCCTCCTTGGCATTGAATGCTCCTGAGCTTAATTTACCTGCACATTTGCTGGAAGAGCCCAGCGTATCCCTCACAGACGCTCTTCCCCGTCCGCAGCACGTCCGTGGGTTCACACAGCCGCAGGCTTTTGTTATGGAAGCCCACTACGTCGTACTCTGCAGGAAGGAAGACAGCCAAAGTTCATCCCAAGGCCCCAGGCAGCGTGGGGGCAGTGCTGGTACTGCTTCCATCTCTGTGAGCACAACCAGGGTGAGTCCAACCCCAGCCCACCCCCATCTTGCCCACTGCTCACATCCCTCAGTGCCACGTCCCCACAGTTCTGAATACCTCCAGGCAGGGATGGTGACCCCACCACCTCCCTGTGCAGCCGTTCCAGTACCTCACTGCTCTTGCAAAATGCAAGCAACCTGGAAATCCAGTTGGCCACCATCACACTCTCCGGATGGGAGAGGTTTCCCTTCTGCTTCCTTCCTTCTCTTTACATCTCGGTTACTCCTGAAACTCCAGTTTTGCTTGTTTTGGGGTTTGGGAGGAAGAAGCAAGGGAGACTCATGACGGTGTTTCCCATGGGGTCAGAAGGGTGTTGATATTGGCAGAAACAGCAACCAAACAGGTTTTATGAAAGCTGACCTCTCTAAGGTCCTGCTCTGATGTGTCCATCAGAGAAACACCATTAGGAACCTGCTGGAAACTGGATTCAGGGCAGTAGTGAGGACAAAACTTCTGGTGGGGCAGAAGGGTTCTGGATGTGACAACTGACTTCTGGTGCCTGACAGCGTGTCTTCATGCTCCAGCTGCTTTGCTGGTGGGACAGCTGTGGTTGCATCTTTCAGTAAATTGTGTAGGGGTGGCAGAGCCATCAGATAGTAAGAAATCATGTGCATGCAAACCTTACAGGGTCCTGCAGTGCTAGGATGGGGAGTGTGGAAGCAGAGGTGGTGGAATAAACTCTGGGTGCATTTCTGGGCAAATCACAGACTGTCACGAGGTGCAAGGGACCCATAAGGATTACTGAGTCCAACTCCTGGTCCCATGCAGCACCACCCAAAAAATCACCCTGTGTCTGAGAGCGCTGTCTAGATGCTTCCTGAACTCCAATAGCTCAGTGCCATGACCACTTCCTTCCACCAACCACTCACAAAATACAGAGTAAATTACAACAGCTGCGTAATGGGAGCAGGAGCAGCAGTGTTGTCTTCTCAGTGGAAGATCCCATCTTACCTATGTGGTGGCATATCCACATCCAGATGACACGGACTTTCTCCAGGTCGGTCCGGGCTTGTTTAAGCAGGGTTTGGACGAGCTCCTCTACGCTGCTCTTGGTGTTCACCTGGTGGAAGAGGAAGCGTTGTGAGACTGGCATGAAAAAGCACTGCAGTGTGGATCCCCTGCCTTCCTCATCCCAGTCCTGCTAAAGCTGCTGAGAGCCCACCTGCCAGCACGCACACTGCTGTGGCTTGAGCTTCATTAAATATAGAAGTACAAAGCTCTAATTCCACATTTTGAGCAAGATGTATTTTTGGTCACAGGTTCCCTCCCAAAGAGGGGTGTTTGCTGCTGATGTGTGCAGGGGAGAGGGACGGAGGCACAAGTGAGACTTACTTTTAATGCATAGGCATCCAGCTTCTCAAATTTCTGTAGATCCACTGCCAGGGATTTCAGAGAGGATTTGTCCCATGGATACACTGGGAAGAAACAAGCAGTCATTGTCTGGGGAAGGGAGGGCTGCTCCTGCCTGAGGGGATGGCAGCAGTGGGTGCTCAGGGACAGCGAGTGTGAGGGCACCCATGCAGGCAGAGCCTTGTTTATCTCAGCTTTCCCTGCAAAGGGCTATTAGGCTGACCGTAGGAGAAAGAAAGCAGATTTATGTGTTTGAATGTTCCTGGTACATACTGCTCCGAAAATTACTTGTCGCCTTTTGGGAGCTGGATATTTTCTTAAAATTGGTTATCAGTTTTCATCTTTGTCAGGTTATAGCTGCAAAAGCTTAGTGCAGATGTGAGGTCTGGAGTAGCTCAGCGTGTCAGCTGGGCAGCTGGGAGGTGAGCACAGATCCTGGCTGCAGCACTGGCATCAGGGCACGGAGCTGTGAGAACACCTCCAATGTGTGATGGTCCCAAAGCCACTATGGATGTATGGAGGACTGGGAAGGTGGATGTGGTCATGGTAGTACAAATCGGATCACTGCCTTGTGCCCTGCAGGAGCTTCTAGGAGTGATGGGATTCCTACCTGGCACTGGCACAGCTTGCCCAGAGATGTGGTGGATGTCCTATCCTTGTAAACACCCAAGGTCAGGCTGGATGGGGCTCTGAGAACCTGATGGAGCTGTAGGTGTCCCTGTTCATTGCAGGGGAATTGGGCTAGATGGCCCTTAAGGGTTCCTTCCCACTCAAATGATTCTGTGATTCTACCTGGGGCCAGCGTGGGACAGGGTGCAGCAGATAGTTACCATGCAGGTCTTTTGCACTGGGTGGCCTTGGGGCTTCGGTCCTTTCAAAAGCTGGAAGACAATACAAGAAAGTGTGAGATGAGCAGTTCTTGGCAAGAGAAGAAGAAGGAAGAGAAATAGATGAATTCTGAGTCCCCAGGCTATCCCTGTGCTCTGCGCTCCTTGGCTGCTGGATGTCTCCCATTGTAACCCCAAGGCTGGAGACATCAGATGCCAGCCAAACCATGAATGGCCTGAAGGATGTGCAGTGGCACCTGGCCCAGGGGCTGGTGGCATCTCCAGAGCTTTGAGGTGACAGTCCCAGTGACGGAGGTGGGATTGGGTTCCTTCCAGGGCCAACACCCCAGCATGGGGCTGGCTGTGTGGTGGCTGGCAGCCTCACCTTTGTTGTCCTGGCCTCTCAGGCTGGGCAATCTCCGGGGACCTGTAATGACACCAACACAATTTTTGAAGGTACTGTGAGGTTATGGCAGTCGGTACCTGGCATAGAGGTGCAATGTTTCCCTGGCTCAGAGGGGTGACACCTGCAGAGGGAGGGATGTCCTCTGTGCCATGGTCATGGTGGTTCCCCAGCCAGGAACGTACCTTTCCCAAAGGAGAGCTTCTTGAAGAACTGCGGGGAGGTGCCCTTGGGATGGATCTCCACTGTCATGTGGGTTCCTGAAAGAAATGGTGACAAACACAGTGGGAAAAGGAGCTCTAATCAGCAAGAGAACGGGAAGGTGAGTGGCATCAAGCCAAAGGGTGCGTGAGCCAAGCCCAGGTCATGTTTGCCCAAATCTAGAATCATGGGGTCATCCGGGTTGGGGAGGACCTCCAAGGTCATCAAGTCCAACTGAAATGGCTCAGCTGTAGCAAAACGGGCAGCACCTCTGGCCCTGTGAAGGGACCAGAGCTCTGCACTTTCCTGGCAGAACAAATAAACCATACCATAAGAAAGCCCAGGGTCGCTCCTAATGTAGATCTCAAAAAAAACTAAATTTTCCCAGTTCTCATAAAGAAAAAAAAGAAGGCAGTCTGTTATAGTGTAACAGGCGCTAAAGCAGAAGTCCTCAGTGAGGATCACGTGGCAGCCTGAAGAAGAGGTTTATTGCCCTATTAAGTAGTCCTTGATGGAGATACGGTAAACAGAGAATCAATGGCTTTCATTGATTTTTCTCGGAATAACACATAAAAAGGCTCAAAGCTATGGAAATGACTTGGCTTGGGATGCCAGAGCCTTTGGCAAAGGCCACTGCCTGTGAGGGGCAGCAGTGGCTGGGAGCACGGTGCTCTGCACGCCAAGATGCTCCCAACTGCTTCGCTGGAGACTGGGGGTCTTTGCTCAAAGCTCTGCTCTGGCCATAATGGAGAACTGGAAGGAACATGTCAGGAAGTCTTACAAGGAGTTACCCAGGCTGTCTGAAAGAGGCTGTGCTCTGGGGCAAGCATGTAAGGGGGTTCAGCCCTCCTTATGCAGTTGCTTCTCAGCGGCGTCCCTTTGGGCACAAACCATGATTTCCTTAGAGTTTTATATTTGAAGGGGTGCTTTTTTATTTTTCAAGATTATTTTTATCTTTGGATTTTGTGGGCGTTTTACTTGCCAACAACTTCCCCTTTCTCTCTCTCTTTTTTTTTTTTAATTAGATTTTTAATGTTTTTTTTTCTTCCAGAAACAAGTTTAGCATGGTGGGATGCCTCTTTCCAGTAAGTTCGGCGCTTAAAAAATGATAAAAACTAATCCTGTGGGCCAATGACTTCTTTGGGGCGCAGCTGGCCCTGCTCTGCTGTGGGACGGCTCCTTGCCCTGCACCCTCCTTGCCCTTGGAGGTCAGGGGGTGATGGCAATGCTGTCCCACCCTGAGAGGATGCAGGGCACTGGTGGCCCTTTTCCAATGTCCCTACGTACCTCCTGACTTTGTGTCTGTGGTATGGGACTCATGGGCACTTGTCTGCTTGCTGTAGCTATGTTGGGAACAACTTAACAGTCCTCAGAAGTCCAAAAGAAGCATTCAGAGGTATTGCTGTGCCCCAGTGCTTGGGACTGGAAGGACCTAAGGACTTTCTGAGTTCCTGTGGGATCATTGTAGGGCACTTTTTGCTAGTTTGGGCTGACCCAGCATGTTTTGTTACAAAACTGCTTGAACAGGAGATCCCCAAATCTCTGCTCTGGAAAACTCATATCCCTTGGGTGGCCACTTACCTTCATTAGTGTAGGAAGTAACAGTTTGCTTCTGCTTGTGGAGCTCCTTGGGGGCTTGTTGGCCTGTTTGTAAGAAGATAGACAGCTGAGTGCCATGAGGAGAGCAGAGAGCCCAGTGTCAGCTCTGCACAGCAGTGTGGATATGGATGAGGGCTTGCATGCAGTGCTGGGTGGGACATGGAATGGGGTGAGATGGTGGTGCAGGATGAGGTGATGGCATGGGGTGATGTGAACAGAGGCCATGGGAGCTTGCATACCCTCAAGGGTGGCAAATGCCCAGATGTGCATTCACCACACTGGGCACAGCCAAAATGTCGGGCTGTCCCAGACCTTGGGGGTGTATGGGCAGCGTGGGGCTCTTGGGAAAGCTGAGGATCCTGCAAGTTTGCTCTGTACTATGTGGGGAAGAAAGTGGCCCACTGAGATGGTAATGTGGATGATAAAGGGGGGACTCATTAATCCCTGTGGTACCAAGGGGTTGAAAGAGCTACCTGCCCTTCCAACACCTCCGTCACCAATGTCACCAACACGCATCTTGGTTGCAGTGCGAGGAGAGCATGGAGGGGTTCCTGCCCAGTGACCCAAGAATCTTGTGCCCTGCAAAGCCTATGGAGTGCTGGAAGGGGACAGGTTGCTCCCAGCACGTTGCAGAGCTGGGCACCAAACACTGGAGGGTGGACACTGCATGCTGCTTTTTGATAGCGGGGTTTCCCCACACGCAGGATGAGAAGACAACGTACCGCTGAAGTCTCTCTTTGGAGGTGGCTGCGGTCTGCTGTTTCCATTTCCATCATCCTTCAGACCTGTACAACACAAATATGAGGCTGGCAGGCAGTGCTGGCACAGCGAGGTGTCAGCTGGGCGTTATTTCCCACATAAATGTGCGGACAAGCACGGCGATCGGGTCTCTCCATGCAGCTCCCTTCTCTCCTGCTATCAATTCCCAAACCAGCGGGCATCAACACAGCAGTCAGCCTTCCCCTGAGGGCTTCGAGCAGAATCTCCCCTTTCCCCCCTTTCCTCCAGCAGGGAGGATTCCCTACGTTTGCAGAACACGGCTTCAGCCTTTTGGAAGACCCCCCCTTGGAGGCTGGGAGCCAGGGAAATGGCACCGGACCTATAAATGGCTCTGGGCAGCCACCTGTGGGGACAAAGCCTGCACGCCCCTCGCACCCGGCAGCTTTGTCTCGCGCTCACGGGGCAGGACGGGGTGCACAGCGGCACACACCAGCAGCGTGCAGGAGAAATCGGCTCTCCTGCAAAAAAAAGTTTAGGCTTTTGTTGTTGTTGTTGTTGTTTTTAATGCAACAGGTGGAATGGGAAAAGCCCGAGCCCTGCTCCAAAGCTCCTTGCCCCCAGCCGGCGCGGCACCTGCAGCCCTCCCCTCCCTGGGACGAGGCTTTACCTGCGCCGTCCGTCAGTCCGTCCCTCTGCCCTTTCCGCTCGGGGCGGACGATGAGCAGCAGGTTGATCGCTACGGCGTCGGCACCGTTCTTCAGCTCCACGGTCCCCATCGCGGCAGGGCCACCGCTGAGCTGCCGCCGCGCCGAGCTGCCCCGCTCGGTCACCATCCGTGCTCTGCCAAAGCCGAGCGCGGCCAGGAGGCAGAGAACGACCTGCCCGGGGGAAGGAGCCGCGCTTCGGCCGGGGGCTCTGGTTTCAGAGCGTGCCCTGGGCTCCCCCTCCCCTCTCTCTGCCCTTTCGGCTTTGAGCACTTGCCTGCACTCAAATCCCCCTCGCAAGCTCTCTTGGCTTGGGGGGGGATTCGCTTTCCCCAGCGGGCAGAAATCCTTAAAAGGCTTTCCCTTCTGATTCTGTCCTCAAGTGGAAACTTAAAGGATGCTTAGGGACAGAAATAATCATAACCTGCGCTGCTGAGAGAGGAGCTGCAGCCCGGCGTGGTTGGGAAGAGCCGCTGGAATCAAAGTGCACCGGCAGCCGCTACTGGGGGGGGGGGGGGGGATCTGCCTCTCCACCACGCCTGGTGCACAGAGCAGAGCGAGCAGGGGCAGCCGCCTGCTGCCAAACGGGCTGTCCCGAAAGAGCAAATCATCCTCCCCCTCCTCTCCCGCTGCAGAGGCACCGAGCGGGAGCGGCATGGAGCAAAAAATCCTACTTTTCCAGCGACACCCCCAGCCCAAAAAACAGGGCAGTGCTGCAGGGTTAGCGGCTCCGGGGTTGGCAGGGAAACGCTTTTCTAATTTTATCTCTGGCCTCTGTCCCACTGTGCGGCTGCTGGCCGGACCGCCTGGGCACCGCTGGGCTCGCCAGCAGCCTTGCCAAGCCACCTGGGGCTTGCCCGTCTCCGCTCCCTGAGATTTATTGCTGCGGTGACTTTCTGGTCGCTGCTTCGCCACCTGCCTGCTGGCCTTTAGCGCTGCTTGCCTGGCTCCGGCCCTGCCCGCAGCACCCTTTCCTCCCTGCCATCCCTCTCCCATGGGCAGCCGCTGTGGTTACAGCCCTTCGCCCTCCTGGGCTGCCTGTCCGCTTCATCCTGCTGTCCGTCTTGCGCCAGTGTCTACCCACCAACATGACACACTCTGCTGCTGCCTCCCATCCTGGTGCTTTCCTCACTGCATGCTCCCATCCTCTTTGCATGGCTCCTTTCCATTGCCAGGAAGGTGGTGGTACAGCATCACTAGGGACAAATCCGGGCAGAAGCCACTGACAAAAGAAGGCAGCACTGCTGCAGCTGAGCTACATCATGGTTATGAGCTGGAGTGCTGCAAGCCCCCCGTGGAACAAATCCATGGGAACTGGGAGCAGAACCGATGCATTTTGTCCGTGGTTGTGTTGAAGTTTTCTTTCTTTCAACAGTGACTCGGTCATTTCAGCCAACAGCATCGCTCTGCCATCACCATGACCTGGCTGTGGTGTATGTCCAGAAATGAAAGCATTTGGAGGAAGTTCTGCAACCCTAGAAATGGTGAACATCGAGGCAAAGGCAATTCTTCTTGCAGGACTTTTTTCTTTGCTCATCTATTTTCCCAAGCAAAGAATACCCTGAGGGTGGAGCAGAGAGATTTCTGATTGTGGTTTCATCATAAAGTGAAGGCTTTGTAGTGGTGGGCGCTGCTCATGGAATCACCCAGGCTTCAGGGTCACCAGGTACCACCATACCTTGACCTACATCACACCCAGCACTTTGCCATGTCCTCCCGTCCCCACTATTGGCCCCATCAGCACCGAGCTCTGGTTTTGGCACTGGGGCATTCAGGAGGTTGTTAAAGCCTTGTGATTTCTCATGCATGGGAAATCTGTCATTGGCCTGAGATAAGGTCATGGCCAGCAACAGCTGTCTGTGTGCCAGGATATTTTTGAAACTAAAAATTTACATTCTGAAGAGGGAAAGGAGAAAGGTTTCTTATCGTGTTGATTTGAAAATAAAAGCAGCTCTTTGAATTTGCTGCGGGATGCAAAATGCTCACCTAAGTCCCAGGGAGATGAATTAATGGCCAGAGAACAAGAGAAGCTATCAGAGTGGCATGATTACACGTATTTACCACGTAGCTGTCATTTCTCCAGGGGTGATCCGGGGGAAGGAGAGCCCATACAAATGCAGAACAAGAATTAGGTTATTTGAGCCCCATTGGGTGGAGAAGAAGATTGCAGGCTGCCTGGCCGAGGAGTGTGCATTAACTCTTCTGTGGGCATTTCGTGTTCAGTGCAGATCTGGAGGCTGTGCAGAAGGGGTTTCCCAGCCTCTGATGGACTTTGCAGCTACAGGAGATCCCCATTGCTGGTACTGCAAGGTGTGAACTTGGAGACGTGAAGCCAGGTCAGCTGTTCCATATGCAGCACTGTTGGGTTTGGACAAGTTCTGTTTTCTTCCTGCGCCCTTTGCCCACCTGCCACTAGGGTGGTGCAGCCCTATCCACAGCGATGCCCTGGGTCCTTTTCCCAGCCCAGAGCTCCTTTAGAGCTCATTATTGCATGTGTCTGTATACATATTTGCTGGGTTTTTTTGCTTTTTCTTTGTTTTTTTTTTGCCATGCACATTGTTTTGTATTTGCAGACACTGAATCTCAGCTGCCATTTTCTCTCAATTGCAGGCTAACTTCGAAGTGCCAGGACACATTCGTGCCGCACAGAGCATTACAATGGCATTCAGATGAGTTTTAATCTCCCCTTTTCACTTCTCTTTTCCCTCTCCCTCCAGCAGAGCTGTGAGACACAGCACTTATTCTCCTCCCGACGGCCTCCAACCCCTCAGATTGCTCAAATGCTCCATTCGTTTTGCAGCTTCTGCTGTGTCAGCAGCTGTGCTTTACGATTTAAGATGGCAGTAGAACTTTCCATTGAACTATAAACCCCCGTGCTTGGTTTCCCAGTATCCACGCAGCCAGGAGATGAGCTGGTGGCTGGGATAGGCCTGCCATGAGGGGCTGGGATGGATTTAAGGTGCAGCGGGAGGCCAGGCGCTGGCACAGGAACAGCAGGGACAGTGCTTTGGATCTGTGTCTTCCTGCATCCTCAAGTCTGCCAGTGCCCAGATGTGTTGTCATGTCTGTCAGAACACAGATCTGCTTCTTATTGCTGGCCTTTGTAGATCAGGGGGTGATCCTAGCTAGGCAGAGTGTTGTTGTTGAGGCACTAATCCTCTTCTAACACAATGCCAGCTGGAAGTGAGGAAAGTTAATTAGGATGGTTTTGCTACATAAGGGTCCTAAAGCAGAAGGTCTGGTTGCTGACCTCACGTATTTCCAAGGCCAGAAATGGTCCTATGTGCACAGTACCAGGAGGAGTGACAGTTATTTTTTCTGATGAAGAAGTAGCAAAATAGAGAATGAAGCACAGCTAGCACCAGCAAGTTGGAGTGAGCATTGGAGCCAGAAAGGAAGCCTCACATCCCTTCCAACACGCAAAGCTGGCTAACAGGAGGAACATATCTAAGAGGAGGCAGAACTCTTTCCACCACATGTAAGATCATGTTTTGGCAAAGAACCAGGAGGTGAGTGTTACCTGGGGCTGCCTTTCCCCTGCATGGGCCAGGAGGCAGATGCATAGGTTAGCCCCATCCAGTTAGCCCCACTCTCCTCCACACACCACCCCTGTAGCCCTCCTCTAGAGCCACTTGGTACCACCACACGTAGGCTGCCTGCACTATTCTGCTCTCAGGGCTGCTCACCTCGGTCGTGAGCAAAGCCTAGAACTCTAAGCTATTCTTGTCAAGCCTTCACACCTCACCAGACCTTTTACTATGCCCTGGAAGAGCTATGTCTTGGCTGAAGCCACCAGGTATGCTGGTACGTTGCCTAACCTGCAGCTCTGTAGGGCACTGGGAGGAGGTGGATGCCCTCCTCATCCCCATCACCCTTACAAAAGCAGACGGGCGCCTCCAATTTTCAGAGCAGTGCTGAAATGCATCCACCTGCCCTAGGAGACCTTTTGGTCTCCTTTTTCTTTTGCTCACACAGGGAAGACTTCTTTGCTCAGGAGGAAATGAGCTCACCTGTGGAGTTGGGCTGCTGGCCTTGTCTAGTTGCAGGTCTCACCTCCACCTGTGCTGCTGGAAATAGGATAAAGCATTATTAGGCTTTCTCCTGGAACAGCTGATCAAAAATCACATTGCTTTTCTTTCTGCCCGCCTAGTTTTAGGAGTCTGAGCTTTGAATGGCATGATGCTATGGGTCTGTATGCACAGTACCAGGAGGAGAAGCTGGTTGTTTGGTGGAAGAAGTGGCAAAAAAAAAAAAGGGGAGGGGAAGGAATCAGAGCCAGCACATCAGAGCAAGCACAGGAGCAGGACTCAGAGGGTTAAAGCAACCCAGAAAGCTTGAGAGGTTCCCTCAGGGCAGCTCCTGAACAGATGCAGGTAATGAATTTTCACTTCTGTGCTTTCATTATCATTGTTCTTAGCTGGAGGTTTACCATTTGTCCCCCTCAGCTGTGCGGCACGTTATTTGTGTCATTGAGGTGGCTGCAAGGACAGTGCTCCTCGCGTGGCTTTCCTGCTGGGAGTGGGATGGGTGCAGCCCTGGGGGCTCCTGCTACACTGAGCCCACGTGCCTCTGCCTTCTCGTTGCCTGCAGCACTGCCAGGTGCCCAGGGTGCTGCTCAGTGCTGTGCCCAGCTGAGCCTGTTACTCGCCCAGTGACCACCAGCCACCCTCCTGTCCCTGTGCTCCTGCCCAACAGTGTTTAAAGGTGAGAGCAGGCATACTGGGATTCAGCATGACCAAAGTTGGTGGAAGGATTATTGGTCGCTATGTTGTAAAGATCCTGTTTTTAGCTCTTTTTTTTTTTTTTTCCCTTTAAATACTTTATTACATCATAAGGTATCTACGTCTTCTCAGAGAGGTAAAGAGGAGAGCAAATTCAGATGCAAACTGGTGTATAAGAGGCAGTGCTTTGCGTTGGTTCCAATCAAAAATTCTTTTCTATAATTTGTGCTATTTATTGATAAGCTATTTCTGTAATTTTCCTGGTAATTACAGAACTTGGAAGGCAACATTAGTAATTCCTGTATCATCTCCCTGGCACTACTTCTTTTGGAGCTTAGCCTCTCCCCTTAATGAGATCAGTGAAAGTTATTTGATATTTCCCACACATCCCAGAAAGTGGCAGAGCAGAAGAGAGAAGGCCATGCCCTCCATGCACCAGCACAGTGCCTGGAGTTGCTTGCTTCCATGCCAGCACCATCCCATTGCTGGTCCCACAGCGACTTAACTGAGCTCAGTGGATTTGTCTTCGCCTCTGTTGCAGCAGCAGCAGCACAGCCTGCAAGGACAACACAGCCATCAGCTTGTGGGTTGGGAAGGCACCTGTTGTTCTCCTGATCCCCATCTGCTTTAGGGTTATTTGAGCAAAGGGAGGCCCAAGCCCTTGATACTGCGCTGCTGTGTAAATGGGGAATGGTGCTTGTCCAAATGTCTTCATCACCCTGAAAGTGTTGACTTTGGTCAGAACGGCCCGCTGAGGGTGGCTGCAGCTGAACGCCGTGCACCAGGGAACCATCTGCCCCAGCACAGCAGGGGACCGTGGGTCTGTGTGCTGGCATGCTGATGGCTTGCCACGTCTTGGTTTCACTGGAGAGCTTTGTGCTCCTTTCTGAAGACACAGCTAGCCTGTCCTGATCGGCGGCCAAATGTCAGTGGCTTCAAATCGCTCGCAGCACCCCGCAGCCAGCTCTGTGCTCTTTCCATCCACACTGGCTCAGATGACAGGGCGTGCTAGCAAGCCCCCCCTGAGTATTATTATCGTTATTTATTTGTGTGGTGGCAGTGCCTAGGAACATCCCCATGCACCAGCAGCCTTCCACGTGGGACAGGTCATGCAAGGAGCTTTGCTGCACGCTGCAAGCACCCGACTGCTGCAGTGCAAGAAAACGGGGCGGTTCAGTGAAAGCAGCAGTTCTGCAATTTAGCATTACAGGAGGGAATTGTTTCCCTGGGTTTTTGCTCTGCAAAGTGGCTGCCTCAATCAGCTGGCTCCCCTTACGGTGTTTTTCAACTGTACAGAGACGAGCCAAGGACACATGCACGTAACGTGATCTAGGAAGATTCCCCGAGTGCCAGGAAGTTGGGGCCGCTCTCCCAGCCCTGTGCTGCCTGTCTCAGTATGGATGTGAGCTGGCTCTCCTCTGGAGCTGCAAGAGGAGCCTTTTGGGCTCGCTCATGCTTGTGACTGTTTGCATTAATGCTGAAGTAACCGGGCTGTGCTCTTCTTCCAAGGCTATTTGCAAGACCTCAGGCTTTGCAAAGCTCCATCCCTGCAGAAACGGTAGTTGTAGAAAAGGTAGTTGTCCTTCCTGGTGCCCGCAGCTGCAGGAGGGCCAGCTGGCATGGCCGTGCTGCCCATGGGCTGTACTCGGCCTGGTTGTTTCTAAATGGAGGAAGATGAGGCACAACAGCAGCAATGAGCTCTACCTGGGGCCTGAGGAGCGTGGCACAATGTGACTTTCAGCACGCTACTGGTGCTTATGAGGGAGCACCGCTGTGTGTAGCAGATCCTAGAATGGCTTAGATAGGGGACAGTGGGGTGCGGGTGGGCTGGGGTGCTCAGGGTGGGCTGGGGATTTGGCCAGGACCCCTCAGCGATGCCTTAATGCCTGCACCGCCTTTGCTCCGTGGCCTGGAGTGCCATGGGAGGCCCAGGTGGCATGGCAGCATCATGTGAGGCACGGAGCCGGGGGCTGACAGCTTCCCCCAGCCAAGTCACTGCAGCCATCTGCTCTGCTCCATGCCAGGCCCACGGCTGCCGCAAAGAGCGTGCGTTCCGCAGGGCGCTGGGGAGCTGGTGGTAACAGGATCTGCAGGGCTTCAGAGAGGCGCTGACTCCGTCTTTTCAGCTCTGCCTTATGTATATTTATCCGTGCGTACAGATAGAGAGGGTTGCACGGGTTTTGCTGGGCTGGGGTGTCTCCCCTCGGCCTTTGGGCGATGCGGAGCTCCAGCACTGCAAGTCTCTGGGCTCCGTCCCTTCCATCCTGCTCTCTGCCCCAGGGCAGATATGGCCTGGCAGAGCAAGGAAAGCGAGGCAGAAGGTTGGGCAGTGAGTGCTTTACTCAAAAACACATCTTTTATCTGAAATGTGCACCTTGGCAATGCAGAAAAAAGTCAGGAAAGGGCTTTCATTCGGTGCGATGCGCTAGCTGTCAAATACCTGACTCCACAGTTTGATTTCTGCCAACTGAATTAACACAGGCTGATGCAAGGTTTTCTGTCAAACCAGCTTTGATTTTTCTTTTTTCTTTTTTTTTTTTAAGGGCTGTGTGTTATCAAAGCTGTGGAAGCTTGGCAAAAAGATTGAATGAGGGCTGCTCATGTATGGGACACTGAGGACTCAGTGCATCATGTGCCTGGGCTCGGGGACATTGGCACTGGGAGATTTCTAATATCCTGTCTTTGAGATTTAGTCCTTTCACTTCTTTTAACTTGTGAAATACGTAAAGTTGTTCCCAGCTCTGCCAGAAGAGCTTTTCTTTGTGATCCAGTCCACACAAACATGAGGGACCTGCTCAGTGCTGGCTGTGCACAGCCTGGGCTCCTGGCGAACATTAATTCTAATTGAGACCCAAAGTGTTTCGTGAGTTGCCTTAAGCCCCAAGGTGATTGCAACACACCTACATTGAAAAGAACCATTTAAAAATGGGCCAGGTTGTACTTGCTAAGCACCGTCCTAAGGCTGGGTGCGTGGGGCAGGAGAGCTAGGCTGGAAGCATCGTAGCAAGGTCTAGGCTACGAAGCCTGTCCTGCAGATGGGGAACCAGGAGTCTCAGGAAGGAACAAATAAAATACCCAGCATGTTCTCAATGCCTGGGTGTGCTCTGCGGGGTGCCTGGTTCAGAGATGAGCCTAGGCCTTGAATACAAGGAGTAAGCAGAGCTGGGAATTCCTGGGGTGGAGAAGGCTGCTGGTAATGCAGCTCTCCAGCAAGGTGTGGGGCATTATGGCCATGGGGTGTTGCTCTCTTCGTCAGTTAATGAGCCACAACCTTGGTTTTAGCTGAGAAATGGGTTCCTAATGCTCTTGGATGGAGTTGAGTACACATATGTTGAGTACACATATGTGAGTTTTACGGTTTGGACACTGAAAGTCAAAGAAAAAGAAATCTAAACCTCTTTGACTTAAAGGTCGTGCGACTTGGTGCCATGGTATTTGAGGGTCTCGTGATTTTTAAATGTTAATACTGCAAGCCCAAAGCCTGGAAATTCACTGCCAGTAGTTATCAGCGGTGACTTGAAGATTCAAGTTGCTTCTAACTCGCTTCAGCAGAGGTCTGATGGCAGAGAATGACCTGTAGGAAAGGTCTTCTACACAAGGTGCATTATGAGAATTTTCCCAATTCCTTCAGAGTCTGCTATCTGCTGCCTAGTCCCCAAAGTATTTGGTCTCCTGGCATTGTGACAGCTGAAGTCACATCTGCACTGATGCTTTTCCTACGTTGCATACGGAGGGGCAGGCACCTCGTGGTGTCAGCCTCCTTTTTAATCCCCAGATCTATAGAGCTGCAGGCTCCTGTTTGCTGCCCTCCGAGGTGGGCAGGCAGCCCCCCAGTGCCCACCTGTGCTGCCGTAACCACCGGATGGATCCCCCTGCTTCTCTCTCCTAAATGGATTTGTCGCTGACAACAAACCAAGGCCACCATCCTCTCCAGAAGCTTCTGAATTGTCATTCAGGCAGCATGCGGAGCGGTGAAGGGGAAAAGCTCCTCAAGGCAGGATTTTGGACTCTTTGTCCTGGCCCAGCACCCATCCTGCTTGCCCTTACCTCTGTGCCCAGGTGATGCAGAAGCTTATGATGTTCTCCATACGGCAGGAGTATGTAGAAGACTGCCAGGTGAGACAGGTAGCTGCTCTGCTTGTTGCATGCAGCCAGGACAACAGGCGAGCAGAGGAGGAAGTGAGGTGCAGCGCACACTGACTCCGATCTTTGCACTGTGAACTTGAGTAGCAGTGAAAGAGCCGTTTGCTACAGCTTCAAGGGAAGTCAGATCACCTGGCCAGGTGTGGTGCCAACGCGCATAGAGAGTGTGATGGGCTTTCTGTTCCTGCAAGCACTGCTGACGTGTGTGATGGGAAATACTAGAGTGTGCAGGATGGGAAGGACAGGGGACAGCAGTGCTGCAGGGTGGGGGCAGCTACTGCACACACGGATGGGACAGCCATATATCTGGGCTGTGGCTGGCTTTAAATACACCTGGGCTATCTGAGAGGCTTGGCTCGAAGCCAACCAGGATACTGTTGGTCGTGTTTTCTTTATAGAAAATTTAAATAGCACAGGCTCTTGCCCACAGAAGAAATATAAACTGGCCTTATGCCAGCTCAGAGGCCTGGGGGCAAACCTAGAGATTTGTCAGGCTCCCCCTGCCCTGGTTGGTCCCCAGAAATGAATTCACAGAATTTCAGGATGGCTTAGGTTGGAAGGAAACTTAAAGCTCCCCCAGTCCCAACCCCTGCTGTTAGCTGGCTGCCCCCCACATGCTCTGGCTGCCCAGAGCTCCATCCAGCCTGGCCCTGAGCACCTCCAGGGATGGGGCACCCACACTTCTCTGGGCAACAGGGCCAGGGCCTCACCACCCTCTGAGAATTCCATAATGTGGAAAACTCAGGACTCACTGGTAAGAGGTAGAGAAAGGAGAGAAAGTGCGTCTGTTCCTTCCCAAGGAGGTGCTGGGTAGCTGGAAGGAGAAGCCATGTCCTCCCTGTGTTTTCTCCATGTCTTCTGCATGTGTTCCCAAGTTTTTTCCATGTCTTGCCCACGTTTTACATCTTCTTCCATGTTTTCCCCATGCACTCGGTGGATCCCCCTGTCCCAGCAATGTTGTGTACAGATGTGGCCATGCTTACATACCTTCAGGAACCCAAAGCTCTTCTATAGGGAAGTTAAATTTGAGCCTGAGACTTAAAAAAAATGCAAACTGAGCAAAAAATACTCCGTCCAAACGTTAAGCTGGAGCTGGCTTGTGTTAGGAGGACTTATCTGTGCTGGGCATAAATCAATCTGGGTTGGTTTAATTGCTCATTCTCAGTAAATAAAGCTGTAAGTGAATGTTTATCCTGTCATACAGAGATCTGTATGGACTGTGGAGGGGAGAGCCAGCAGAGAAATCCATCTGAGAGCTCTTCTATTCACCCCAACATCACTGCACAGCACAGGATCCTAAATCAGAGCTGGACCAGGCAGGTGGGGCTGTGAGATGCAGCCTCTTTCCAGTAGATATCTGCCCGATCTGGACTCAGAAGTAGTAATGTTGGCAATTCTGGGGGCAAAAGTGTGGATGTGCATAACAGTAGATTTTGCAATACGAGTCAGAAATGCACTGAAGGCACCCGGCTGGGATTTGGCCATTTTGCTGTGCCAGCAGAAATATTTTTATTTTTTCTTTGCTGAAAGGATGCGCTGTGTGTTCCAGCAAGAAGCAGCAGCATGTTCCTCTGGAAGCTGAGACGGGGAGCACAATGCCCAGCCAGCTGACTGGGTGTTGATAGGGACTGGATAGAAATGGGGGCGGTGGGGCAGCAGAGCCCCCCCGGAATCATCCCTGTGGGGATCATGAGCTGGGCTGCTCATGACCCTGCCACCTTTTCTTCCTAGAAAGGTGCAGGAGCAGAAGCCCCAGGAGACATCCTTCAGCCAGCCTGGCTAAAATTAACCCACGGCTTCTAAAATTACTAGGTGGGAATTGCTGGGGTGAGGTCTCCCGCTGCTGCTCTCCTCTCCCTGCCCTGTGTAAGGATTTAATGGCATTTGTCATCTCTATTGGGAGCACAGGACTCAGAGCTGACTGTGTGTGCCGGAGGGCTGGTTGCCTGTGTGGTACATGGCCTCATCAGGGATGCAAACAAGGTGCTGCTGCAAAAATACACGTGCTTTAAGGCAAACAGATCAGAGGTGCACGCACTCGGTACTGTGTTGGTGTGCCCAAATGCTGCACAGCCTGGAAAGATCTGTGTATCAGAGCTCAGGGTGTCTGCTACAGCACCCTTTGTAGAGAAGTGTGCCTTTGTAGGAGCTCCTCCCCTTGGATACCAAGTTCAGTTTGCCTTGGTACTTCAAGTAAGGAGTAAACTGGGGCAGGAGGGCAACCAATGCCAGCATCCCAATGTGGTTTGTGTCCCACCATGGCACAGGGTCGCCTCCTCACCATGGGCACGGGGTTGGCATCCCACCATAGCCATGGAGTTGACATAGGCATGTGGTTAGTATCCCACAATGGGCACGTGGTTGGTGTTCCACCGTGAGCTTCTTGGCACTTACTGTGTGGTTACAGCACGGCAAGTGCAGAAGTCAAGGATCCACAGCAGGTGCTGCCCACTTGAGAAGGCTGCTCCAGGAGGAAGTTCCAGGAGGAGGGGAGCAGAGCTGCCTTCGTGCTTCTGCCCAAACTCTCTCCCTGCACTGTGAGTTTTGCAAAAGGCAGTGAAGATGAGGACTGATGGTAACCACACCGTAAGCGCCAACACACTGGTGGTGGGGTGTCAACCACATGCCTGTGGTGGGATACCAACCCTGAGCCCATGATGGGCCACTGGCCGTGCAACCATGTGCCCAAACCACAAGCCTACAGTAGGATGCCAACCCCACGCCCACCATGGAGCCCCCAGTACAAAAAAGACAGGGAGCTGTTGGAGAGGGTCCAGAGGAGAACCACAAAGGGCTGCAGTACCTCCTTTATGAAGACAGGCTGAGGGAGCTGGGCTTGTTCAGCCTGGAGAAAAGAAGGCTGCGGGGTGACCTCATTGTAACCTTTCAGTACCTAAAGGGAGCCTACAAACAGGAGGGGAATCAACTCTTTGAAAGGGTAGATAACTGCAGGACAAAGGGAAATGGTTTTAAGTTGAGGGAGGGAAGACAGGTTGGATGTCAGGGCAAAAGTTCTTTACAGAGAAAGTGGTGAGGTGCTGGAACAGCTGCCCAGAGAGGTTGCGGATGCCCTGCCCATCCTTAGAGTTCAAGGTGTTCAAGGCCAGATTGGTGGGACCCTGGGCAGCCTGGTCTGGTATTAAATGGGGAGGTTGGCAGCCCTGCATGAAGCAGGGGAGTTGGAGCCTCATGATCCTTGAGGTCCCTTGCAACCCTGGCCATTCTGTGATTTTATGGTGGGACACCAACCACACGGCCATTATGGGGCCTGTGCCCATGGTGAGCTACCAACCATAAGCTCATGCAAAGACAGCAACCCTACCTGTCTGCCTCTGCCATGGCTCTTCTATTCTTCTCCCTTCTCCTGCTAGAATTTCCCTCTCTTCGATGTTCCCACTGCCTGCCTTGACAGCAGCTTCTGCTGGGGGCTTCTGCAGGGTCTGGATGCAGTCTCAGTTCTGCTGACTCCCACACAGGCAGACCCCTGCTTCCCTGCCTGTGTGCTAGCTGGTGCCCCACTCTTCCTGGAAAGCTCTGTATTTACCCGGAACCCTGAGATTTATGCAGGACGATGTCAGATACTACCTCATAAATTCGCCAAGATTTTTGTTTTTTTTTTTTAAATTTTACATTACCAGCTATTTCAAGCCTCTGTAAATGCAGCGATGATTTAGCTGCAGAAGGTTTGCTGTGTCCTTCAGACGATGACAAATGCCTTTGGAGGCGGAGTGCACTGCACTACAGAAGTGGGACTGTCCCATGCAGAGCTCAGCACTGCTGGTTGCTGACCTCCAGAGGCTGGCAGGGGAAAACCTCAGCGTGGGCATCCCGTGTCCTTGGGAAGCAGGGAAACGAGCTGCTGGGTGTTGTGCTACCCTGTGTCCCCTTTCTCGACCAGAGAAGCATGGCAGCAGGTGCCGATTGAGCACCCACAGTGAAACAGCCCCAGTGGGATGGTCATGTTTGTGCTCAGCAGCCTGAGCTCGCTGCCAGAATTACCCCTGAAAGTCAGAGTTTTGGCTGAAAGATCAGAGCAAGCTCAGTTTTCTTCTTATCTGGAGCCAGAATTCCTATTGTTTGCTTTCTGTAACCAAACCCCAGCAGCTGTAAACGGAAGCAATTTGGTTTCCTTCTTGTTTTTTTCTTTTTTTTTTTTTTTTAAAAAAAAAGAGAATGGAGGTAACTGTTTAAAGCTGTCTTTGCAAACTCTGGTTTTGATCAAAGAGCTGTGATTTTGGTCAAAGAGCTGCTGTGAGCATTTCCCCTTCCCAGCTTTCCCTGCTTCCCTTCCTCCACTCAGGCAAGAAAAAAAGTCCAGAGGCTCAACTGGCACCAGAGGGCCCCTCATTGGGAGGAGTGACGTCCCCTGCCTGTTTGCAGTGCTGTCAGGGACTGCTGATGGAGGTGATGGCCGGGACCCATTACAGGATAGAATGAAACCTCCTGTGGGAGAGGGGTCCGAGGGAAAGTGGCCTCTGCGAAGCTGTGGGCGGCTTCGGGGGACAGCTTCGTGCTGACGCTACCCCAAAACGTCCATGTGTGGCCACGTCCCCTTTGCAGAACACGAAGAGAAATGGCATTTTGTTTCAGGATGAATGGATTTCCCTCGGCGTGCGTTTCAAGCCCCCTCCTCCCGGTGCCTCCCGGGGCGGGGGCTCCCCACCGATAGCCCGCTGCAGCAGAGGGGCTTCGGGGCGCGCTCCGTGCCCGCAGTCGCCCGCCCACGGTGCCGGGCTCGGCTCCCCCAGGCCCGGCCTCACCGATTTACTCCACTCTGCGGGCGCAGCCCCGTCCCCGCCCGCCCCGTCGGATCTCCCCCTCCGACCGCCGGGGGGCGCCGTCGCCCTTCGCACGGTGACGCGGGGCGTGGCGCGGCGGGGCGGGCGGGGCGCTGCGATTGGCGGACGGGCAGCGGGGGCGTGACGGGCAGCGGCGGGGGCGGGCGGCGGCGTGGCGGCGCTCCACACTCG
>NW_024884744.1:20020481-20123150 GCF_019232065.1 Centrocercus urophasianus | reverse complement strand
CCCGCCGGCGGCGGCTGACGCCTGCGGAGCGGCGCGCGGTGCCCGGGGAGGCCGAGGCTGCGCGGCGGGGGCCGCCGGCCCGGGGCGGCGATGGCTGCGGATCTGGTGGTGCTACTCTGCCTGGCCGCCGCCGTGGCCGCCGTGGAAGGTGAGGCGGGGGCCGAGCGGCCGAGGGCGGGAGGCGGCTTCGGGATGGGGGCGGTTCCGCCGGGAGATTCCCTCGGAACCGCGGGTCCCGCGGAGGGGCTCCGTGCCGCGCCGGTGCGTCGCGGTTCGGGGAGGAGGAGCGGCCGCGGGGCTGCCGCGATGCGGTGCCGATCCCCGCCCCACCTGTTGAACACCGCGGGTTCGCACCGCGCCTCCCGCATCCCCAGCTCCGCGTTAGTCGGGCAGCGAACGTCGGCCCTTGCCGGAGCGTTGCACGTCGGCCCGGAGAGCGTCGCGCTGTGCCGTGTCTCCTCCGCGACCCGCTGGCGATGCTCTCGGTTGGTATCGCTGCGGCTTGGAGCAGCGCGCCCCGCGGTTCGCGTGCCGTCCGGAGCCGGGGTGACCGCGCTCAGCGCAAGGCGACGGCAGCGCTGGACGAGCTGCGTGCATCTCGGATACGGGGAGTGCTGTGAGATGTCCGCGGCTCAGAGAGAGCCCTGTGTGCGGCTGCTGCTTCGCCTACCCATCCCGTCCCTGGCGAGTCGGCAGCTGGCGTAGCTCCGCTGGCAGCGGGTTGGTGATGCCCCAGAGCCGTTCCCGCAGCCCCCGGTTACCTCTCCCGTTCTTTGGCTCGGGGCGCGCGTTTGCTGCCCGCGTCCTTCGGTTTCCACCGCTTCTGCCCGGTGCTGCGTGGGGCGAGCGCTCCCCCGCAGGGCTGTTCCTGCTGCTGTGCCCGGGGCTGAACCAGGGACGTATCTCCAGAGATGTTGCAAGTCCTGGATTTCTGCGCTACCCAGAGCCATCCCTTTTCTTTTTTACTTCTTCTGCTTTTTAATTTGCACAATCTGGAAAAGAAAACCCAATGGAAAGGAAGAACCTGGGCGCTGGCACGAGGAGCGTACCCAGATCCACCAGCCTGAAGGGAGAGCGTTTTGTTAAGTCATGGGAACGGGCCCTCGCCCGCAGATGCCTGCGCTGCTTTTTTTGACTAATTGCTGGTATCACTGACTCATTATTCCTTGTCTCGGTCGCCTTCCTGTTTCCCGCGTGCTTCGAGGCTTGGGGACGTAGGCGAGGGGAGGATGAAGTTTCGGCGTCCCTGGGCGGTCCTCTGCTGCTTCCCGCAGCAAACCCATCGCACTGGCACCACACCTGCAGCTGAATTCCATCTTGTTTCTCCTCCTTAAGGTGAAGGTCTTCATTTATTTTTTTTTTTTCCCCTGCCTTAATCAAGGCTTTGAATTTCAATTTCCCCGAACGCAGCGCAGCCTGCTGAAAGTTGAATAACTTACGAGGCTCTGGTGGCCTGTGAGAGAAGAAAACAAGCGCCAGCAGTGATGGAGAGATCAGAAGAGCACTGCTGGAGAGGGAAAGCTTGTGAACAGGCTGCCATCGCCGGTATTTCTGGGCTGCTGGAGATGCTCTTGGAGCAGCTAATGCAGAGAGGAGCCCTGGAGGAGCTGTTGGAAGGCAGGCACGGGGCGCAGGCTGCGCTTCTGTTTCGTTCTCTCCTCACTTGCTGCCTGGCTGAAGGCAGGAGCCCAGGCTCACGGGATGCCTCTGGAGGATGCTGCAGCACTCTGCTTCTTCTGAACACAGCAGCACGGCAGTCGCTTAATCGCAGAGCTGAGTAAATAGCTGGGAGGGGGCGGGGGAGTGCTTTCCCCCAAATATTCATCAGGGTCTGAAAGCGCATTTCCATTTGACCTTGCTCGCTTTCTGCAAACGCTCGAGCCGTCGAGCTTGGCACGCATGAATGCTCGTGCAGAGTGAGTTGTGTTTGTTAGCAGTGGTGTGGAGCAGCATGTCCTGGGCTGCAGGAAACCCAGAGTCGGTGTGGTGGGGCTGCTACGGGTCTTTGTGCTATGAGAGCTGGTGGCTCCCAGCCACAGCTTGCTGCTGGGGCATCTCTTGTCACCGTTTATCTTCCAGCAAGTCCGCGTAGTGAGAAATGGTGAGAAAAATGAGATGTGTGTCTGTAAGAGCCAAAGACCCCGTGCTTTGTATTAAAACGTGTTCAACGGAGATTAACTCGTTCTGCTTAATATTTATTACTGTTTCATTTCGCTGGACGTTGAGACTCGTAGAGCTTTGATGAACGGCCTGAACGATACTGCAGTTTCCCTGTAGCCAATTGAAGTATCCCTGTACTCTTTGCTGAAAAAGCTCATTTGTAATTTCCTATGTAATTGCCCTCCTGGTTGTCTGCTGAGGGAATAGCACTGCCCCAGAACGCCGCACAGAACCTGGCCACCTGTCCCCTTTCTCACCACCGGTGCCTGGTAGTAGATGGGTTCCTGCTCTCCCTTTGAGCATCCAGCTCCTGGGTGCTGCATGGGCAGCAGTCACAGAGCTGTACCACCGAGCATCCCTGGGCCAGGTCCAGAGGGAAAGCGCCAGCCTGCTGACAGCGAGCATCGTCCCTCCTATGAATAATTGAAGAGCCTCCCTGTTGAATATTTAATTACAATAATATTTGGTTAACGGAGATTGTTGGTCTCCTTTTGTGCAACTGAGAGTTGCTGTGAGAAAACAACCCATTTAAAAAAAAAAAAAAAAAAAAAAAAGCTGTTGTCTATGATCATTGATTTTAATCTTTTAACTGATCAGTTACTAGGTCAAAATTAGTAAATTAGCTCGGCTCCATTAAGGCTCGTTGGTAATTAATCTCGATGTTTCTAAATAACTGTGCTTTTGCTCACTAATCCTGCAGCCTGGTGTGACCTAATTGCCATGACTGTGATCTGTTTGTAACAGGTTGCTCTGGGTCAGAGGAGATGGTGGTTTGTAAGGGGACCAGGAGAGGCTTTGATTGGATATTGGGAGAAGTTATGAATGGAGAGGGTAGTCAAACATTGGGATGGACTGACCAGAGAAGTGGAGTCCCCATCCCTGGAGGAATTTGTGGTATGTGAACGTGGTGCTAGGAGGTGTGGTTGAGTGATGGGACTCAGGAGGACTGGTTCACAGTTGGATTTGGTGATCATGAAGGGCTTTTCTGATCTTGGTGGTTTATGGCTATGGGGATCTGAGGCTGCTGATCTAGACCACAGCCCCAAGGGGAAGAACTGGATTTAGGGCTGCTGCTTTTGGGGATGCCGCCTCTGACATCCCCACATCCCTTTGGTAGGAGACAGCAGCAAGCTTTGTCCATCCAGAAGAGTGGTTTTGGAAAACAGTTGTAATTTGCTCGTATTCCTTAGTAATCAGGTGGATTCCTTTCAAGGCCTTTGCAAAGTGGGGAAGGGGGGGGGGGAAGCACCAAAGTATTAAGGTTTTTAATTGATTTACTTATATATTTTGATTTGGAAATAACGGCGCTGAGTAATTAAGGGCTCGGAAGGCCTCAGGTATGTGCTTGTTAGCGCAGCGAGAGAGGCATTTAATATCTGGGGAGGCATCCAGGCAGCATCGCCAGCATTCAGAGCTGATTAAGCTGTAATTTATGTTGCAGCAAGGTAAAGTGGTTGCTGGGAACAGGCAAGAGGCTGTGGAAATCCTCGTTTTTAGGCCATTTCCTCTCGTGTGAGTGGGGGCTTTGTCACCCAGTATAGGATTATTGTCCGGAATATGGAGTCCTGCTCTTCTCTCAGCCACACCACCACCATCCCAGACACCCAGGTTTTGGTTACTCAGATCCCAGTCGCTTTGCTTTGAGGTTTTGGTTTCTGTGCCCAAGCTCTATTTTGATTAATTTTCCTCTGCCTGTGAGGAACATCCAGTTGGAGCCCCACTGTGTCTCTTCAGCACTTGGGCCTTTACCCACAGGCTGTGCCCCTCTGCTAGGAACACATATTGGGTCTGCCCCTTCCTGCTGGTGCAGAGCCATCTGCTTCCCTCAGGGACTGATGTTTTACAGAGGCTTTCTTTTGTTTTTTCATCTCTTTTTTTGTTCTGCAGTCAGCTGCAAGGCTTTGACTGGAAGCCCCTGCAAGGCCTGGCTGGGGGGGAGGGTGGTGGGGCTGCATGGACTTCTTGCCATCCCCCTGAGAGTCCTGTTAATTTGGGGATAATTGCTTTTGGCTTGAAAGACGGTTGGTCATTCACCGCGGAGGAGCTGGATGGGTGCGAATTGCATCTTCCAGTGGAAAAATAGGAGCCCAGAGAAAGACATGTTGAAAAGGGAACGCTGCGTTTGAGATGTGCAGGGAAAGGGATCGAATGCGAGGCTGCTGGTATTTTGTGTTTGGGCCAGGTGAGAGGCTGAACCTTCTGGAAAAGCTGAATATTTAGGAAGGCCTGCTTGTGTCTGAAGAGGGGACTTTAACCCCAGGGACCCAGAGGCATCCATCGGGGTCGTGGGCTTCTGGTTCCATTGGCTTCACAGGACCTGAGCTTCTCCAATCTGGAAGATTCCCTGAATCCATCTGGAGTGTCTTTAGGAGCCGGAGATCAGGAGAACTTGAAGCAACGGCTTCAATTTTATAAATCTTCTGAAATGGGAGGATGTGATGGAAATCAGGCATGTGGACGGAGGAGCAATGGGATATTTCCAGAGAACTCCTTGAGGCTTCAGCTGTGGTTTTAATTTGAAACAAATGTGTTGGAAATGAACAAAACTTAGCTTTTCAAGATTACCAGAACAGCTGGCTGCGTTGCCAGAAGTGCAGTGTTTTCAAGCAGCACAAGGCCTCTGTGCAGCAGCTCAGAGGAGCCCTGACCATGGCTGTGTGGCTGCTCAGCCCCTCCATTAATTATTTTTGAAGCGACGAGAGCCTTTGCATCCTCTTTCCATTGCTGGAGATCATGGGTTGCGAAGGAGCCTGGGGCTACAGAGCATCACCATCTCCTGAGCAAAGCTCTGCATGCCTGTGGTGAAGCTGCCCGTAAGCTTTGTGCTGGTGGGTAAGCTCAGCGGGGAGGTTTAGGTTGGATGTTAGGATGAATTCCTTCATGGAAGGGATGATTAGGCATTGAAATGGGCTGCTCAGGGAGGTGGTGGAGTCCCCATGCCTGGGGGTATCTAAGAGATGTGTGCACATGGTTTAGTGGTGGGATTCTTTAGGTCTGGTTGATGGTGGACTTGGTGATCCTGAAAGTCTTCTGACCTGTGGCTTTTGCTGTCTGAGCCTTTACACCATGCAGTGAAGTTGCTGGTTCAGATCTAACTCTACTGAAATCCTCAGGCTTTTGGTGGAGGAGCTGTGGTGTGCAATGAGCTGGCTTTTGCCAATGCCATGTGGTAGGCACAGCCTTCTGTGTCCAGGAGTAGATTGTCTGCTCCTGTTAGCCTGGAGATGCAGGCTCTGGCAGTGGTAGGCACTGGCTGGTGGGATCTGCAAGGTCACCAGCTAGTTGTATTCTATCACTGTCTAAAAATTGGCTTTTATTATTCCTCCCTACACCACACTTGTGTTATTACCGAGGCGGGAGGCTGCTGCACTGAACGGCCAGCTCTCTAGCCTGCTGGAGGCTACAAAAAGATGCTCATTAACTTCAATAGCCTTCAATGGAGGCTGGAGGAAAAGGGCTGCTTTGAGGAGGCTGCTGCTGCGGGCACCCTCCTGCTCTGCCTTTGTGAGCCCTGCCTGGTGTGGAGGAGCAGCTTGCCAGGGCTGGGCTGCATGCACAAGGCTGGCCAGCCCCTGTTCCTTCTAATAGGGATGGGAAACTTGTGCTTTTACATCTGTCTGCTCGTCAAAGCAGCTGCTCCAAACGTCTCACATCCCCATGGGATGCATCCTTGATCCTGCATCAAAGCAGCAGACAGGTTGGCGGGGCTTTGGTGCCTCCTGGTAGGGAGCAGCTTCTGTGCCACAGTGAGTCTGTCTGTATTCAGGCACGGAGACACTGTGATGGAGTGCAGGGATCCTCGCTGTGCTGCACCAGCAGCCCCAAAACTGGGGTGGGTGTGCTCCAGGTGCTGATGGTGAGCTGTTCTCAAAGCATGACCAAAGCTTTCGTCCTAGGGAAGATGCCAGCAGTGATGCTGCTGTGAAATGTGGAAAGAGTGAGAGTACTTTAATGTTTTTTTTGTTTTTTTTTTTCATTTAAAATTCTTTATTAACTAGAAGTCTTACAGTGGCAGGGAGAAGTCCCTTCCCATGCCAGCATCTCTGATGACTGCACAGCGAATGAAACGGGGACCTCCTCTACCAGGCTGGCTTGGTTGCTTCCAAACACAGCTTGAATCTACAGCCTGGTGGATTTTGGAGGTAGTTTGCTGCAAGGGCATGCTTTTATTTATTTATTTAAAATCTTGAAATGTTCGAGGGAGGCTGTGATGCCTCAGAAACACTTTAAGTATTCCTAATAGGTTATCTTGAAAGCTTCCATAAGTCTTGAATGAATCAAAGTGCAAATGTTTGTAATGCAACACCCACGCAGACGAGGAGACACATTTTATGAAGGCAAGAGAGTCAGAAAACAATAAAACATCTTTTATGAAGTTGGTGAGAAACTTATAAACTAGGTGAAGTTTTACAGCATATGAAGTTGATAGGAGTTGTGAACTTGAATTCCTCGGCTGGTTCTCACGTCTTGCTCTTTATTACCCTGGATACCATCTCCTGTTTTTAATAGTTCACTTCATCAGGGTGAGCATGGTTTTGTCTTCCTAAATGAGTCTGACAGTCAGATTTTCACCTGTCTCAAAGTCCTCAGTCGTTCACCAAGGAAGTTTCCTTGGGATGCAGCCCAAGGACCAGCAACTCCACTGGTGCTTGTTTGGTGTCCCCATCTCTAGTGGGCATCATCCTGCTGGGGAGAGAGTGCCTGGAATCCGCCATGGGGATGGGGATCTGGCTGCACTTATCCCTCGTTAGAAAATAATGTGATTGCTGATGTCAAATGTTGTAACTAATCACCAGATTATTCCCTCTAAGATGGGAAAATAATTAGAGATGTTTTTTAAAATAAGCTTCCCACCCTTGGATCTGCTGGGATTAATGTCTGTGGGTGTGTAAATATTTAGTTTCCAATGACTTCTTTTATTTTCTCCCTCCTTTTAGCAGTGATGATAAGCAATTGAAATGAGACAGCAGTAACGCTTAGACTCTCTCTGCAACATCCCAAATATAATTGAAAATTAAAGATGACCCAGAAAAGGAGAAGAAATTGGGCTGCTTCTGGTGTGATGCACAAAGCAAGCTTACGATCTTTCAGAGTTGGTTTTGTCCTGTGGTTGTTGATGTACCACCGTGCTCCTGGAGTGGTGCCTGGTTGCAACTTCAGCCTGGTGTGAGTGCTGGCTTGTGATGCTCCCTGCTCGCCTCCACCCATGGGGCTCTTCTGACATCTATGGGACTCAGGCTGTTTGCAGCGAGGTGTTCTCATGTCTGGATTCCAAATGCTGTTTTGTTTTGCAACTTTTTTTCAGTGTTTGCTGCGCTGTTGTAAAGGTGGGAAGGCGGGTGGAAGGAAGATGAAATCAGAAGCAAAATACGGAGTTAGGCGCAAAAGCGGTTTTAATCGAGTGCCCTGTGGAGCTGCAGGTTAAAGGGATGGCTGTAGCTCATGGTGCACACAGCTCTTAGCAGCTGAAATCCTGGGAGTTGCCCAGGGCCCTTCCTTCAGCCAGTAGGGGGATCAGAATTCACCTTTCTCATAGGTTTGGGTAAAAACTAAGTGAAATGCCAGCCCTGCTGCTGCACCAGCAAGCTGCCCGCAATGCGTAGGGTGGGTGTGCATGCACTGCCTGTTGCTCAGCTGAATTCCTCAGCACCTGTGGGGCTTTGGTCTTGCACCGTGCCATGCTCACAGGGTTTCCAGGATGGCGTGTGTGCCTCGGTGCTCCCTCTGACAAGGGTTCTTTATTGCAGCAGCAGCAACCTGGGGCTGTTGCTTGGCTGCCTGGGCCTTTCCTTAGCGATTGCTCCTGTCATTAGTAACTTTGGTCTTTTTGTTTCTTTGCCTGTGCTCTAGAAAGCCTTCAGGGGTTGTTTAAGAGGAAAGGGGCTGGGGAGCATGTAGCTTTTTGTGTTATTATTATTATATATTATTATAATTAAAACATATTTTTAGCAGCTGAAACCCAAGCCCGTCTGGGTATTTATACAGCAAGATGTTTTGGATGAGGAATAGGCCAAGACAGTCACGTGGCCGGGGCCAACGTGAAACAAAAGAATCCATTTATTATCCAGGCAGGAAATTTGTTCTTCTGGATGCTGTAGCTGCAGACATAATGATTTCATTTCCTTTGGTTCGCCCAGATTAATGGCTTGCACTCTTTTGTTTGCGTGCCTGTGTTATTTCTGTAGCGCGGTTCCCCCCAGCCTGTGCCTGCACGTGTGAGTGCTGTGCCCCTTATCCTCTGTCTGTCTAAGGGTTTGCAGGGCTCCTTGGGGTGCAGGGTGTGGGACAGGAGCTCACTGAGGCTCCTGGTGCCATGGGACCCATCTGCGTGGTGAGCCCACAGCAGGTCTGCCTCGAGGGCTGAGCTGTTGGGTTGCAAATGGTGGTTCTTCCCAACTGGTGGCAAATGGAGGTTTTTATAGGGAGTGCAAGTGGTGGGAAGAGCTTGTATGGTCGCCTTACGGAGCACGTCCTCTCCTTGACCCATGTTTATGGGTGTGCTCTTGGAAGCCTCCAGCTTGGCACACCCAAAGTATCGGAAAGAGCTGCATTTCCGCTCCTCGCGGGCCAGGATGAGGTGTGGGGATACAATCATGGTTCACTCTGGTGGGGATCTGTGCCATTGCTGGGTCCTGTGGAGCATCTCTTGCCCGTTGGTCCCAGCAGGGAGCTGCTGGTGCTGCTGCAGGCTCCGTCAGAGCCACGGGCTGCTTTTTGACACGGACACAGCAAGATTAGCGGCAGCTTTAATTGCTCCCTCTTGCTTTTTGAGTGTTTGCCTTTTGAAAGCAGTGTGACAGGCAAACAATGCCTCCGCATTGTTACCGCTCCAGCAGTCTTCATGGGGGCTTGGCACAGAGCTTTTCATTTACTGTTGGAAGTGCAGTTGCAATGCTCCTCTGGATTTATCTGGGGTGACCCAGTGGGTTTTGCACACTAGTGTGCGTGGAGCTGGAGTTGGGTGTTTAGTTGGCAAAGGCTCAGGGGGCATCCCACTGCCTTTGTGCTCAGCTCTTCCTTCATCCTCCCTTTGGTGTTTGTGCTATCTGCTGTAAATAGGAGTGGAGAGAAGCAGTTCTGCCCTCCTAGAGGAGGTTTCCCCCATGGATAGCCTTGAGGTTTCACAGGGCTGCCATGGGCACATGTGGGCCTGGGCCTCTTCAGGGTTGCCCAGGTGACAGCATCTATGAGGATGTGACAGCTCCATCATGCAGACGGTGATGAACAGTAATGAGGCCCAGAGCACAATGTGCACTTACAGTGATTTATTTCAGCAAGGAAACCACAATCAGGGAGGATGGGTCAGTGTCATCAGCAGGAGAGGTGGTATGGAGATGAGCTTATGGGCAAATTTATCACCAGCTCACACTGCTTTAAAAATGAGCAGAGGCAGCGTTGCATAGAACAGAATCATACTATGCCAGTTCCCTTGCCAAGTACTGGTGGGATTTCAGCCCAAGTGGTGGCAGTGTCCCTGTGACACAGGCAGGGGCTGCTTCCTTCTCCCCCCGCATAGGGAAGCCCTGTGGAGACAGCACCTGCACCTTGCCTTGGGCTCACCCCACTGCAGCATCCTCTCTGTGCCCTGGAGTTGGTGTGGGACAGGCTGAGAGGTCCCAGGGGACACCAGTTTGAGAGAATTTGGGTTTGGGTTTTCTTGCCCTCTGGTGCTGGCTTGGAAAGCTGTGTGTGGAAGCTCTGCTTTGCAGTCACACTGCTTCCTGCAGAAATGTTTGGGCCGGGAGTGATAGCCATGCAGAAGGAAAGGGGAGTGTCCCAGCAAGGGAAATGGTGGTGGTGGTGGTGGTGGCGGGGGGGGGGGGGGAAATACCCATCCTCAGCACGCTTTGGCCTGGCTCCCGGTGCGCAGGTGGCTCTCCTCCTGCCTGCTCTGCTCCAGCCTTTTCTCAGCATGTGCTCCTGCAGGCGGCTGGGCTGGGGGCCGGAGTGTGCACAGCTGGCTGGGAGCCAAGTATATCTCCTTCGGCCTCTTCCTCCTCATCCTTCTCTGCTCCTCAGGTCAGAAGCACATGCAGCACAATGCCTGGCACCGGCAGCATTGCATGAGCCTTGCTTTTGAAGTCTGTTTCCCTCCTGTTGGAATATATGTGGGTTTGATTGCAATGTGCTGATGGCTCTTCAGGTTTTTTTTTTTCCATTTATGTTGTGAGTCCCCCTGAGATGAATGCTCCCTCTGCCCCTGTACTGCTCTTCCACTGTGCTCTTACAGAGAGATAGGTGAGTGCTGGCCGTGCCCCGTATTGGTCATGGAGCTGGCACTTTCCCATAGCTTGCTATCCTGCAAGCCCCCCTAACTGCAGAGGTGTTGGGTGAGCATTTTCCTTTCCACCCAGGCCCTCTGCCCCTCCAAGAGCTGTTAATGCCCCTCCCAGCCCCACGGCACGAGGCAGTGCAGCACTGACAGTCATCTGGAAATGTTGGCTGATGTGTTGGGTTATTTACTGTGTAGAGCAGCTGTCACACACGTGTACCTAGAGACTGCTCAGAGTAATAGTAACATGTTTGGGAAAGGTTGTGGGATGGTGATGGAGTGCAGGCACTGTTTTGAGCAGATCCAAAAGATTTGATGGGGGGGGAAAAAAGGAAAAGCTGCAGAAATGTAGCTTTTAAGTAGGTTCTCTGCCCACCCTGGGGTGTGGTGAGCAGGAGGAAGGAGAAGCAAATATTTGGTGTAGGATTTACCCCCTCTGCTGACCTCAGACTGGTGTTAATTTGGTGTGTCTGCCAAGAAAGCTGAGGTCCTGGCTGCATCCTTGTTTTGCAGGAATTGGGATGGGTGAAAGGAGGTCGCTTGGTAGCTTGCAGTCAACAACCCACACTTGTTTGCTGTTTGAGCAGCTCGCCGTGTTTGTTGCTCTCGCAGAATCCTTTGGCTTTTTGAAATAAGATCTGGTAAATAGGTGCAGAATGGGTCTGGTGTATTGGTTCAATGAAGCTCATCGCAGCTGTGTCCCTGTGCTCGTGGCCATTGGGACTGTCTTCAGAGGCAAGTGCTGTGGCATCCTAGGATGCTGTGCTGGGGAATCACCCTGCAGTCCCTTGAGTGTGGACAGCATGTCCTTTTAATTTGTGCTAACATGCATAATAATGGGTGCTGTTAATGTCTATGACTGATCTATCTTTTCAGCTGTCTGGCTCTGTATTTGTAGGATAGCATTTCCAAGGGAATCCCGGTTGTTCAGGAGAATGCATCCACCAGACCCATTAGGCTCCCTTGCTTCCCTCCACGCTGCCTGGAGCACCAAGTTCGTCGCTTCTGGGGAGCAGAAAACACAGGCTTGTTGGGTCTGGGATCAAAGTGCTGTGATTGCTGTGTGAGGGTTCAGAAAGCACTCCATCAGCCCTGTGCAAGGAGAAGATGGAGAGGCTGCAGGCTGTGTATTCCAAGTGCTGCATCCCTGGTGCATCGTGCTTTGCCTGCAGCTACCCACTGCTGTTAATCAGATTGCAGCAGCCCCTGTTGCTGATTTATCGTCTCAAACCAGTGAAAAGCAGCGGCTTGATCACTACCCCCTGAGAGCCCAGCAAAAGCTTTGGGCAGAGCAATCAGTGAGGTCGGTGTGGGGGAGCCCCGTGGCAATTGACTCGTCCTTGCCTCCTGCAGGATGCTGTGCTCTCACTTGGGCACGAGTGATCTGGGTGCTGGGTTGCTCTGGGGCTGTGCATGCCCCAGCCAGCTGGTCTGCACTCAGGAACCCCAGTGATGTGCGTGAAGCTGCTGCACCCAGCTCCTGGTGTGGCAAGGGGCTGGTGCCCTCTAGCTCCTGGCCGTTGGCTGTATCCTCTTGGGATGATGCTAGTGTGCATGGAGAAGGGATTTGGGCTTAGCACTGCCTTGGCGTGGAGCCCTCCAGAGGCAGGGCCATGCGTTCCGTGGAGCTGTGCTGGAAGCTGGCTTGTTTCTCATGGGACATCTGCTGCAACACTCCCTCAGAGTTTCAACCTCCACCATCTGTGTGCAGAAAAATTCATCCTGCAAGCCAGACCCTCCATGTCACTGAGCTGTATCTTGCACTGGGGGGTGCTGCTTCACACAGCCTTTGGGAGCCCCTGCCCATCCTGGGACAGCTGAGTTCCTCTTCCATGCCTTCTGGAAAAGGAAACAAGCGGCTGCCAAGCTCGACATATGGTGATTTTGGGGGCAGACTGGTAGAGTTCAGTGATGCTTGTTGGCAGCTCAGCCTCGAGAAAGCAAAGATGACAATTTAAATGCATAGTGACATTGTTCTGGAAGATGTCTTCCTGAAAGATAGCCTTGTCATTTTACAGTGTTGAATTGTTCCCCTGGTGCTAGTGGTGGAAAAGCTGAGCTCTTGGGATGCCTGGATCTATCCTGGTGCCCGCGGTATTCACCAAAGCGCTGCGTCAGCCTGTGGAGCCTCCTGGGTTACAAAACACATCTGTGATTACCTACAAGTACTTCCATGAGGTCTTATGGTGTGAGCTACGTTCTGTTCATCTGCAGCCTGGGTGTGACTGTGGGCTGTGTGGTACTGGCAACCTGCTTCACCATCGTGGGAACATCTGAGCTGTGTACGTCTGGATCACACTGATTTGGCTGTAACATGCTGTTTTGAGGCCTCCCGTAGCCTCTGATGTCTTGTGTGAGCTCAGTGGATTAAAACTTGTTCCCAAATTTCATAAAATAGGTTTATAATTTGGAAAACAAGGTATTGAAAGTACTATCTTCTTTCTCTTATCTTTGTTATTTGATTTGGTCCCCTTTGTCTTTTTTTCGCTGTGATGTGTGCCTTTTTCTATAATTTTCTGCCGCTTCCTTCCCTCTCTCTTATCTCTCCCTCTGCAGTTCTCTCCCTGATTCTCTCTGTTCCTCACTCCCTCTCCCTCCCCTGTGCAATCTATTTGCAGGCAGGTTGTCTCTTTGATTTACTGTATCTCTCCTCAGTGGGATTATGATGAATGGTTTGTAGGGCCGTGGCTGAGCTGGCCTGGCACTGCATGTTTGCACGGGGTCAAACACCTTTGGAGCGGGAAAATCACGTGAAGGTACGTGGGGAACCTCGGTACTGCCAGCCCCACTGCTTCTGCCCCACTGATCCTTGGGCAGAGGGGGGCAATTGGGACGGGTGAGTGGGTGGGTGATGGAGTTCAAGGTCCAGTAGGAGCGACCCACCAGATCCCAGCAAAGAGGGGCTCTTTCCGCTCTTTCCTATTCTGCACTGAGCTGCCATGGGGCAGTTCTAACTTTAAAGAGGGTGAAAAAGATCTCTTCTCAGGGAAAGCCGTGCTATTGAGTGGGAAATGATGTTCAGAGCGCTTGTGTTGACTTGCCACCAAGTCAGTGCCTGCTTGCATTTGCAGCTGCTGGGAGATGCATGTTGGTAAGCGGGACTTGTTCATGGTGGGGAACCTTTGCATTGCCTCTTCAATTTCTGGCTTTTCCAGTCTGTGCTAAGCACTGACAGAGGACTCTCTGTGCCCTGGTACTGTGAGATGGCTGCGTCTGTATGTACCCATACATGCCCAAAAACGTAGGCAGGTATTTTTTGGGGGCACTTCTAGTTGCATCAGGCAGTGTATTCCAGTGTGGCACATCCTGATACAGATAGTGTTTGCTCCTTGTAATTAGAGCACTTCATGGGGAGGAGGGCTCGATGCAGCCCATCCCAATGTGACACAGCACCTATATGCGTGTAAAACCGCTTTCCATCCCCAGGTGTTGCTTTTTGGCCACCGTAGGACTACAGGTGGTGTTGGTGCAGCAGAGGCTCTTTGTGTAGCTGCTGCTCTTGGAAAGGTTCATCACAAAGCTCTGAGGTGTCGGTGTCCCCTTCACAGCAATGGGCAGGGAAGCATCCTGCTGCCTTGTTTTTGTTGTTCAGTGTGTCCTCTGCGATCTGAACTCGGTTTGTTATTCTAGGGATAATCTTTCATAATGAATCTGCGGGAGATTGATGGGGATAGCTCGTTATACACTTCCAGAGCAGTTTCGCTGTAATTCTGTAGCAGCAAAATGCACCATTAAAGGCAGAGAGCCATGGGAATGATGGGACATAATTAGTTGTTGCTGTAATATTTTTGATTGAAAGTGTGTAGATACTGCAAACGGCTCTTTCAGAAACTGGGACTCTTAAGGAATGTGAAGAGAAGCAGTGCTCCTCCAGTGGGAGAGGGTGATCCTGGTTTTCTCCTACCTGGCACTGACACAGAGACAGAAGAGTCCTGTGTTGAGATCCAGATGTGTGCAGAGCAGCTTGCACATCTGGCTTGCTCCTGCTTTGCTATTGCTTGATGGGAAGTGTGAGATACATGGCGATTTCTTGCACCCTTGGAACGTCGTGGCCAGGAGCAGGGCTGCCATGGGCATGGGGAACAATGTGAAATGGCCTGGGCGACCTTCTGGTGTAGCTTTGAGCTTCAGGTCTCTGTGTGTGGGGGACAGAGGGAACTGAATTATAGCAACTCCTCCTTGTAGGACTCCTTTCCCGCTGACGTTAAGAAGCTTAATCTGAGCCATGAGCAGATCAGGACTGGCAACAGCAGCCATGCTGTGGCCACAGGAAGGCAGAGCTGTGGCATTGTCTCCATCAGCAATAGTTGGTGCTGGTCTTTGCAGTGAAGCTTCTAGATTTATTTTCCTGTTGCTTGCTTTTGTAGTGCTACCAGCTCGGGGCAGGCCATCCCCAGTGCCAGCCTTAGGCTGATTGCACTGATGCTCCCAGAGGAAGGGGTGCAGAGAGAAAGCTGCTGCCTACTCTGGAAGCAGGGCTGCATCCCCGAGCACCCTGAGACTTGCTGCAGGAAGGGGCAGCCCCAAGCATCGCCATGCTCCACAGCCTACCTGCTCTCACCCCACGTTTGTTATTCCCCCGTTGTTTGAGTGATGCTCCTCTGAGCCCACTGTGGATGCCACCTTGGTCCCTGCCCGCTGGGGACACGCTGGTACCACTGCAGATGGACCCGCTCCGCTCGGCAAGGATGTTCCTGCATGCTAATTGCTGGCATCTTTACTTGTTACGAGTGTAATTGTGAGTAGATGTTTGTTTTTGTATTGATAATTAGGGACTGAAACAGATGGTGGAGGCTTAGTTTAAAGTAATGTGTCCATTAAAGAAAATCTACTGTATACAGCGCAAGATTCTTCACTCAGAGAGAGCTCTGCTTTCCACAGCAAAGCTCAGCTTCTCCCTAACGAGGGCTTTGGCCAGACATGAAAGATCATGTCCCTGCCCACTGACACCTCTCCAAGCCCTGGTGTTTAGCTTCCTTCCAGGGCGCTGCTCGGTATTGGGCAGCCCTGGAGCATCCCACTTGTGTGGGGAGCAGCTCCCTGCTTGGGGAGCAGGCAGTGTTCCAGTGGGCTTAGCGTATCAGATGGGCTGCTGCAGCTGAGCAGGGCTACTTCTGCTCTGGGTGGTTCTGACTGAGATGGAGTGGCACCAGCTGAACCTGGAGGTGCCTCCAGCCTCGGCCACGTGGTGGTTGTGTGGTCAGCCTTGGGGTTTTGGTGAGGCCAAGCTTTCCCTGAGCCTCAGTGAACGGTTTGGGGTTGTTCTCATCCTTCCTTCTCCTTGTCCCAGAGAATGGCATTGTAGAGAACCACAGTGGGAAGATGTGCCATCTGGAAACATGCCTAGATCACTAAGAAAAGACAGGCAAGAGCTTTTTGGTAGGGAGGCAGCTTTTTTTTGATGCTGACAGGATGCATCTCTTCTTGGTGTGTGTATTTCTTTCAAGTCTCCTGCTTCAGGAGCTGCTGTGTGCCGCGTCGTGCTGTTCCTTCCAGCTTTCTTCCCAAAATTCAGAGCCTGTTTGGGGGTTGCAGTGGGAGGAACTGTGTTTGAAGGGCTGTAGCAATGACTAATGAGTGCTTAACGACATGCACGGCCATACTTATGGCAGGGGGAGAAAATTTGCGTGGTGTGTGGTGGGGACACAAGTGGGTGCAAGTTACTGGACAGGGAGATGGGATAAGCTGTGACTGAGTTGTGTTGTTTGTACCAGCACAAAGCTAGGAGATGTGCTTGCTGTGGTGCTGGGCTGCAGAGCAAAGGATGGGGCCAATTCCAGGCACGTTTCCTTCCCAGCTTTGCTTTAGACTCAGGAGTTGAGCAAATTAATCTGCATGTCTGCTTGCTGAAAACAAATAAATAAAACCTGGAGGATTTCTCCCATCTGTTTCTATATGTTGTTGCTCTCACTGTTATTGTTGTTACTCTTGTTTTGTTTTTTTTTTCCCCTTGTACAAGAGCAAGAAAAAAAGCAGGGAAATGCCAGCTGTAATGCTGCAGTACAGCTTTTCAATATCTCCCACCAAACCCACCACTGAAAACCTCCCAGCACAGGATCACCACTCCAGCAGCTCCGCTGTCATTGCTAAGGCTGAAATCATCCTGCCAAATCACAGCTGCCAAGCTCCCCATGGAACCCATCTCAGTGTGGGTTCGTGTAGGTGGTGATGGCACAAAGCACAGTGTCCTCCTTCGTGTTCTTCCTCTTGTGTTTCCTCAGAGACCCTGATGGACACACGGACGGCGACGGCCGAGCTGGGCTGGACTGCCAACCCTCCGTCAGGGGTAAGTTATCCCACATCCAACCACGCAGTCCCAGAGCTGATGGGATCCCTGTGCATTCCTCTCTGCCCTGCTGCCCATCCAGCACGCTCCTCCCTATCCTCCTGCTTGCTCCTCCTCTCTCCTGTACCACAAGGCTTGTAATTAGGAAACATTAGCAGGCTCAAAACAGCTTTCATACCTGGAACATCATCCGTAATTGCACTCAGCAGTGCTCTTCCTGGCTATTAATGTCACTTTTATGAAGTAATGAGGAACAAAACACCCCGAAGCACTTAAAACATCTTTTTTATATAATACGAGTCGTTGAGGGATGGAAGCATAAAATAACCTGACTCACATTCCCCTGACAGAAAAAGTGATAGACAAAGACGGGTGCAGACAGGGAGGGAGCGGTGGGTGGTAGAAATGATGGAGAGGCACTGTGGAGCCTGAGGTACAGCATTTGTTGGCTTGGCAGACTGGTTCCTTTGCTCCCAAAAACCACAGCTGGCCAGCTGTGCTGCTAGTGGTCCCGGGGTGCAGTGGTTTTACAGCTTTGCAAGCATCCAGTGTGAGATTTGGACAAACCTGAGTGATGAAAGAGCTCTGCATGCAGTGAAATACCTGCGTGCATACAGCAATAGAAGTACAGGTGTGTAATTAAATGAGAGTGCTTAATACCTTACTCTCCATCCTTGTGTTGGTTTAACACAGTGAGCATCCTTAGGCTCACCCCTAGAGAGGGGGTGGGGACCTCTTTTCTTGGTTCTCCTGCTCACCTTGGCCTCAGCCTTAGTTGGGACATCAAGTGTCCCTTGGATGGCAGCAGTAAACTGTGTGTGCTCCTGCTCCTCTGCCTGTCAGGGCTGGATCTGCCCATCCTGCTGCCACCAGAGTGATGCCTGGGGAAGGTGGGGAGGGCTGGCAGAGGTAAAAAGGGCAAAGCCTGTAACACTGTAGGGTTGGCTTGGTTCACCCACGAGTGCTGCTGCTGCCTCACCCCCAGAAATCATGCCCCGTATCAGCATGCTGCGTGAAGATTGCCACGTGAATAATGCTGTTATGAGGAGACTGTAAACATGGATTAATGAAAATGAATGGATTATGAGGTTGTAAATCTGTCTGTAGGACACTAATGCCATCATACACTATTCACAGTTTGCTGCTGTCCCTTAATTGAAATTGTAGCCTAAATTACATTAATACTCTTCTCTAAATCAAACCACGAGTCTGTATTCTCTCTCTTTGCTGTGATGTGCTTTGGGAATGTTGTTTTTTTTTGCCAGGGGAAGCAGTCCCCTTGTGCTGGGACCTGAGGTCAGACTTGCTCATCTGCCCCCACGGTGACTTGGTCACTGACATAGGCACGGCCTCTTGTACTGCTTTCCTTCATTTCTCCAGTTGCCTAGTCTGTCTTTCTTTCCCTCGTTGCATCTTCTTGTGAGGTGCTACCATATGACCTCCAGAGGCCCCTTCCAGTCTTGGCCAGTCCTTGGTTTTGTGCCCTCCTTTCAGGACAGCCTTGCTGCATGCGGGGTGACCTCCACCTCCAGCGCCCCCATCTCCTTCTCACGACCTCTCTTTTCTCCTTTGTGCAGTGGGAAGAAGTGAGTGGCTACGACGAAAACCTGAACACCATCCGTACGTACCAGGTGTGCAACGTCTTCGAGCCAAACCAGAACAACTGGCTCCTCACCACCTTCATCAACCGGCGCGGAGCTCACCGCATCTACACCGAGATGCGCTTCACTGTGAGGGACTGCAGCAGCCTCCCCAACGTTCCTGGCTCCTGCAAGGAGACCTTCAACCTCTATTACTACGAGACAGACTCTGTCATTGCCACCAAGAAGTCGGCCTTCTGGACGGAGGCACCCTACCTCAAAGTGGACACCATTGCTGCTGACGAGAGCTTTTCCCAGGTGGACTTTGGTGGCAGGTTGATGAAGGTGAACACAGAAGTGAGAAGTTTTGGGCCCCTGACCCGCAATGGCTTTTACCTGGCTTTCCAGGACTACGGGGCTTGCATGTCTCTGCTCTCCGTCAGGGTTTTCTTCAAGAAGTGCCCAAGCGTGGTGCAGAACTTTGCTATCTTCCCTGAGACCATGACGGGGGCAGAGAGCACCTCTCTGGTGACAGCACGGGGCACCTGCATCCCCAACGCTGAGGAGGTGGATGTGCCCATCAAGCTGTACTGCAACGGGGATGGGGAGTGGATGGTACCTATAGGTCGCTGTACCTGCAAGGCTGGTTATGAGCCAGAAAACAACGTGGCTTGCAAAGGTAAGGCTGGGGTTGCTTTGCAGGGAGCTCTGTACTTCTTGAGCTTTTCCATTGTGTTGTTTGTACCCAAATTAACTGCTGTGGGTGATGTCAACAGTGCGGGGCTCCAGAAAGCCTTGTCGCAAAGCAGTTTTGTTTTAGGGGGCTGAGGCGGTGTGCAGTGTCATATTGAAGGCTGTCAGGCTGCTTTCCAGGTGATGTGGGTTTTGCTCTGGTGCCCCTGATCTTTGGTCACCGGTGTCCTTTTAGGGAAGTGTGAATTTTCTTCTCCTTCCAAAGTCTGAATCTGTCCTGATTGCCTTTGTCTCGTGGCTGTGATCTTCCTGCTGGGAGCGCAGCTTTGGAGCAGAGCCTGCTATGTATCCCACACACTGTTGTGACCCAATGCACAGCAAAAATGGTAGGAGTAGAGCGGAAACCCACAGCCCCAGGATGCTTGCAGTGTGCCAAGTTCAACCTGCAGCCTCTGTGCTCTCCAGCCAGTAGCAGTGCTAGCAGAACTCAGTGCAAGTCTCTGCTGTGGCTTGCAGCGTGATGAGGACACAGGCACCGACTCACTGCTGCAGTGATTTGCTGCCTTCAAAGGGCGATGCTCGCTGGCGGAGCCGCTTTCATCTCCTCGTTATTTCCTGAGCAAAGCTGCAGGAGCCAGGCAGCTGTCCCCAGCCTGAGTGCTCCTCTGCTGCTCTGCTTCTGGGTAGTAATTGGCTTTTTTCTGCTGTTTTTCTGGGTTCTCCCAGCCACGCTGCCGGTGTGCAGCTGCCAGGTTATAAATATGGAAGCGGCGCTTGCTTCTTGTCATCTCCTTTTGCAGTTCTGGTGAATATTTCTCAAATAACATTGGAGGATTTTTTTCTATTAGCATTACACACTGCCCTTGCCATCCCTTCTCTTAAAACGTGGTTCTGTGTTTTGCTTGGAAGCAGGGGAGCAGAGGATTTTTGTGTGAGAAGCCAATTCCATTTCAGTAGTGCTTTCTGAATGGCTTCTGGAAGAGCTGAGAGTAGGAGGGGTTGGGAAACAGGGGTTCAAAGGCAACTTCAGAATGGGTTTAAAAGCCACAGAGTCATAGGGCTGGTTTGGTAAGGGAAGGGCTTGGACCTTGACTCTAGAATGCTGGTGGCAGGGTGTTTGGAAGGCTTGGCTGGGATGCTTTTAGGATGGCCATCATAGCCTTTTTGTACAGGACTCAAGCTAGGCAGAAGCTTGCTTTTTCATTTGCCTCAGTAAATCTTTGCTGGGGGATGTGGGAGAATACAACCAGCCTGGCAGCTCCTATTGTTTTTCACTCTGGGGGGGAAAAAAAAGTGCTTTCTTGTCATGTGAAGGATTCTGAAAACTGGGAAACAACCATGAGTCTGCACACTTGTGCAATGCTTTTGCATCTTGGGATCCTACAGGAGAGCCAGGGCGTTGCAGCAGGGGATGAGGGATGTCCACATCCCAGAGCATCTGTGCAGCACCCAGCTGGGTGTGCAGTACCCACTTGTGAAGAGCAGGAACTGAAGGAGAAACCTCTGCAGACTTCCAAGAGCTGATGGCCTTGGTGTGAGAGCATGCATGGAACTAAGGTTCGTTTGGATGGAAGCTTAGGATACTAGCAGGTCTAGGGATGTAGAAATGTCTGGTGTGGGTTGGCTGGCTGCATCATAAAGCACACCATTGGTTTCTGTGGGTGCTGCTTGGGCAGTGGCTTAGCAGTCCCACCACTTGTGACTTGTGATTGGTGGTGCTGTGAGTGCTGCCAGGCACTGATGTGCTGTGTCTGCAGCAGGACTCGGTAACACTCCTGTTCCCCAGCTACTGCTGCAGGAGGAGTGGCAGAGGATGCGATGGTGAGTGAGACCTGTAGGTCTGAAGGTGCTGTGGTATGCTGGTGAGGAGCAGCAAACCCATAGATCAGCCAGCCCTCCCTAGAAGCTTGGTAAAACCAGTCCTAAGAGCTGCCAGTTGGCTGCACTTAGGTAATAATCTTCCCTTGAGTTGACCGTGGGTGCCAGCCCTGCCCATAGCAGGGGATTGGAACTGGATGATCTTTGAGATCCCTTCAAACCCAAAGCATTGTACAGTTCCATGATTCCCAGTGGCTTGTGTGCATCTTTTGGCCAGCAAGCTCCTCCTTGACTCCATGTCCCTCAGAGACCACAAGAGAAGATCTGAGCCCGCTGCTGCCCTACTCAAGTGTCAGTGGGCAGGAACTGGCACGTAACAAGATCTGGGAGCCATCATTCAATGGGTTTCTTGTTGGGTTTGGGTGGTGGAGTGACGATGGTTAGGGATGGCAGCCCTCCCTTTAACTGGAGATCTGTGTCCTTCAGCATGATTGCTCGTTGCTGGGCCAGGTTTGGGATTGTGCCTCGTGTTGGGTGAACATCTCCTGTGTGCAGCTCCCAGGAGGCTGCTGACATCTGCTTGAAGCTTTCGTCAACCCGAGCAGCCAAGATGAGCTGCTTAATGAGCCCAGGGGAATTGTCACAGAAAAATCTACGGTATTTTAAGGCTGAGAAAATGGGCTTAATTCCTCAGAGAGGAAAGTGGGGAAAGGGGGAAAAAAGGGTTGAATTGTTGAGCTCTCTCGCCTCGATCTCATCCCTCCTGGCATGGGAGTGGAGGAGATGCTGTGTGGGGCTTTGGAGTGGAGTGGTTTGGTGCCACAAGGGATTCATTAATGCTGGCTGCTGACTGCCAACTCCAAGTGCAGACAGCACAGTCTTCCTTGGAGCGTTGTGTTTTGGGGTTGGAGTGACTGGAGGGCCTGGCTGTCCCATTGAGGTGGGTTTTCTAGCTAGATGGTGCAGCTCTGTCCCCAGAGCCCAGGCAGTGCCTTTCCCTGGGCACCTCGCTTCTCCCAGCCTTTGGTTGATGCAGAACAGTGGCTGCTGCTGTGCCCCAAATGAATAATGCATCAAACATGCTAGCCTCAGCACCATTTGGTGCATATTGAACCATCCATCTCGCTTGGCCGTGCTGCATGGCTTGGGACACAATGCATCACTGTGCCATGAGGAGGTGGGAGGGAATGTGGGATCAGGGGGGTGCCTGAGAGCTTGGGTGTGAACATACAAAGTACAGTTTGTGTTTATTCCCAAAAGAGAATCAGCAGAGCCTTTCTCTGCTGGTGTTTCACCCTGGATCCTAAGGATGGTGAGCGACTGGGAAGCATTGTTGGTTGGGAACAGGGCGGTGCTGCCTTGGTTTGGGGGGGGGGAGTAAAGGAAATGGGCTGAAAAGGAAGCAGCTTTGTGCCAAATTTTGCATTTCTAAAAGCAGAGCAAAGAGCTGAGACCGTAGATCTGTTGCATCTCAGGTTTTGTTCTTTAATTTTACCTCCACTGCTCTCACCCCTGGCCGTGCCGGTGCCCCATGTGTTTGTCCCATGGATGGGTGGCCAGAGGGCAGAGCTCTGCCCAAAAGCCCTTTGCTCCCTTCAGATCCCTGCCCACTGCTGGGTGGGACAGGCACAGATGCTGCCAGCTGGGAAGGGATGTCTCTCAAGCATTGGGAAAGAGAGGGGAGGGAAATAGTAATAATTAAAAAAAAGCTAATTTTCCCAAAGTAATGCCTTAATGAAGACATCCATTCACAGCGGTGCTAATTTCATAAAGAAACATCCAGGAAAACCGTGTTAATTTCCAGCCCCCCTCCCCTAATGAGCATGAAGGAGGTGTTAATTAGGTGTCATTAGCCCAAAGGCTCTCCAGGTGTTCCCTGTCCTGTGTGGATGTCCCTTTGAGCTGGCAGGGCTGGGCCACTGTGGCTCAGGGCAGCCTGGTTGCTCTGTGCTGTGCAGGTGGGCTTTTCCTCTCCTCCAACACAACCAACTTACACGTTCCCCCCATTTTCACAACAAAGACTTTGGAGTGTTACACTGAAAAAGAAAAAGCTCACATTGATTATTTTTCTTTTTTTCTCCCAAGGATCTTTTCAAGAGCCTATTTCCAAACGGGGAATAGCCCTGCCTCCCAAGCTGGCTTTGTCACACCGTGCTCACACGTAGGCTGAGCAGCAGCGTGGCCCTGCGGGAGCTGAGATTGTTCTCAGGACAATGGCCGGGCAGTGAGGAAGAGTTGGGGTCCAGCCCGTGTCCGGCCCTGCATTGTTCCCTGCTGACGTTTGCCAGCACCTGGCCCAATTGGTGACTCATTCCCAGGAGCTTGGAAACCTTTCTGTGACTTTTTAACCTTTTATGAAACGGTTTTCTTTTGGCTTCTTAGAGGATGCGCAACGGGGCGATGCTGCTGGTCTCCCTGGCACCAGGAGGAGGAGAACAACGTGCTCTCAGCAGCTCAGCCCAGCAGTGCTAAGGAGCAGTTTTCCAGCCTCTTTTGGTTTTGCTTTTTCCCCCGTTCCTTCATTTCTCCTTTCTATCTGGCAGTGGAGCCAAAGTGCCATAGGAAAGCACTATTCAGGGTTGCTTTGGCAGCCTTGCTGTTAAGGGGCTGCCTGCCTGCGGGGTTGGGACCTCTGTGTCCATGGGGTGGATGGAGGGAGCTGAATCTGTCCCAGCTGAAAGCAGTGGCAGGTCTGTATGTCCTGGTGATGTGAATGTGGCCACGTGGCTTGAGCCTTCTGCTGTCCCCATCCCGGTGTGCCTCATCCATCACAGCATCAGCACTAATGAGGAACCACTCCACTTGTAATTAATAAGCACTTGATGTTGTCTAGATTGAGGGCTACTGCGTGGTGTGAGCTGGATGGAGGAGGCAGGAGGCTCTTAATGGGCTCCCAGCAGGAGGAAAACATTTCCTACCTGCGTAAGGGACTGCTTGGGGCTCTGGTAGCACTGGGGTGATGCCACTACCACAGAGCTCTCCTGGCTCCTGATCCTGCTCCTAAAGGGTTTGCTGGGGATGCTGGCTCAGCCAGAGCAGGGAATTAGGAGGGAGAAAAGGTGAGGAGTTTGTCAGGGCCTGGTTGCGATGTTAAATATTGGCATTTCTTTTGGGTGTGGAGCAGGTTTCTGCACCCCAATCTGCTTCTTGTTTCTACCACATCTTTTTCCCATTGGAGTTTTTCACTTTGGGACTGGCTTTGGCTACTTTCATCAATGCAACAAAGCCAGTGCTACTCATAATTATGTGGGGCAAGCACTCAGCTCCCAGCCTGCAGTGTGTGCTTGGGAATCACTGTGAACTGTGATGGTTTAAGGCAAATTGAGAAGGCTTTGTCCTTCCATGGGTTCCTTCTGTGGCTGAGGACCATAATGACAACAAGGACAAGGATGCTTTTATAGCATATTTTACCCCTTTTTTCTTTCCCAGGGTTTTCAGAAAGGGGGAAATTCACCCCAACTACTCTTCTTGCAGCCTCTGTGCAATAAGCATGCATTGCAAAGAGGGGAAGCCATGCCCCAGGGATGGCTCCAGAGCCCTAGAAAGGTCAAAATGCAGCATCTGGACAAGTAGCTGGGCCAGCCCCAGAAGGAGCGTCCTCAGCCTTGGGAGGCTGGGGCAGGCAGCAGGCTCAGCTAAGGGGGTTTAGGCAATCCTGCTGTAATTACAGGAGAGCAGTGCTAATTGGTAATAGTGATAATTATGGGGCACGTGTTTGCAGATTACAGGAATTTGCAGAGAAGTGCAGTGATAAAAGAAACCTGAGGATGCGTGCTTATAGAGCGGACTTTGTTCCCATGTTGTGACAAGTGACACTTGGCTACCTTGTAATTAAAAACAAAGCCCTTACACCAACCCACCAGCATGCTTATAACAGGGGCATGCTTGTATGAAAGCCTTCCTCCCATCCACCTCCCTCTCTGTGAGTTCAGGATGACAGTCTCTGATCTTCCCCAGCACACTTCTGCTGTCCCGAGGGGGCGGATGCATGTCTGAGTACCACTGTGTACAGAGACAGCATGAGGAGAGAGATGTGCCAGCCCTCTGTGTTGGCATTCTGGGCGTCATCTTCAGCATCCTGAAGGTCACCTTCATGTCCTGTTTGGTGGCCCTGTGTGTCTGTATAAGCAAGGGGTATGTGCTTCCATAGCGGGCCATGCATGGGCTGCTGGGGACAGGGTGGCCTCCTTTGATGGGGAGAAGGAAGGGTGGTATGGGACAGCAGCGTGTCCCTCTGGGGTGCTTTGTCCTCATCCAGCACCACTGGTGTGCCTTGGGTGGGGGGGGGAAGGTCCCCGGAATAATCAAATTGTAAAATATTGTTTTCATTTGTTCTTTTTTTTTTATCATCTTTTAATATCTGGTGAGACCGCACAAGCAAGAGGCCTTCATGAGTTTTGAATGACAGGTTAAAGGGCTCCAATAAAGATTAGATGGTCCACTATCTACCAAGGAAATTGCATCAAAGTGGTTACTCCTGCTTGCTCCTATTAATTTCCTCTTTGTGGCTGCTAGGAGATGCCTCATATCCTGATGTGGCAGGCAGGGGCTAAGAGGCACTTTCCATTATCTCAATCATCACCGTGTTTATGAGACACTTAGTGTGGCTCTGTTGTGCTCTGTGAGCGACAGCAGCCTGGTGCCACCAACATGTGGGCTGGGTGGGGGTTACCCAGGCTTGGTGCTGAGCTTTTACCTCTGGGAACCAAAGTACGGATGTTCCCTGCCACAGCACTGGGTTTCATTGGGTTTTCAAATTGTGCCAGAGGAGGTTCAGGTTGGATATCAGGAAAAATCCTCTTCTTAGAGCAGTGAGGCACTGCACAGCTGCGCAGGGAGGCGGTGGGGTCACCATCCCTGGAGGTGTTCAGAGCTGTGCAGATGTGGCACTGAGGGATGTGGGATGGGCTGGGCTTGGACTTGGGGATCTGAGGGGGAGCTTGTCCAGCCTAAACAATTCTGACTCACAGGTGTACTTTTGTGGTTGTTAAGGGTAGAGGTGCACCCGTTCATCGACACCCTGAAAGCCACCCTGGTGGTGGGGTGGGACAGGGGATCCCATTTTGCTACTGTGTCTTCAAAGCGATGCGATGGCTGATTAACGAAGCCTCCTCCCATCAGCGATTAAAGGTGATGGGAGAAGGCTGGTGGTACCCAGACACATCCAGCACAGCCAACTTCTCTCTCTTCTCTCTGCAGCCTGCCCAGCTGGGACATTCAAAGCCAGTCAGGGTGCGGGGCTGTGTGCCCCATGTCCCCCCAACAGCCGCTCCAGTGCTGAGGCCTCACCGCTCTGCGCCTGCCGCAATGGCTACTTTCGGGCTGACCTGGACCCACCGACAGCTGCCTGCACCAGTGAGTATCAGGGGAGCTCAGACCTGCTCCTGCTGTGCAGTTTGGAATAGGGAGAGGGGTTCTGTGTGGCCATGGTGCTGTCTGTGGGCTGTAAGAGGTGGCAGCATGGGCCTCGAGCCTGGGTTTTGGTGAGGAGGGAGTAAGGAAGGAAGAAGAAACTGCAGCTCTTTGCAGACTGGTGGGAAAGTGAGTGCTGGCCTCAATGCCTCCAAACTGCCCCGAAAAATCAGTGCATTGAGTCAGAAGCTTTAACATGAGACCCTTAGAAAAGGCTCAGCAGAGATGCTCTCTCTCCATGTGGTTTGCAGAGCCATGAGCTGCTGGGAGTGCCAACCATCTCCTCTTCTGCTGTGGGCTTGCATCCCTTGAGCATGGGAGACCCAAAGCATGGAGCTTGGTGGTGACAGTGCTGTCCCCTCACCTTGTGGCTGCCTGGCCAGCTGGGTGCCTGTGGAGGTGGTTCAGCTGAGTTCTCATCTGCGTCCCACTTGTTACAGTCTTTAAGGTGTGTGGTTGGGACTTCCTGTGCCTTATCTGATAGAAGATCTGCTGGAGATGGGCTTTGCTCAGAATCACAGAATGGCCAGCGTTGGAAAGGACTTCAAGGATCGTGAATCTCCAACTCCCCTGCCTCATGCAGGGCCACGCACCTCCCCATTTAATACCAGACCAGGCTGCCCACGGCCCCATCCAATCTGGTCTTCAACACCTCCAGGGATGGGGCATCCATAGCCTCTCTGGTCAGCTGTTCCAGCACCTCACCACTCACTCTCTCTGTAAAGAACTTACTATTTGGAAACTGCATTTTTTTGAAGGTGTTGGGATGCTTCCCATGTTGACTGCACCACATTATCTTCCACGTGCAGCCAGTGGTGCTTGGTGCAGTGCTGTGCTTCAGTCTCAGTGTGTGTCAGTGCTTCTGTGCTGAGCTGGAACTGTGTTTGTTGTGGCTTGGACTGGTGGAGCAGCAGTTGGCAGGCAGAACTGCATCTGAACCTGTGTCTGCATTGTACCTCATTATGTTGTTGATTTACAGGGCTGCTGTGCAAAAGGATTACAGTATTAGAAAAATAATCCATTTGCTCATTTTTATTTCTTCTTGTTGAAGCTTAATTTTCAAACGAGCTAATTTGAGGTGCCAGCTGTTCTCTGTCAAAGTTATTCTGTGTCATGGGAGCAAACCCTTCTCTATCTTCATTTAGTGTATTAGCTGAGCATTATAGGGAAATCCTCGTGGTAAAGTAGTGCCACGACCTCGATCTGGGCAGCTCCAGCCAGATACTCCTCCACTGTACCTTTTCTTTTTCCAAAATCCTTTAGAGCTCAGAACTTCAGAGCTGGAGCCTGCTGCCTGCATTGGCACTGCAGAACCGGCTGAGCATTCTTGGCTGGTGTAAAAAGGCTTTTTCTCTCTTTTTCATGTATTTATTAATGGTCAAAGCATGAGGGCATTGCCTGTTCCTTCTGATAATCAGGGGAAAGCTGTACTTAAGGACATGCAGAACTCGCTTCTCCTTTTCTTGCTGCTTTCCCCTCTAATCCTGTTATCAGAGCTGGTTTCTCCCACTGCATTTCCAGCAGCCTTCCTCATGGTGAGGAGGGGAGCACGGCCCCATTGTAGGTGGTGGCCCAGTCCCAAGTGATGCTGTGCAGCAGCACCTCAAATCCAGCACAGCCCTGTGGGAGAGGATGCTGCACTACTGATCCTCCACAACAAGCACATTTACTCTGCTGGAGGGAAGAGGAACTAAATGGATAGGAATCTTCTGTTGGATTCAATTTTACTTATAAGACCTTGTTTTTTTTTTTTTCTTGCTGTTTTAACACAATGCTTCTATCTGCTGTATCCGTGGCAACAGATCAAGGCTCCTGAAGTGCCTGCCTGGATATTGGTGAAGGATAAGGGGCAAGGACACCCCAGTAGGGCTCTGGGGTCCCCTGAGCTCCGTGGGGCCAGTGGCTAGAGCAGGGCAAATCTCCATTGCCCTGAGTGCTTGCAGCTCATTGCCTCCATCCCAGGGAGCGATTGCTTTGCATCACTGCATTCCCTGATGCAGGAGGCTCCCTGGGACATCCGTCCTTCAGCAATCTCTCCTCCAGGATCTGCTCCTTTATTGTTTTTATTGCTCAGCTCTGAATTCTTCCTAATGTAGGAAAGTCCTTTCTTCTTCCTTGGAAGTGCAGTGCTCACACGCCAGGCCCAGTGGCATGAGGAATTAATTGCAGACAGCGCTTGGGTTTTTGGAGAAGGGCTCATCCTAATGACACAGCTGTGCATTTCATATCTCTCTGTGGTGTGGCTGGCTCCCTATCCATCCCAGCCCTGTTTTACCCGCATATGGAATTGCTGCTGTATTTAATTCCCATCTCTGGGCTCTTCCCTGCAGAGCAACCCCAGGCACGTGTCCATTGCTCAGCAGTGGCCGAACTGTCAGTGTGCTGTTAACGCTGTGTCAACTGAAAGCAGGGCACGAGGAGGACAGTGTGTGCAGTGCTGACTCAAGTCAAATAACTGTATGCATGTTGCTACATTAGCTAAACTCGGGGCTCTGAGCAGTGAAGAATATGCGGCTGTGCTTTCTGTTTTGATAAAGGGATTTGAAAAGAGAACTGTAGAATCTGTAGAGTTGGAAGGGATCTTTAACGGCCATCTAGTCCAGCTCCCCTGCAGTGAACAGAGGCATCCACAGCTCGATCAGGTTGCTCAGAGCCTGGTTAAGCCTGGCCTTGAATGTCTCCATAGGTGGGGCTTCCACTGCGTATCTGGACAACCGGTTCCTGTGCCTCACTGTAAAAAGGCTTTTTCCTTACATCCAACCTAAATCTACCCTTTTTAAGTTTGAAACCGTTTTCCCTTGTCCCATCACAGCAGAACCTGAGCCAGGAAAGGGACAGACTTTCTATCATGTCCAGCTGCCATTCACCAGTGCCCTGAAGTCCTTTTTGGCAGGGCTGTGCTCTGTCCTTTCATCCCCAAGCTTGTATTGATAGTGGGTGTTGCCATGACCCAGGTGCAGACCTTGCACTTGGATTTGTTGAACGTCATGAGGTTCTCCTGGGCCAATGCTCAAACTGCTTGGGTTCCTCTGCACGGCGTCTCATCCTTTGGGCACGTTGACATCTCACAGCTTGGGGTTTCAAGATTGCCAAACATAAATCATCAATTTACATTTGTGAGACCATTTTCAGTTGATATAAATACACGACCTGCACATTGTCAAATGGAATATATAGATCTGGCAGCCAAATATTCAACTCAGAAGTCTAATCGTGTCTCTTTACTAGACTTTTGTAATTCCTATTTTAACAGAGAAGAATATCCTTTGCTTCACAGTCATGCCTTATTCATATCATTGCTTTTTGCCAGTATACACATCTGTGAACAACTATTGTCAAGGATGAAGTACACAAAGAGAAAAATTTCATCCAAAATCTCCGAACACTTTGAGAGCTCATTAAGAACTGCAGCCACTGCCATTGAATCAAGCTGGTGTGTTAGTTTCACAAAGACAAGGTCACATATCCCACTCGTGTCGTGGTTTCATGCATGACAGGGTGTTAAGAAGGGGGAGAAGCCCTTGCTGGCCCCTTTCAGCCTCCTGTCCCCTTTTTGGGAAGAAGAAAACCAAAAACGACCCAATTAAGATAAGGAGGGATAATAAATTTACTACACATGGTAAAAGAATGTAAGGTAGTGGTATTAAAAAGGAGTTAGAGGTAATAAATCAAACAAATGGGAAACAGAAGAGAGATGTTCTTCCCCATCACTGTGCTATTCTGCCTCGTTAACCCAGAATTGGGAATGATGTGAGGAGTACTGGAGACTTCTGGGGGCTGTCATTTCCCAGTGTATCATCTTCTTGGAGCACAGCATGCAGGCTCTTGTTCATCACTGGCAAATATGCATAGCTAATGGTGGTGACTGTGTAGAAAAATAGCCTTTTGTAGCTGATAATTTGCTCTATCAGTAGTGTTATTGTGTTCTTTGTATCTGTTGTCATTTCCATGGAAATAAATAGGAGGCATTACTTCTACAGTGACTCATGTATATGCAGCTCAAAGTGATTTCTGTTCACTGAATGTGACCCATGCAAGCAAAAAGGTTGGACACCCATGCTCTGGAGTAGCCATGCCAGCTCCTGGCTTGGAATTTCTCATAGCTTTTGTCAATGGACTCTTGTCTGACATCCCACCCAATGCTGTGGCTAAATTCCTGCATTCCCAACCTGAAATACTTGACCACTTTCCATTTAGGTCTTACTTTGGTCCGTCATTCCTCTGGTTTTGTGTTCTTCTTGCTAGGCAATGTTTCTTGTGATAATCTGCTTGAGATAAGCTTGTGGGGGTACCCTATGAATCCTTGAGCCATCTTAGCATTGTCTGATGGTTAAAATGGATCCAAATTCACAGCATGCTGCGGGGGTTCTTTTAGGCAAGAAACAAGTCTGTGGAGAATGAAAAGTTTGGGGAGCCCCAGTCTGAACCCCAAACCCCTTCTTTGTGCTGGAGGTGCGGTTGGTTGGAGAAAGGTGGAGACTAAGATGAGGTTGGGGTTAGGTTTGCGATTGGTGGAGATGAGGATGGGAAAGTCTGCACCATCTCCAAAGAGGTGGAGGTGACGTCGCTCTTGAGTCAGGAGGTGGTGAATAGGTGGCAGATGGAGCTTGGGGTGTCGTCTTTAGGGCTGGAGCGCCCTGGGCTCCTGCCCTGCCCTACAGCACGCAGCATTTGGCACGAGGACCTGATTCAACCCTTCTCCTTCCCTGTAGGCGTCCCCTCCGGCCCACGCAACGTCATCTCCATCGTCAACGAGACCTCCATCATCCTGGAGTGGAACCCACCGCGGGAGACGGGAGGCCGGGATGATGTCACTTACAACATCGTCTGCAAGAAGTGCCGGGCGGACCGGCGTGCCTGCTCCCGCTGTGACGACAACGTGGACTTTGTGCCCCGACAGCTTGGGCTGACAGAGACCCGTGTCTTCATCAGCAGCCTCTGGGCACACACGCCCTACACCTTTGAGATCCAGGCTGTCAACGGGGTTTCCAACAAGAGCCCCTTCCCACCCCAGCACGTCTCCGTGAACATCACCACCAACCAAGCTGGTGAGTCCCAGGGTGGCACGTGGGATCCTGGGATCGATACCTGGCTTTCATCCCTGCTAGATTGATGGGGGATGAAGTGGCCTTGCCTCTCCTCTTGGCAGAGGACCCGGCTGTGTGAGGAGCGTGGCAGGCGGAGGGGTTGGGAATCTGTTTGCATGGGGAAGAGACAGGGGATGGTAATTTCTGTGCTGTGCTGGGTGCATAACAGGCAACCTTTGTTAACCTGCTCCCTCAGGAACGCAGGAGACAGACACTGGCGTAAATATTTTAGTATCCCAGTTTCTGGGAATAGCATTGCTATCAGGCTCTTGTGTTATGTTTGCACCTGGCTGTCATTTTTGTTTCCTTAGCCACGTGCAGTCAAACCCACTGCTGGCACCAAGAGCGTTGGTTCTGGGGAGGGTTTTGGGGCTGTGTTTTTGCTGCCCCTGCTACTTCATGTACCCATGCTTCCACAGACACCTTTCCCATTGCTCCACCTGTGCTTCCCTGCTGCTGTCTTCACTCATTCTGGCTCTGCAGTGGGTTTTTCCCTATTAGGGCTGCCTGCACAGCATCATCCCCACTAGGCAGGAGCATGGGGGGCTGCGAATGCAGCAGTTAACAGCACAGCAATCAAGCTAGGTGTTTAATTTCTGAGATAGTGAGCGTCTTAAAGCAGATATGAAGAGATTAAAAAAAAAAAAAAAAGAACAAGAAAAAAAGATTAAACATGCTGAGTACACAAAGACAGTGCTGGACTATTGACATCTCCTGAGGCACAAGGCAGGTGTGCAGCTTGGTCTTATGTGCCAAGCAGGACAAGATGATTTTCCTGCTTTCCTCCCACCTTTGTCCCAGGCATGGGGAGGATGATGGTGATGAGGAGGAAGGCAGAAAGTCTGGGACATGATGCTGGCCCTGTCTGGGTCTCCCTGGCACAACTGCAGCTGCATAGTGACTCGGGTGCCTTTTTGGAGACTTTCAGTAGGAATAGGGGCAGGATTGTTCCAAATCTCATATGGAACTTGGAAGGCAAAAATGCTGGGGTGGTTTGATGCTGTGCTGCTTGGGCTTTGGAAATATTTCTCCTTGGAGCTCTGCTGGTCCCCAGGCAGCCTCCCCTTGCTGTGCTGCGGGAGATGCCGTCGAGTGCCCAGACTACAGAGTGAGCTCAGGGAGAAAAAGCACTGAGGATTTCCAGATCCCTAATTAAAAAGAGTAATTGCTTTAAGTAGCAGAAGTCCCCTGCCGACTTGTCACTCGGGCTCTGCGTCAGCCACTGCGGTGCTGTTCCCCCACTGCCACACTGGTACCTCATCCCACAGAGTGCACAGCTGCTGGCGTGACATGAGGTTCTGCCCTCCCTGGGACTTGCCCTCGGTGTTAATTCCTCCCTCTCGCTTCCTCTGCAGCACCCTCCACTGTCCCCATCATGCACCAGGTGAGTGCCACCATGAGGAGCATCACGCTGTCCTGGCCGCAGCCGGAGCAGCCCAACGGCATCATCCTGGACTACGAACTGCGCTACTATGAGAAGCTGAGCCGCATCTGCACGCCTGATGTCAGCGGCGCTGTGGGCTCCAGACCGGCAGCGGTAAGCTTGGGGGAACCCCGTGATGGGTGGTGGGCACAGGGTGGGTTACAGCATTGCTGCAACCTTCCTGAAATGTGTATCTGCAGGACCACAACGAGTACAACTCCTCCATGGCCCGCAGTCAGACCAACACGGCCCGGCTGGAGGGGCTGCGCCCCGGCATGGTGTATGTGGTGCAAGTGCGAGCAAGGACTGTGGCTGGCTATGGAAAGTACAGTGGGAAGATGTGCTTCCAGACACTGACTGATGGTGAGTGGGCAGCTGGGGTGTGCAGGGGGAGGAGAACGCATTGCCAGCCACAGCTTTGGGCTTTAATTGGATTAAATGAACTTGCCTCTGCAAAACTCTCCCCAGGCGGGCAGTGTGACAAAAGCCAGGTGATTTAAAGGGATGTCTTCTTAACCGCCAGCTGGAGGAGTTTGCTGCTGTAAATCTCTTAGCTCTGTTTGCTCCCCTGCTATTTAGCTGTGGTTTTGTCTTTCCTGCATCCCTCCATGGTGATGGGGCTGTGTCCTGGTCTCCTCCCTGTCCTCCTTTCTCCAGGCGTTTGAGGCATCCCTCCCGTAAATCAGTGCTGCCAGCCCTTTCATCAGCTTTATTGCTCTTCTCTGAATAACACTAATAAAAGATGCAGAGAGCACAGGCACGTGGAAAAAAGCTGTTCCTCCTCCTGCCCTGGGTCACCATCTGCACGCGAGGTGCCGGCCCCAGAAGGACCTGAAGCTCTGCTGAGATTTTGGGAGCCGCAACTGAGCCTTCCAGTAAAAACCCAGAAGGTTCAGACCCATCTCTCTTGGGATGCCTCACTCCAAGGTGGTACAGTGGAGGGGAACAAACCTCATGGTGTCTTCTGACCCCCAAACCAGCATCGTGCTATCATTCCTCTGGCCCCAGCCCTTCCTAATGTATGGCCACTCAGAAATCAGCACCAATGATTCATGGGATAACTTTCTATCACTGACAGCTCTGGGACAAATCCAGCAGTCAGTGAGTGCAGGAAGACAACTTCAGTGGCCCCTCTGCTTCTCCAGATGCTGAAGTCCCTGCAAAACCCCTTTTCTGCCACTGCCAGCTTGGTTTGGGCTCCAGTTTGGCAATGCTGTGGGTCTGAGCCCTCTGCTGCTGGTTTCCTAAAGCTTTGCTTCTGCTTCACCAACCTCTGCAGGCTGATGAATGGCCATAGCTAGGACTGCAAAAGCACCGTGGTGTTGGCTGTGGGTCCCCAAAGAGCCTTGAAGGAACCAGGCTTAGAGGCTGCTACAAATGATGGTTTAATATTATTAACACAGATAAAGATCCCCTGTGTTCATCATGTTGTGATCATGAGAAGCATGTCCCGCTGTACCTGGGTGGATGAGATGTGCTGCTGCCAGACCCACAGAGCACCCTATGGTGGAAAGGGGTCTTTGCAGGCACCCAACAACCCAGCCCCTATCTCCATCCCAGCATCTGTCCCCCAAATCTCCTGGTTTTCCCAGTGTGGGGCCAGGTGGCAGCCAGCTACAGGTGCCTGGAGAGGAGGGCATGCAATGGGCAAGCTTCTGCAAGTGGGGAGAGGGAAAGCCCATGGGGGAGACTGAGTGGAATGAGATGGCACTGACCCTTCAGCATCCGAAATTAGAGAAGCAAGAAGAAAAAACCCTGCCTCAGATAAGCAATTAATTGAAATTTAGTAAGAATCAATACTGGAGGTTATTAAATAATAATTGTTAGGGGAGAATTTCTCTGGATTGGAGCAGTGTGCAAGGGAGAAATTCAGCTGTTAGTAATTAACTGCAGAGCAGAAGAATGCAGATAAAAGAGTGCTAAATATTTCCTTTTGAAGTGAATGTTCTTTTAACCCTTGCCTGTGGCTCCTGACACAACTAATGGGACAGCTGTCAGCTGGTTAGGTATTACTCCACGGGCCTAAGAGCAAAAATGTCAAAGCTTGTCATTGTGCACAGGAAGCAATCTTAATGTGGCCCGAAGTTAGGTACAGAAATGAAATAAAAATGGCCTTCTGTTGAAGGAGGTTTGCAGCAAAATCTGATGCTCTCAGATGTGCCTCTTCTCCCGTGGGTCTCTTTGCCTACTTTCCTGGAACGTTTAGGAGCCCTGTGAGACTCCATGAGTTAATTTCTAGGACCTTCTCTTCCACATTTTCAGCCTAATGCGTGTGTGAGCTCAGCACAGTGGTCCCTTGCCGTGTGCTCTCCTTGCTGACTGCCCTTGCTGTGAAGCATTCCCCATGGGCCCATTTTGGGAGCTCTGCCCCATTCCTGGGGGCTGCCTGGGAGGCCTCATTGCATCCTTTTCCTTCTGCAGATGACTACAAGTCTGAGCTGAGGGAGCAGCTGCCATTGATTGCAGGATCTGCAGCGGCCGGCGTGGTCTTCATCGTCTCACTGGTGGCTATCTCCATAGTCTGCAGCAGGTGGGGATGTGAGAGAGGTTTGGGGTGGGAAGGGATGGTAGGGAACGTGCTTGGGCTGGTCACCACAGCACAGGGGGAGGCACTGATGCGTGGGCTGCTCCGTGGGGAGTGGATTGAGGCAGAGATGCTCATGGAGGGATCTGCTCTGTCTTCCTAGGAAGCGAGCGTACAGCAAGGAGGCGGTGTACAGCGATAAGCTGCAGCACTACAGCACTGGCAGAGGTGAGCAGGGAGAAAATGGGCACGGAGAGGGGTTGGGGGCTTTGTGTTGGTGGGAAGGGAGACGAGCAGAAGGGGGCAAAATGATGATAAAGGAGCAGAGCAATAGCTCCTGGTGTTACCCAGCCCTGGCAAGCATTGCAAGCACCAGCAAACTCCATTTACATCCTTCTGGAGAAGCTTTCCAGGTGTTTCTGCCTCCTTTTGAGGACTCAGTGTATGGGATGAGTGGGGTTTAGGTGATTAGAAATAAATTTGCTAGCCAGGTCTGTGGGCAGACTGCAGCATTGTGCCTGTGCAGGGATAGAGTTCAAGTTTTTTCTTGCATTTTTAGCTATTTCCTTGCTGGCAGCAGTAAATCTGTGTTGCTTTAGTGGGATTTTGCTGCATGCATGAGAGGAAATCTTCAACTTTAGTGTGGGTCCTGCCAAAACAAAGCCCACACAGATGCCTGTACACAGGGAACCAGTCTGAGAGAAAGCAGAGCAGTAAGCATAGGAGGCTGGGGCTGACTTGGGGTTGATGTTTGGACTAGATGATCTCAGTCAGGTCTTTTCCAACCTTAATGATTCTATGAGGCTGGCAGTTCCCTGCTGAACTCACAAAGCAGCCAGCCTGGCAAAATCAGATAGGGAAAGGAAGGATTCAGGGGGTTCAAAACCAGGTAGAAAAATGTTGAAACGGATCTTGGTATTTCATTTTTAAAGCCAGGCAATGGCAGCACAGCAAAATTCTGTCAAGGTTAGCAAGCCTCCAGGCGTATGGTTGTTACATGCATTGGAGCAAAACAGGTGGGAAATTTGTGGTGGGTGACTAATGGGGAGCTGAGGGCAGCAGCTGGAACAAACAGCCCGCTCAGTTCATGGCATGGCAATTAGAGCATCTCTGTTGGCTCCACGTGGATCACCCAAAGGCCATCCGTGCTGGGACTGCTGACCTGAGGTTTCGAGGTGGTGAGAAGTGGGCTGCAATTTCCATGTCTCATCCCTGTGGGCCATCAGCAAGGATGCATGTGTACGTGCCAAAGGTGATCTGTCCTTTGAACTTGGGGTGTTCTGCTGGTTGAGGTCTGCACAGAGAGCTAGGGAGTGGAGGTGCCTGAATCCCACTCGTTCTGATGGGATGGGGACATGAGTACCTCTGGGGGATTTGGGGTGGGAGCTGAATCTGGCAATTGCTGAGCCCAGGATGGATCAGTTGGTGTTTAAAAGCCAGCCTGTATTGGCAGCAGGCAAGAAACTTTGGTGTTATTTTCTCCTTTATTTATTCAATTTTTTGATCAGTGAGTCAGTCTTGGTTACGATCCTGTAAATCCCTTTGTAATCCTGGCTGGAGCATCAGCTGCTCTTGTAAAAAAATTTATGGGGCAGTTAAAGTGTTCGAGACAGAGCTGTAAAGGGATTTATGAACTGGGAGATGCACAGATGGCTTCATTGCAATCCTCATCCCTGGCCCTGGAGGCGCAGATCTCCTGCCCCAAATGCCCCTGATGCGGAGCAGGCAGTGCTGCAAGCAGCGTGTTCTGTGCTTTAGCACTGCCCCACTCCCCCAGGATGACCTCGAGGACCAGGTGTCCCCCATGCTGACATGTTTTTAGGGCTAAGATTTACCATCTCTATCCCCCGTCCTTCCTGGCTTGCCACTGGGGTGAGGGGCAGAGCCTGCATCCTCCTGCCTTGTCTGATTCCTGCTGCTGCTGCCCAGCAGGGGTGGGTGAAAAGAGGCCAGCAAAGCCTCGGTTTATGGCTCCGCACAGGTTTTTGATTATAATTGCTGCACTCTGTCAATTTAGTGGCAGCCACAAAACTATCAGAGCCCTTTTTGGGTAAATAAATATTTCTTAAATAATGCATACAGCCTCATAAACTTGCCACTTCCCTTCCCATAAAACCCGCTAATTGTAGCTGTGGTCTGGAAGCGTCCCCCTGGATGCTCACCAGCAGCTCCTGCCCACCTCGTCACCCCTCTGGGGTCCCCTCCTCTAACCTTGGTGGAGGGGTCAGGAGAGGACAACTGTGGGACACGGAGGTGTGACAGGGCAAATAGCAGCTGATTTAATGGACTTGAGGATGAGAGAGCAGGAAGGCCTTTTGGTTCTCGGCTGTGGCACAATGACTCTTGATTTTCTCTCCCTTTTGATGCCTCTCCTGTGTTTTTCACCACAAGGGTCTCCAGGGATGAAGATTTACATTGACCCTTTCACTTACGAGGACCCCAACGAGGCAGTGCGTGAGTTCGCCAAGGAGATTGACGTCTCCTTTGTGAAGATTGAAGAGGTCATTGGAGCAGGTGGGTCCCCACTGCCATGTCCTTGCTCTTTCCACCCTCCTGGGTGGGTTGTCTGGGGGGTGGTGAGCAATTGCTTGTGCATCACTTGTTATATACATTCGTACATAGTTGTAACTATTAACCTTTTCCTTTTCTCTATCTTAGTAAATAGTTTTATCTCAACCCATGAGTTCTACTTTTGTTTTTTTTTTGCTGGGTTTTTCCTGGGGGTGCACGTGTGATCCTTCGTTGGGAAATGCAAAGTTCTCAAGGGTTATCAGGCTTTTGGTGGATTAGGGAACATGAGGTTGGTTTCTGCTCTCAAAGCTTCTCTAAGGTTGGGAAGAACTCTAATTTATTCGCTGGGCAGCTGTGGGATTTCCTGGTTTACTTCCATGAGATTAGAAGGAAAAAAACAGATCTCATTCTAGTCTGTGCCATATTCCCATACATATGTATGGGAACACACGCATACATGTGTCTATATATCATCTGTGGTGCCTTTATTGCTGTTTTTAACTAACTGTGCCATGCTCATAGAAGGGAAAGTGTGAAGGTGGGGGGAAGCTGCAAAGAAGCAGTGAGCTGTTTCAGTCAGGATCAACTTCGGCAGCGTATCGGCTGCCTTTTGCTGCTCATCAAGGCAAAGCAACTGTAAGCCTGGCTTAATTGTAATCCTTCCACAGATAAATTTCACCTTGGTGAAGGAAAAGCTCTCCCAGTGGAAATGAGAGGGAGCTTTTTCTGTGTTCTAAATCAGAGCGCGGCGATGGAAACAGCCCAATTATTTTCCCTTCCTAGATAAGTTACGTGCAAAGAGGTGGCTGTGACTGTCAGTGCGCTCGCACCTTGCACTTGACGTGGTCCTTAAAAGTTGGTGCCTTTGCTGTACAATTTTTTCTGGGAGGAATTCCCAAGGGCAGCTCCTGGCTCCGGCAATGGGCTCTGCCAGCGTGGAGGAGGCTGTAAGCCCAGCTATGTCCTCAGCATCTTTCAAAGAGTATGGAGGTTTGTAGAAGGGAGCACCCATGGCTGCCAACTGGCCGATGCTTCTCAGCCAACTGAATTGGATGACCAGCTGCTGTTGTTCTATGCAGATTTGTATAGGGATGGTAATGTGTGGTCTTGCTCTTGCAGGGGAGTTTGGAGAGGTGTACAAAGGCCGCCTGAAGTTGCCTGGCAAGCGGGAGATCTACGTGGCCATCAAAACACTGAAGGCTGGCTATTCAGAGAAGCAGCGTCGGGATTTCCTGAGCGAAGCCAGCATCATGGGGCAGTTTGACCACCCCAATATCATCCGACTGGAAGGGGTGGTGACCAAGAGCCGACCAGTCATGATTATCACAGAGTTCATGGAGAATGGGGCCCTGGACTCGTTCCTGCGGGTGAGGCAAAGTGGACCATCGTTTGGCTGCAGGGTTTGGGAGCCAGGCCTCCATGATCCTTACATGTGCTCTTTCCGATCACAGCAAAATGATGGGCAGTTCACGGTGATCCAGCTGGTGGGGATGCTCAGAGGGATTGCTGCTGGGATGAAGTACCTGGCAGAGATGAACTATGTCCACAGGGATCTGGCAGCCAGGAACATTCTTGTCAACAGCAACCTGGTGTGCAAAGTGTCAGACTTTGGCCTCTCACGCTACCTGCAGGATGACACATCTGATCCCACCTACACCAGTTCCTTGGTATGTACCTTGCTTCCCACAGGGACAAATCTGTGAGCCTCCCATTGAGTCCAGTTCACTAAAAATGGCAAAGATCTGTGCAGCATCAGTCGTGCTGCACTGCGCCTGCTGGCAGTGCTCAGAGAGGCAAGTCCTGCCCTCATCCACCCCTTACTTCCTCTTGCTGCTTTCCTTCCATCAGCAGGGAAGGATCTGCTGCTTTGCTGCTGCCTTGCTTGGGAAGTGGCCACTCACATTCCTTGCATCATCCGCTTTTCCATTCCTTCTCTATGAGTTTAATGTCTCCCTGCTCCCAAAGCACCTCTCTGCTCTATCCTGACCAACAAACGGGTTAGGTGGGACCAGGGATGCATCACTAGGTACTGTATGCATCACACAAACCCCCTGGTGAGCTGTCACTGGTGTTATGGATGAGCAGATGAGAAGGCTGTGAGCACCCTGCTGACCTGCTGGGCTCTCTAATTGATCAATCAGTTATTAAAAGAGCTAATAACCCTCCTAACACTTTGTAAACATTTCATAACACAGCAGTACAGCACAGTGGCAGGATCCTGCCTCGGGGGAAGCTGGAGGCAGTGCATCTACTACAGGCAGACACCAGGACAGCAAGGAGAGGCATAGGTTGGGTGCAAGAGTGTGCATGTCCTACAAGGACCCCTACAAAGCAGTTTGTTGTGTTGCCAGGCTGTGCCCAGGTGTGTTTCAATGTAATGTAGTTTGTGACAGGAACACCGAGGACATGAGGCAATTGGGATTTCATCAGACTGAAGTAAATGGATCAAGAGAGTTATGCTGCTGCCGGGGGAGCAGAGGGAGCTGCTGGGTTTCTGACTGGACTCTGGTCTACTCCCACTCCCTGCTCAGACCCATCTGGTGGCCTTTGAGTAGAAACACATCAGGTTTTGGTGTAAAGACCTTAGCGGTAACTGAGAAGAGACCTGAAGTAGCCTTTTTCCACCTTCAGAGATAAAAGAGATTATCTCATCTGTGTTTTTATTTAATTTAGGCCATAATAGATCTCCTCGGCAGCTGGGAAATGATTCTGTGCCTGCGATTACATCACTCTGCCTCCCACAGCAGGTTTTTAGCTCTGGGGGAAAGGCAGGAAAAACAACCTAGCAGTTAATTTCTCCATTTATAGTTATTCAAATAAAATTTTTGCCATTCAGCCTTAAAGAGCAGCTGATGCTTCATTGGAAGGGATAGGGAAAACAATAGTGCTCGACGATTTGCAATGCAGCTCTGCCCTGGGGCACATACCATGCGTTTCTGTGCTTTTTCCTTCATCTTCTCACTTTCTGCTGTCATTTTGTGGAGCACTGGTGACCGTGAAGCACTCTTTGCCTTGAGCAGGATGCATGTGTGGGCTGCAAAGGGTTGGGATGCTGTCACTTTCCCTGCTGGAACTGGGTGGCAGTGCCATTGTAGGGGCTTTCAGAGGCTGTCCCCAGCCAGGTCTTCCCTGCTGTCCCCCGAGAATTACAACATCAATCCCCAGAGGTGTTTTGGGCATGGCTGTGACTCACCAGCTCCTGTTTTCTCAGGGTGGGAAGATCCCTGTGCGATGGACAGCACCAGAGGCGATTGCGTACCGCAAGTTCACGTCAGCCAGTGATGTCTGGAGCTATGGCATCGTCATGTGGGAGGTGATGTCGTTTGGGGAGAGGCCCTACTGGGACATGTCCAACCAGGACGTAAGTGTTGGAGGCTCGCTGCTTACTGGAAAACGATGAGGTTGAGGTGGAGCTGGAGCTGCTCCAGACTCCGCAGCCTCGGCGGCTCTCGGTTTCTGAGATGAAACAGGCTGGCGAGCGAGAGGGATGGCGGGAGGGAATCTGGGAAGAAAAGCCAGTGGGCTGGTAATTGGACTTCAGGAAGCTGCAGCGCCTTTGAAAATGTTCAGAGGGTTTGCAAGCTGGGAAAGAGCTTTGGAAGTGCGACTGCCGCACTCCAACGCAATCCGCCGAGATAATGAGCGGCAGCGCTCTGCCGGAGGAACTGCGGTGCGCGGAGCATCAGAGTGGAGATTAACCTCCTGCTGCAGCTCCTCCCGCTCGTTTTGCTGGTGGCAGCGGGTTGGCAGCACTGTCCCCGTGCCATCGTGCTCCTCACGTGCCGCTCCGTGCCCTGCAGGTCATCAATGCCATCGAGCAGGACTACCGGCTCCCGCCGCCCATGGACTGCCCGGCTGCTCTGCACCAGCTGATGCTGGACTGCTGGCAGAAGGACCGCAACACCCGGCCTCGCTTCGCTGAGATTGTCAACACCCTCGACAAGATGATCCGCAACCCGGCAAGCCTCAAAACTGTGGCTACCATCACCGCTGTGTGAGTCCCCGAGCGAGGTGCCGCATCTGGTGGGACCAGAATTCAGGGATTGCGTCCTCACCTCAGTGCCTCTCTGTTCCCTTCTAGGCCTTCTCAGCCCCTCCTCGACCGCTCTATCCCTGATTTCACTGCCTTTACCTCAGTAGAAGACTGGCTGAGCGCCGTCAAGATGAGCCAGTACAGAGACAACTTCCTGAGCGCTGGATTCACCTCCCTCCAGCTGGTCGCCCAGATGACATCTGAGTAAGTCTGGTGTCACCGCGTGGGTGCTGGTTTGTGGGACCGGTCAGCACAGCTGTCTGTTGACATCCCTCTGTCTGTCTTGCAGAGACCTCCTGAGAATAGGAATAACGCTGGCTGGGCACCAGAAGAAGATCCTGAACAGCATCCAGTCCATGCGCGTGCAGATGAGTCAGTCTCCGACCTCGATGGCGTGACGTCCCTCGCTCGACGGGGAGGGAACGGGGAGGGCAGGCAGCGGAGGTGGGAGGGGAGGAACTGATGGGAGCCGTGGGGCCGCAGCTGGAGAGGGGCAGCCACGGCCGGACCGCGGAGGACGTTCCTGGGACTCGCCTCGGCCTGGTGACTTCCATCCCTCACCAACAGAAGCACACTTACCGATGTCACGGGGGACAGCGTATAAATAAGTATAAATATGTACAAATCATATATTTAAAAAAAAAAGGAAAAAAAAAAAAAAAGAACAAACACACACACAAAAAAATAACAAACCCCAACCACCAGTGAAGACAAACCAATGTGCGTTGGGGGGAAACAAACCCAAATCCTAGAGACCAGACTCCAATCCCACCGCCAGTGAGCAGTAGTCAGAACTGAGGAGGAGGAGGCAGGGGGCTGTTGGGGAAGGGAGTGGCGTCACATTGGGTTTCCCATCCAGAGAAGCCTCCGGCAGCGACCGCCTCGATCTTCTTTTCTTCCTTGACTCCCTCCTGCCCGGCCCCTCCTGCTGCCCTGCTCCCTTCTCTGCTCATGGCCTGGTGGAAGCCTCCGCAGCCGCTGACCGTGGTGTCCAGGTGTCGCTCTGCCAACTACCAAAGGACTTCGCTGACCACTGCATGGGGGATCCGACGCAATCCAGTTAATGTCTTCATATTGAAGAAGAGATGTACCTTCAATAGAAAAAAAACTTTTGGGTTTTTTTTTCTTTTGCTTGCATTTTTTTTGCAAAAAGGGAAAAAAAAAAAAAAAAAAAACCACCACACAAAAAAAAAAAAAACTTAAAAAAAAAACAAAACAAAACAAATTCCATCATGGCAAATGGAAAGAGGTGTTCCCATGTGTGTGTGTGCGCGCGTGTACGTTGTCAACCTACTGTGGACTTGCTGCTTGCCCGTGACCAGAGATCACCACCGACCTCAATGCAGGCGGGAGGAGGAGCCGCGGTGCGTGGGTACTGGGTTGTGGAGGAGGAGGAGGAGGAGAGATGCTCTGGGGAAGAGACTGCTGAGGCTTCCACAGCCTCGGGGATCTGCAGAAGACGGCTACGGAGAACTTTATTTCCCCTATCTTGTGGACCTAAGGATTTTGATATTGAGTTACGGACTTAGGTTTCATGGCTTCAGAGGTAGGTCCGTGTGTCTCGTGTACCTCTCATCCTTTTCTGTATGTTTCTGCTTGCTTCCTTGAAGCCTCTTCCAGCGAACGTTTTCCCGTGTTTAATTTGACTTTTTATTGTTATTTTTTATTGGTTCTACCACTGGTCTCTTTTGCAAATTGATCTAGTTAAAATTACTAGATGCATGTCAGTGTTTACACAGAATATTGTAAGTCTGGGCAACCTAACTTCTCTCTGTGGATTGTGCGGAGAGTTTATAAAATGAATGAACTCTTAATAAGGCTTTTACTTAGCTGGCTGTGTGCGACTTGTAGAGATCCATCATTGCCAGCACCGAGGCTGGCAGTGGGAGCAGGGACTGGGGGCTGTGGGTGGCTGTAAGGTGCTGGGGCTGCATAGTGCCTCCTGGCCTTACCGTGGTGGTTCAGGTGTCCATAAGAAGCCCTTTACCCTCCCCCCAATGCAGCAAGCATCCATCCATGCCCCCTCCTCCCACCCCCTTGCCCATCAGTACTGTGGGGCTGCCCCGTGTCTGTTCTGTGGGTTTGTCCCACATCTGTGTTGTGGGGATGCCCTGCACCCATGCACGCTGTGGAGGTGCCTTGTATTCTAAGGGCTGAGCCTGCTTGCTTCACCCATGTCCTGCGTGCCAGCGTTGGGGCCACCAGAACTTGCTCTTGTTGGGCTCCTGCCCTTAGGACATAGGGTGGGAGGGTGGAAGCTGGCACGCTGGCAGAGGATGGGCAGCAGAGTTGGGTGCTTGTTGCTCCTCCATGTTTTCTCCCTATGACCTATCATGGTCACACAAGACAGGACTGAGCTTGTTTTGCCTTGCTGAGCTCCCCTCAGAGAAAGGCAGGGTGAAACACACCTGGTTTACAGCAGCAGGGCTGCTCCTTGTGCTGCTGGCTGGAGGGCCGCCGTGCCTCGGGATCGGCACTGCCCCAATCTGCATGCTGGGATGTTGTCACTGCACACAGCATGCAGGAGGGGTGGGTGCCACGCATACCAACGTGCTGCCTCTCACATTGGTATTCGCCGCTGGTGATGGATCCTTTGTGGGTTTTTTTTTATGATTTCTCTTTTATTAGAAGGAAGCGAAAGGCACTTAAAGGGACGGGTGGCAGTGACACGGGCGAAATATCAAGCCTCTAGCTTTGTGGCTGCACATGTGGGGCTGAGGACAATGTGGCAGCGCCGCAGCCTGTTAGCATCAAGCTGCATGCGTCTGGCACTTCTTGGGCTGCACTGGGGCAGGCGGTTCCCATGTCCTAGCTTTGTCACCAGCCTCGTGCTGGAGCTGCTGTGATGACACCGAGGCTTGGGGCTGCCCTCTGCAGCAGCATCACACCGGGGCGCAGGGCTGGGCAAGGAGTTGGGATGGGGCTGGGCAGTTCCTCTAGGGCTGAAACATGGTTGGCAAGAAAGCAGTCGTCAAGGAGTGCCCAAGGTGGGTCACCGTGTCTTGCCTGGCCTGGTGCCTGCAGGGATTTTGGGTGTTCCTTGTCCCTCTGGCCAGAGCTGGGGTGGAAGCATTAGGGCCTGAAGCATCCCAGCACTGGCTGAGCTGAGCGGGTCTGGCTGATGGTCATCACCCCTGGGTTTAGAGGTGTTTGCACATAGGAGATTCCAGGTGCTTGGCCATAGCCATGCGACTGCATCATCCAGGTCTTTCCAAAAGTCTCTCCCATCAGAGATAAACAGGAAGCTGTGCTGGTGCTTCAGCGTGGAGCTGGGCAGGAGGCTCTGCCTTGCTGTAGTTTGTTTATTGGACCAAGGAGGAATGCAGATTTGGGCCAGCTGGATGCTCTGCAGCCTGAAGGAGACTGCCAAATGGTTTTGGTGAGGAAAGAGCAAAAAAAAACCCAATCCCAAACGGAAAGTTCCCGTTTTACATCATCCTCTGATCTGTGTTGTGCTTGGCATCGGAGTTCCTTTCCTCGATCCTAAATTGGAAGGGACAGCTCGGAAATGATATTCCTTCTGTGTTTGTCCGTGGCAGCTCCTGGGAATTGGGTGTGAGATCCCCTCTGCTCTCCAGATGCTATCCAGATCTTGGAATTCTCTGTCTCCAGTAGGCAGTGGGAGTGGGCTCTGCTCAGTAGCGGGAATAAAAGGCAGGAGCGTGCTTTAGGCATGGAAAAGGAGCGTGTGCTAATAGCAGCATTATGTGCCTCTTTCTAGAAAGGAAAGGAATGCGCCTTGTGCCATTTAATGACCTTCAAATTAACGGTTCTTTGAAAGCACTTATGTATATTTAATTTAAATGTTGCTGCAAGTCAGAGCGGAGCTGGCAATGAAAGCAGCAGGCGGCCGATTCTTAACTAAGAGCGAGCCCAGACCTCTGCTTCTGAGCCTGTTGGCTTCTGTTGTGTGTGATGCTCCTCTCCCTGCCCCCAGCACCTCCCTGTGGTTCATTATGTGCCATCCCATTGAGCAGCCGATGGAGGGGCAGAGGATGGGATGGGACTTCATGCGTTCACCCAGGTGCTCCATGTCCTCTTCTGCCACGTCCCCGGCACACAAAGTCCTGCAATGCCTCCATCACCAAATCCGTCACGTCCTGCAGGGGTGGATGCTGATCTTGGAGCGACTGGAGTGCAAAATAATTTTCCAAGAGCTGGAAGGACACCTTCTCAAGCAAATCCTTTCCATTTGGGAAGAGCCAAAGCACCAGGAGGGGTGCTGAGTGGAGTGGCCATGGAGGGGGTTACTCCCTCACATGGGAGCACTTGTGGAGGTTAATCCAAGCCAAACACCCATGTGCATTTAAGTGGATTAGCCCAACGAGGTGCTTCCCAAAACAGATGTGCCCTTCCAGAGCAACCGTGGAAGTGGATTAGGCAAAATCTGCTTACGGCTGCATTAACCCCGGATCAGCGTTAGAGGGATTAGCTCAGTTTGTGCTATCCACTTAAAAAATGAATCTGAGTGAGCTTTTCTCCACGTCTCCAAATAAACAAGCCTTGCTCTCCATCCTCGCTCCCATTTCTTCCCTCTGGTCCATCTGTCTGGTGTGCGCGCTGCCCAGGAGCAGCTTCCCCGTGGGCTGGGCTCTCTCCTCTGCCTGCTGCTTATCCCCAGGGGTCTCGTTAGGCAACTGAACCCTCTTGCCAAGGTGGGGAGAGAGGGCAGGGAAATTATGGTCAACATCAGCGCAATTATCAACGGCAATTAGCGCTGCGCAAGGACCGGCAGCGGGCGGTGCAGACCCTGCCAGCGGCTGCCCTTGTCCCTGGGGATGGCCGATGGGGACAGCTCGAGCCAGGGGGGTGCCTGTGCTCACACTGCCTTCCTGGGGGGGGGTGGCTTCACAAATTTGGATTGCTGCTTGCGTTGTGAGCCTGGATCTCTGGACGTGGCGCCAAAATGTATGCTTAGTAAATGCACGATGATGGCTTTTCCCCTTCGCCCTTCCCTCCCTCCTTCCTTCCTTTCTTCCTTCCTTCCTTTCTCTCTCCCTCCCTCCCTTCCTCCTCCCTCCCTGCCCTCCCTCTCTCTCTTCCCTCCTTTCCTTCTCTCCTTTCCACTCCCTCCTTCCTCTCTTTTGTCTCAGTTTTTCTTCCCCTTTCTCACATGCCCCTTTTTCTACCAAGCGCTAAATTACCAAATAAAAGTTTCATTACTACCAGGCTTTGCTAGAAATGATTTTCATTCAGCAGAATGATGAATTTTAATAGGATCAAAATGTCAGCCACGGCTGGAATTTTTTTTAAAAAAGCATTGGCATGTTCACACAGGGGCAGCAATCTCTGGTTATCAGTGCCCAAGCAAAGGGATGCAGCAGTCAATTGCTTTGTTGTTCAACATGTCAGCTTTATGTTTCTGCAGCGCAATTGTATATTAAAAGCATCCGCTTTTTGGAAGGGGCTGAGTGAGCGATGGGGTTTGGCTGCTTGGAGAAGGAGGTGCTCCTGAGAGTGCTGTTTGGGTTTTGCAGCCTCCAGGCTTTCCCTTGGCAGCTCTGTGTACCTTTGGAAAGAGCAGGTTTTGTTGGATGACGGTTTACTTGTTCTGCTGGGCGCTGCCTTTGACATGGAAGACGGCAAAGAGCATTATTGAGGGTTGCTGTTTCACTTTGCAAGAGCAGCGGATGGGCTTGGCAGACACCAGTGGGGTTGAGCAGCATCGTGGCTCTACAACACGTGCTCTGCAGGGCTGTGCATGGGGACGGCTCCTTCTCACCTTCTGTCCCACTCTTCCCTTGCAGGGGCACAGAAGCACCGGCAGCACCGCCGCCTCCTCCACCGACGAGCAGGGCTGTGAGATGGTGGGACCTGCAGCACCCCGTCCTGTACATAACCCGTGAGCTGTCTGTAACAGGTTTTCAACCCCTTGTAATTTCTTTTAATTTCGGTTTTTCTTTTTTTTTTTTCTCTTTTTTTCTCTCTCTTTTTTTTTTGCCCCTTCCCCGGTTTGTCAATTGTGTTGAAATTGTCGGAGTTTGTAATGGTAACTTTCAGAGGATATTGTACTAAAGAGAGAATTGCACTCAATAAAAATTATGAAATAAGCTTGGTTCCTTCTCTTCCCCTTCCCAGAGGCGGTCTTTCTGCTGCTGCCTTATCTGCAGCTCAGAGCCCGGTGAACATTGGCCATGAATATTCATTCGGGGAGCTGGCAGCGCTCCATCACTCCTTGACTTACCTCGAGTTTTGCTGCATATCAGATTTGGCTCTCCAGTTTGTAAATGAAGTGACTTTATTCCCACTGATCCCTATCAGAGGTTGCTTGCTGCAAAAAAAGAAAAAAAGAAAAAAAAGCCACCAGAAGGAATTTTCTCGGTGTGGGTTTTTACACAGGGTGCATTTCGAAACAGTTGTGTGCAGTCGTTTTGGGGAAGCTGTGCTGGAAGTGCTGACTTGGATGGAAGTGTGTGGTGAGCACAGAGGCTGTGTGCTTTTCAGGGTATGTCCCAGCCTGCCCACTGAAGTCCAGTGCTCTTCTGGATCCTATGTATATAGGTTCAGAAATAGGTGTTAACGCTGGGACGGTGCATGGGGTGGGTGGAAGGACTTAGAATCATTTGAGTTGGAAGGGGTCCTTGAAGGCCATCCAGCCCAGTTCCCCTGCAGTGAACAGGGACACCTACAGCTCCATCAGATGCTCAGAGCCCTGTCCAACCTGACCTTGAGTGTCTGCAGGGATGGAGCACCCACCACATCTTCCTGTGCTTTTTAGTCTTTGGGTGATGCAGGTGGGATCAACATGTCTCTGCTGCCCTATGATTCTGCGTGTGAAGCCCCCAGCCAGGAGGCTGTAGGGTTTCTCCAACCTGGCATCCAGAGGTCGGTGTCCTCATTCTGTCTCCGAGGTCATTAAGAGCTGATGTTTCTGATGGCTGCAGTTCCTGCAGGCAGGATTCTGCTGCCTGAGGCTCTGTCTGCATGGATACCATGAAACCTCAGTGCCTGTGCCATGAAATCCAGCCTTCCCTGGCAGCTCCTGCATATACAATACAAACAGGCAGTGGCTGACTGAAGGCAGAGCTGAGCTTGTTTGTGTGCCCTTACTTGGGTTGATATTTGATTTAATGGGCAAGCGGTGTGGTTTATATGAATGCTTGTGCTTCTTGGCTGCTCTGGGATTTGGGGTGCTGAGACGATATATCCCTTACACGGGTCACCTGAGGTTTTCCCCTTAAGTACCCAGAAGACATTTACAGCCAGTGCTTAAAGTTTCCAGAGCACCATATCCGGGAATATCCTTTTAATAGGGTCTGCAGGAGCTGTGCTGACAGCTTAATGGCTGAGCTGGGCTCTGCAGGATACAGGGTGAGCCCAGCATTGCTGCTCCATCGCTCCCATGGGGCGTCCACACACTGCCACGGATTTCCATATTGCCAGGGGAAGCTTCTTTCACCTCCCAGCCTGAACAAAATGGCATTTGGGAAGGCCACACAAAACAGTTTTCCTGCCCTCGCTGCCCTTGCACCCCAAACTGGGGCTGGCTGGACTGGGTCGTCATCAGATGGGGGAACTGCTTTGCCCTACAGTGAGAAGAGGACGGAGGTGGGTTGGGTGCCGAGCACCTCGAGGAGGAGCAGCAATGCTGTGGGGCACGTGAGGGTCACCCGGGGTTTGTCCCCATTGTCTGTGACAGCCACATGTCACAGCAGTGGGGTGCAGGGTGTCCATAAGGCTGCCAGCTGGCATCAGGGGATGCAGCATTGAAGGAGTTGGGACAGGCAAGAGCCCATCTTCTCCCACCTCCCCTCCCTGCTGTGCTTGGCAGTGAAAGGCAAATAAAAGACAAACCCGAGAGGACTATAGGCTAAATTGTAATTGGAGCAATATGGTCCGATTATAAAGTTCTGTGCCAACCCGCATTAAATGGCAGCATCTGCTGGAGTTATTGGAGGTGCCTCGTCACCAATTAAAAGCACTCGTTCTTTCCTGAAGGGCTGGGGCTGTACTGGGAGGGCTCAGCCCCAACCCCTCAGTGCCTGCAGGGTTTTGGGGCTGCTCTGCAGGGCGCAGCCATGCTGCGGTCCTACCAGGTCTGGTGGCTGTTCCCCCCTCACTGCTTGTGTCCCTCCGCCCCAGGGCAGCACTGCAGGCTGGATGTCCTTGCAGGCCTTTTCCGTGGCAGGAGCTCTGTCTCAGCCTGGAAGCATGATGGACATACACCTGGAGGAGGTGACAATGGCTTGTCCAGGCCACCTGTCTGCTGAGCCAGGTGTCTGACGTGTACAACTTCCCCAAAGCTGGACCAGTGCCACTGCACTGCACTGGAGCTGGAGGAAGGGGAGAGATGAGCCAGGTTGGATGTGTGTCTCTGGGTGCTGGTGAAAATCCAAAGTGATTTGGACCATGGGGTTGTTAATGTACAAATGTGTTTACTGGCTCACATCTGGCTGGGTTGGTGGCTCCAGCCCCTGGCACGATGGGCACCAATTGGCACTCAACAGGGCACTTGCTGCAGGAAAGGCAAAGCTGAGCAGGGAACCATCAGTCGGGTTCTGCTCAATAAACCTGTGCAACCCTGCCAAGTCCCAGAGCTTCCCTGGGTGCTGCTGAGAGCAGAAACATCTGCCGGTGGGAGAGCAAGTGACCAGGAGGTGTCTTGGTGCTATGGCAACTCTCTAAGCCCTAGGTGTTGATTTAATACATTCTGCCACATCCTGGGATGCTTTACAAACCGCAGCCCCTGCGCTGAGTGGGAATCGCTCCCCGGCACGAGGAGACCACCTTGGAGGCTGCTGCAGTGGGGCTATAAATCCAGTCATGCTCCTGCCTGCAAGGATCTGAGTGTCCTGGCTGCTGTCAGCCCTGGCAGCAGGGTGGGCTCTGCTCCAGAGGGGAAGAGGAACACTTCAAGTGTGAAAAATCACCCGCAATCCTGCCCTCAGATGAAGGGATGTAGTCTGATGTGTGCTGACCCCAGTGCTCGCACAGCCAGCACAGGTGGCTCTCTTCATAGCCCCTGAATTGCTTTCCCACTGGAAAAGCAAGAACGGGCTGCTCTGCTTTCCAGTAGCTGCTGCCTTCACCCAACTTCGCTCTCATCTTATCTTAGGAGGATAAATCCCTTTCTTTGCTAGAGAGTAGGTTTAACATAACATCCTGCTAAGCTTTCTGCAGTCCCAGCCAGCCTGCACCCTCCTCCTGGTCATCTCTGTACCCCTCTTGCTGCTGCTTTTCCTTATCTGTGTATCACGTTGGATATTAGGAAAAAATTCATCTCAGGGCACAGCTGCACAGGGAGGTAGGGCAGTCACCTGGAGGAGTTCAGAGCTGTGGGGATGTGGGCAGTGGTCATGGGGGGCTGGGATTAGATTTGGGGATTTCTGGAGTCTTTTCCAGCCTTAACGATTCTGTAAAATGCAACCTCAGGATTATAGGCACCGGATTTTGTAGTAGCCCATAGGCTAGCAAGGCAGGAGGCGGTACCAGCTGTGTAGGACCTCAAGCCTAAATGGCCATTAGCATCAGGCTGGCCTTGATTAAGCCTGATGGCAGGTGTGTTATCTAAGGTTTGAGGGGACGTTGGAAGTTTGTTCCACCTCCTTTAAGTAGACATCCCTTTTCAAAGTGAAGGATCAAATGAAGGGTGCCATGCTTGGCTTGTGATGCTCCAGGTATTTCACGGTTGTGTGTTGTGAAGGTGCTAAGGCGGGCTGCTGAAAAATCACCTGGAAGAAGTTGGGTAAGTCTCGGCTGTGCTTTTCAGTGAGGTTTTCCGAGCACGCGGGGCTCTTGGTCAGAGGTATGGATCTGCTCTCAGCCTGAGTGAAGTACAGCAGGAGCTGCAGGACTTAGTGGAGCATCTCTTGCCGCACGCTCTGTGCTGTGGAGCAGGCACGGTGCAGGCGGTAGGGAGCCCGTTCTCTTGTTTCTGTCCTTTGTTACGAGCTCTAAAGCGAGGCCGAGCAGTCTGGCCCACGCCTTGGTTTGTGCTACCTGCCCCTCCTTGCTACGCAGGCCACGTGTTAGATCAGCACTGTTTTTAGCTCGGGGTGAATCTGAACTGAAGAACGCTGTGTGCGATAGCCAGGAAGGAGCTCGGGGCCGGGAGCAGCGGAGCCTTTCTTAGGGCAGGGTGAGCTTTGCTAATAAGCCCTTCCTGAGCCGCTCCGCCTGCGGTGATGGGCAGAATGGCCTCCGAGCCTGGGCTAATGAGCGCTGCTGGCCGCAGCACGGCCACAGCCCTGCCTGTGAGGAGCAGCAGAGTGTTGGGTGATGCCAGCAGGGAGCTGCGGCTGCCCTGCTGGGAGAGGTGGCGAGAGCCGCGTTGCTGAGCCGGAGGAGCATCCCGGGGAGAAAGCAGCACGTGTTTGCAGCCTGTTCTCACCAGGAGCCTGGAGCTGCAGTGCTGTGAGGTGGGTGCAACGTGCTGCTATTGCTCGCAGGCACAGGCTTCTCTTCTGCAGGCCATCTTCTGCTCTGTGCTGCAATCTGGCTCTGGTGCTTACAGCTCCTCTCCGAGCACACGGGGGCTCAGGGAGGCAGCGGCGGGGCCCTACAGCAGCTCTCAGCATCACAGAGCATATAAAAAACACCAAGCAAAACCACACAAATTCAAGGCCAGGCTGGATGTGGCTCTGGGCAGCCTGATCTGGTGTTTGGTGACCCTGCACGTAGCAGGGGGGTTGGAACTAGATGATCATTGTGCTCCTTTTCAACCCAGGCCATTCTGTGATTCTAAATCCCACAAAGCCCAAGGGGACCTGCAGCCAGGTGTGTGCCCACTGTCTGCCAGGGCTCTGGGTGAGCTCCAGGCCTGCCTGCAGCTCTGCTGTCTCAGTGTCACGGCGTGCACAGCTCTTCTGTCAGCAGCACGTTGCTGTGGCTTCGGAGCTGCACCGTGTGCCCTCCTGTCTGAGCTGAGCTGCTGTGAGTTGTGCTCTCATTAGATAGCAGACAGCAGCACGGACGGCCGTGACAAGCAGCAATTATGGCACTGACAAAATAAAAGTTTGGAGTTGTTTTGCAAATATTTTTTTCTTTGAAGCTTGCGATACGGCAGCAAGAAGTAGGCGTAATTACACATAAAAATGTATCTCCTTTATAGTCTTTTAATTATCTACTCAGGTGAGCCATAATTTGAGGGGGGGAAAAGCTTTAAATCTGTTCATTTCTAATAATAAAAAAATGAGGCGGGAGAGCGTTATCTTAATGTAATTATGAGGAGACACAGTTGATGAACTGGAGAGCAGGGATCTGTGCTGCGATCCAGAGACCCTATGCTCTGCTTCCTCCTCCAGCACTGCCTGCATCCTTTCTCCTTGCCTGTTGCTGGTGGAGAGCCTGTAGGAACTCTAGGAGGCATTCAAGGCCAGGCTGGATGTGGCTCTGGGCAGCCTGATCTGGTGGTTGGAGACCCTGCATGTAGCAGGGGGGGTTGGAACGAGATGAGCGTTGTGGTCCTTTTCAACCCAGGCCATTCTATGATTCCATTCTATACCTCGCATCCTCCAAGCAAACTCAGATGGGTTGAGATGGAACTTGATACCTGTGATGCTAAACCTGTGTGAGTCTTTTGCTGTGCTGCTCTTGGATGAGGTAGCTTTTAAAGGACGGTATTTCCATCAAGCTTTCCAAGAGCACAGTGAGTGCTGAGCTTTGATTTTCTTATAATGGCTCCTCAGAGCCTCAGATGAGATGAAAACCTGTCTTTTTTGAGCTGTGTGCTCAGCAGTGTGATGTGTGTCCTGTAAAGCTTGCAAGTGGAATAGGAAATCCGTCTTCTGGAAAAGCAAGCTAAGGCTCAGGGCAGTAAGGTTATGCAGTGCTCTGGGTACTCCTATAACTTGCACAGCAACCCATGCCCACCTCTCCCCGAGACTCCTTAGGAAGCTGGAGCTGATTGTGCCTCTGTGTGTGCTTTCCCAGGAAGGCAGAAGGCCTTGCTGCCTCTCTGCTCTTCTTCCGTTATCGTGAATGTCAAGCATTGTACAAACAGAGAAACTAAATGTCAGATCCTGTCCCTACAAGCCCTGCTTGTGATTGGAATGCTCAGACATGCTCTGTGGTCATCTTGCTCCTGTTTCCTTCCTCTGATAAGCAGCGTCCCTTGCACCGCTGTGCTCTGAGCTGTTTGGAGCTGTGCTCTTGGTGCTGCTGTGGGCTTTCACCTCAGTGTCTCCATCCTCTGTCCCAGCTGCTTGAAATGCTTTGGATCAGCTCTCTGCCTGGCCGTCCTCTTTAGGGATGCTGCTATGCGTCCCAGTGGGTGCTCAGCTCCCGGTGGCTGTCTGGTTTGTGCCTGGAGAGGGATCACAAGGTTTCCCCATCTCTGTGGTATTTCTTGGTACCTCTCCAGGCACTGAGCTAGCCCGTTTTCCACTCTTGCAATGCACTTGGTGAGAGCAGGCTGCCAGCTCTCTGCTTGCATGTCCTTGAAGCTTTTCCCTAGGAACAGAGGATGGGCCAATTCCATGAGCACTGGTGACACAGAACTCTTGACTGTATTCCACTTGGTGCCTTTGAGATGAGATTTCTCGCTTGCACCGTGCCACTGACGCGCAGTAAAATAATACATAAAACACATTCAATAACTCAAAGCAAATATTGCATGCTGATGCCCAGAAATTTGTAACTCGCTGTGTGTTCAGTGCAGGCTCACAGGATGCATTTTAATAATTACAAATGAACCTGTGGCGAAAAGAGTCTTTGTGAGCACACCTGTAATGAATGCTGATGCTGCCATTCCCCGCAGAACGCCGATAATCGCATCTGTTGGTGCATTAGAGCTGATTTAGGGGTAAGCAATGGCTTCAATCTGAATTTGCTTTACTACCTATTGACTGTAGCAGGCAGCGTTTTTTCTATTATTGAAATATTTGTAAATATTTTACCAGGCTGAGGTTTTGGTTTTGTGGTGTGTTGTTGTTTTTTGTTGTTTAATGTAGTGTGAATTGACAGTGCTGGTGTTGGCCCTCCATCTCGCCCAAGGAACTCATGGCTGTCCCCCCCTCACCTCCTTTTGTCACAGTAATTGTTCTTCCCACAGTGCCTGCCGCCTGGTTTGTAAGCTCATTTCAGGCATCACGGTGGGGATTAGTGAGAGTGCTGCCTATTGTGTGAAGGTTCGTGCTATTTAAAATTGGAAATAGAACAAAGGCAATTCAATTCCAGCCCCCTTTCTAGATGGGTAGAGCAGCATTTGCTGATACAGTCCAGGAAATGTGTGTGCGTGTGGGGGGGGGGAAGCAGAATTTCTGGTTGCTGTGTGTGTTCCTTGGCCTTCATCCAGGGATGGGGCAGGTTGGTGTGCTGAGATCCCCCTCGGTTGCGGGGCTGGGGAGAGGGAACTGAACAAGGGAGAGTCCCGGGGACCCTTCACATGGTGCACGAGAGTGGCTCCCTGGGTGCTGTTCCTTCCCTGCGCATCCCATCTCCGCAGCAAAAGGAGCAAAGAGTGTGGGGTGTGGATGTGTGCGCGTGTAGGGGGTGGTGAGAAACTCCAGATATACAAAAGCTGGAGCAGCCACAAGCAGCTGTAACCTTAGCAACAGTGTCTCAGGATTTGAATGTAATTATACCTCAAACGTGATAAACACTCCGAAGGACTCCTTATGTGGAGATCATACTAAACAAGTCTTTGAAATTGCCCTCATCAAATATTGATGGAGGGAGAGTTTTAAAAAATAAAATAGATGAAAGCACCCAGAAAAGAGAGAGAAAAGGTGAACCTGTGCTCTTGCCCATGGGCTGTGGGTTAATGGGAACCTGTTGGCTGGGGCAAGCCCCACCAATAGCTCCAGCCCACAACAGAATTAACAGCGAGGGCGGGAGGATAAGAGGAATAAAACCATCAGGTGAGGCAGCCTGTATCGATTGGTATTTTGTTTTACGTTCAGCGTGCAGGAAAAGCAATCCCAATAAACACCATCTATCTTCTCCAGCTGTGGTGAGGGAGGTTTAATTGCTGCAGGAGGGAGAAGGGGCGGCTCTGCTGGGCCACGGCATCCCATCCTGCTGGCGGGGAGGGCAAGTGGCAGCTGTTGTCTGTGCTGTGGGTCATCAGGGAACGTCAGGAGGATGCAGGCTGGGGAGAACAAATGTTGTCTGCTGAATTGAGAGCTGGGAGGAGCTTCTGCTGTTCTGAGTTTGCTGTTCTGAGAGGATAGGCAGGCTGCACGTGGTTGCCACTGTGCCATTTGAGTGGTCCTGAGCGTTAAGTGCTTGTGCATGGGTTGCTGCCGCATGGGCTGACAGGCACCCAGGAGGTAAAGGAACACCTGCATGGGTGCTGGGGTGCTGCTGGGGCTCTGTGATGGCTTCCTGGGGCTGTAGGGTCTGTTGTTTAGTAAGCATTTGCAGAGCAAGCCTAGGTGGCAGCTGGAGCCTTCAAGGGCTTTGCCATGGAGCAGCGACCAGTGCTGAAGTCAGGGGCTCCTGCAGGTGCAGCTAGGGGCAAGAGGGATGCTTCCACGTTTTAGTGGGAGTGATGGAGGCATGAGGGGTTTCCGGTGTGCTGGAGAGATCGCCAGCATCTCTGAGGGTGGCAAAAATAACACGTGCATCCTGCAGAATGACTGCAACTTGCAGAGCACTTCTCAGGGTAGACCTGGCCAACGCTCGAGGAGTAAGAAAGCTCCAACCACCCTGATCTGCAGAGCCAATCTGAAGCCAAATGATAGGCCAGCTCAGGCGAAGGTTTCAGAGCATGTGACCTAAAAAGTGGTGCCCATACTGCATACCCATGGCTCTGGTGTCCTCAGCTCTGTGCCACAGCCAACACGCAGCTGACTCTTCGCCAAAAACAGTTGGCCAAGCTGCAATGCACTGAATCCTTGTTGAGCACTGCTGGCTATTTTACAGGCTGCTTATGTGCAGCTGAAAACCTGTGTAGTGCCCATGCTGGGTATTGCTTATTGATGACATAGCTGGCAGAGGAAATAAGGGGGAGTTCCATCTTTAAAGAGTTTTGCAAGTGTTGGTGGGGTTGGGCAACACAAGTTGGCTATGGCTGTTGGGCGGAGGTGTTGGCTGAACAGTGTAGAGGGTCAGGGGGAAAGAACTGATGGCTGTTGTCTTATTTTGCCAAGAAAACAGCACTGAACTGAAGGCTGCTCTGCCTTCTGCAAAGGTACTGACTGAAGTTGCTCTCCATCCAAGAGCAACTGGAGCGGATCCTGTGTCGCTCGTGATGGTGAGCAGTTCTTGTTGGATGGACTAGGAAATAGGGGGCTGGACAACACGTTGTATTTGAAGCCTCTGAGAAGGGAGCCATGATGCCTTGTTGCATCTCTAGGTTAAAGACAAATATTGTGGCTTTCCTTCACAGTGAAAATTACTATTAATTTCCCTTTCTGGAGTCTTTGGAAGGGAAGGAAAAAGATTCCTTTGGGTTCTGATGTAGCATCCCTGAAAAATGCTCCTGATGACCCATAGCACAGACAACAGCTGCCACTTGCCCTCCCCACCAGCAGGATGGGATGCCGTGGCCCAGCAGCTGGTCAGATCCTTCTGAAGGGGAGTTGCTGCATTGCAGAGCTGCGAGGTGTGAGTAGGAGGGCAAATGGGCACAACCAGGCAGCGTGTGCAAGGCAGTAATGCCAGGCCAGGTTAGACATGATGCTTGGTCCTGAACTTCCAGGCTAAGCAGGCAAGCAGAAGCCCAGCTTAGGAGCTGCAGCTCCTGGCAGTGCTCCCCAATGGTTCCTCTAAAGGTTAATTCTCCTTTGGAAGTGCCTGGAAGGAAACCTGGAGCGTTCAGAGAGAATTAGGCTCAGTATAAAAGGTCTTTAAGTTTGTAGGCCTTTTTTTAGGGGGGGGGGAGTCTTTGCTATTTAAATGTTAAAATTTGCTCCTATTCATTTCCTTTTTTGAGAAATAAAATAAAATGGGAGAAAAAGAAAGCAAAACCCCAAACAACAAACTCCTAAGCTTGCCCCCCAGTGCAGGGGCACAAAGAGAGGGCCGTTCCTAGAGTCAGTAGCAGGGTACGCCGCGCTTCCTCCTGCTCCAAGGTGGCAGAATAAAGAGCTCCTGCAGTAATCTTTTTTCCTAAGAGTTGCATTGTTAAAACCTTCCTTAGGGAAATCCAGGGAGCGTAATTGCTCTGGTCTGACTCTGCCCGCTGAGCCGCTTGAATTAAGTGGGTGTTTTGGCATCCTGAGCGGAGCCTTGTGGGAAGTGACCTTCGCCTTCCGCCGCTGCACTCTGCAACCTGCCGCTAATTAGGATGGAGAGAGCCCTGCTTTGTTTCCAAATACTAGTTTACCTCTGTCTTAGCTTTCTGCCGGGAGCCGACCGCGTGACTCGGTGCATAATGAACGGGGAGCAGCAGATGGTAGCGCTCCGGAGCCGCCAAACACAACTTGTAAGACCACAAAGCCGAGCGGGAGGGAGAGGTCGGGCTTTGAGCCGCTCGCTGAGCCTATTCACTGCAAAGCATCTCATTACCCAGCGTTGGAATTAATGGCTGAAACAACGCTTTGTTGGAGGGGGATTTTCTTTTCCGTGGTTGTTGGCGTGGGGTATTTGCAAACTTGGGGGGGGCCTGGTTGAAGAGCGGCTTGGCGGGCATTGGATGGGCAGGTTGGAGTGCTTGCCCCCAGGTCACATCTCTGTGCAGTGAGAGTTGCTTCGGCACCAAGCATCGTGCAGAGGAGAGGAGGAGTTCCTGCCTTTTGGAAGGCTTCGTGCTTCCAACTTGAGAGGAGAAAAGGGGGGGGAAAAAAAAGGACAAAGAAAATGAAGTTTTCGAAGGTAAAATTTAGCGCTTCCCCTGCGGGAGAAGCGGGAAGATGGAGCACTTAAAGGGTTTATGCCAAATTTGTTCCCAAAGAGGATTAGTTAAACTGTGCTAAATTTCTATGTGAACGCCCTCATTCAAATGTAATCCGGTTTATCTTAATTTGCTTTGGAAATGAATTCAGTAAACCCAATTAATGTCACTTCAGTTCTGAGCGAGAGCATCCCCATCGGGATTTACTAACTTCGCATTAATCCACTTTAAATTTGCGCCTCCAACTAATACCCACAAACTTTACGCAGCACTCCTTGTTTGACATCTGGAGACGAGCAAACGTGACCCATCAGGAACCTGACAGGTTGATGGAGATGCGCTGCAGAGCTCTGCTTGAGCTCTTGAAACACCACAACTCTTCTGAGAGATGCTGCATTTGGGGCTGAGAAGCGTTGGGCACGTGAGTCAGCTCGTGAAGCAGCAGGGTGGAGGAGAGGGCTCCATGCATGGCGCTGGGATGGCTCAGCTCATCTGCACAGAACAAAAACACAACATCCCAGCTTCAGCGGCAAGCAAGTGTCTGGGTTTGCTGGCCTCTGCTGCAGACCACTTCACCACCTGCTGATACACGTAGCACCACGATCCCCAGCAACCTGTCAGTCCTGCAGGGCTGGAGCTTGCTGCAGTAGAAGTCTGCAGGCGGTGTGGTGGGCTGGAGGAGCAGTGCTCAGGCTCTCAGTCTGGCCTCAGCTTGCTTACTGCTGACCCAGGGGTTGCACAGCCTTGTTTACCAAGCGCTGCTGCCGCGATAAAGAGGTTGTTTGGCTGGAAGGCATCTTTATGTGAGCGTAATGCACTTGGCCCTGCTTGGAGATAAGGGATGGAGAGGGCTGGCTGATGGTTTGAGGCTGGCCCTGCCCCTATGCAGGAGGCTGTAGAGGAGAAGGGGAGGCTCCGGGGATGGAAAGCAGGAGGGTGTGGAGCCCTGCATGGAGCTTTTCTTCCCCAGGTGTGTGGGAGGCCTGCTCTGATGTGGCCAGCACAGGAGCAGCTGAGAGAAGCAGAGGAAGGAGCACAGCAGAGCACATGATGGCTGCTGGGAGCAGGACTGCCACCAGAACAGGAGGAAAATGCTTTAGGTTGTGTGTGGGCAGGCAGCCGTGGGCTTGCCAAGGTGTAGCAAGGCTCCATGCATGCACCTGCACGAACAGGCGAGCTCCATCGATCAGAGGGCAGAGTGAACAGCCTCACACTTTGCACGTGTGGTGTGAAAGGAGGATGCTGGCAGCTGCTGGATCAGCCCCCATCCTGGAGGCTTTGCTGGGTCCCTGCTTTGCAGAGGGGCTTCATTCAGAACCCTCTCATTCACACTGCAGCTCTGCCCTGTCCTACTGCCCTCTGGAGATGCTCCAACATGGTGTTTTTAGGTGCTTGCTCCCTGGTGGTGCTTTCTTACAGCATGTGTTGGTGCTGGATCTCCAGGTATGTGCTCTGTGCAAAGTAGCTGGACTCCAAGAACCTAAGAAGGTGGATGGATGAAAGCTGTTGCTCTAGGGAAGAACTTAAGCAGGCTGAGCCAGGTTGTGTTTTATGCCTCTGCTTCCTCCTTGAAGGTGAACAGCAGTGCTGAGGGTAACTGAGCTCCTCTTGGAAAGGCAGAATGCGTGTGGGGAGTGCATGGTACCAAATGGGATGGGGTGGAGATAACACAAGTGAGATGCACATCTCAGTGAAACCTGTCTGAAGTGTTCAAATGAAGTCAGTTTCTGTGCCAGGTGAGAGGGAGCAGCCTGGCCTTAATGCAATGGTGTGAAGATGCTCGTATCCCAGCTCAGGCCCTTTATGCAGCCCCAGACAAGCAGCACATTTTAATTTTTATATTTATTTTTTTTAACCTCCTTGGCAAGGTATGAGCACCATGAGAGCAGAGCTGAGGCACAGGTTAGAGCTGTGAAGGGATAACAGTTTGGAGATTATGAAATCCTTCTCCTGACCCCTTCCTCTGCGTTGGTGATGAAGGTGGGCTGGGAGAGAGCTGTTAGTTGAATTGGGCCTGTTTTTGCAAAAGTCTTTAGGAAGTCTGCAGAAGCTCTCAGTGAGCTAATTGTCCACCAGCTTATTCCCACCTCTCTCCTCTTGGTGTCTGTGGAGCTTGGTTGTTTCGTGCCAGCTGAGAACTTTCACCTAAATGAAAGCACCCAGGTGATGGGGGGAGGTTGATAAAGCTCATAGGTCGCAACTGTGTGATGTGGACCTCTGTGGCCTCAGCATTACCCAGAGTGCTAATTTGCTTCCAGCATCAGCACACCCTTCATCTGTGCCTGTGCTGAGATGCAGTCAGGTAGCAGAGTGTCTGCCTGAGCACGGAACTGTGAGCAAGGGCCGGTGATGCCAGCATCCTCCTTCTGTGCTGCGTGAGTGTTATCCTGTGTTGGCTTTCTAGGAATTGCTTCTCAGCGAGGCAGAGCAAGGCTGGGTCTGCCTACCTGCCATCTCCTCTGCTCCTCACCAGCCTTCCTCGTGTCCCTGGGTGCTGCTGAGCAACGCTGACGCTTGGATAGAAGCGCCGAGTTGGCAACTTTTAATACCGCTGAAACATAATCAGCTTTTGCTTCTACAGCAATTAGCATGTTATTACCCATAATGTTTTGCATGGCAATTTTGTTGTAAACATTTGTACTAATTCACCATAACCTAATTATTTTTATGACATGTAATTATGAAGTATTTTTGGAGGAGGAATGGTTTCATTTTCTATTTATACTATTATTTCCTGGAAACAGCAGCTATTTTGAACACCAGGAAAAACATTCCCTCCCCCCCCTATTCCCCATCTCCAATTAGACTTTTTAATTTTATTTACTGCCACAACTTGTCTGACTAGCTCAGTAGCTTGGACTGTGCTCTTGCAGGGAAGTGTGATGGATTTTGGGAGAGATTAATTGCGCTGTAATTTGTGATAGCATAGAACTTAGGTGGAAGAACGTCACAGGTGGCTTTCTTCACTGCTTGGCGGGTAGGTGTGACGTGTCCCAGTTACAGTATCTGCTGTAATGTCCCTTTCCTATGCAGTTAAGGAGTGATTAGGTGAAGCTGTTGCCTTTGGAACTTGCCTTGCAGGAATGCAACCAGCCTGAATGTGGGAGATACCGGTGGTTTCTGGTGTTGGGAACGTGCTGAAGATCTGGGAGGGCTGCTGTCCCTGGACTAGGACAGCAAAGAAACTGCCCAGCCTGCCTTGTGGCTTTGTGTGGCTGAGAGAATGGGGATGTAGGGTAATAATCATAAAATCATAGAATGGCCTGGGTTGAAAAGGACCACAATGGTCATCTAGTTTCAACTCCTCTGCTATGTGCAGGCTTACCAGGCTGCCCAGAGCCACAACCAGCCTGCGTACCAGTAGGTGTGTGGGGATGCTGGACTCCATTGCTCAAAGATTGGGATATGGGTAGGACAAGAGTGAGGGGGAAATGCCTGAGCTTCAGTAGCAGCTCCAGAGAAAGATCCACGATCTACAGAGGCAAATACAAAAGTAGTGTATGAAACGCAGCGGTGGGAGACTCCATTTTCAGGGAACCTCGTGGGATGATGTGAGAGGTAATCTTGAATCCCTGCAGCCGGGGATGGAAATTGAATTTGTCTTACCCGCTCCCCACATGTATTCTGCTCACTTGGTTATTGCAGCAGGCAGGGAGCTGCTCACCCTGCTTTAAAAGGTTGCAGCAGCAATCACGCTGCTGTGTGTTGCACATGCTCAGCCAGCATCTAATGGCAGGAGGCCTCCCTTAATCTCATTCACGGAGCTGCCGTATGGAAAACGTTCAGATTTCAGGCTTAATCTTAACAAGTATGAAACTTGGCAGGCTGAAAGGCTGTATGTCTTGCCTGATCCCCAGTCTGGAAAGGCCTCAAAAAGGAGCCGTGTGTAGCACATTGACATGCTAGAAGGATTTCTACGAAAAATGCTTTTTTAGATGGCTGTGTGTCATATAAATGAGATTTATTTCAATGCCTGTCATGATAGTTGAAGCTGTAACAATCTCAGTGATTGCTAACCCTGTGGCCACAAAAGCTCTGTATGTTTAACACTGAGCTACGTGAGAGGTGAAGCATCTTGGGCTGTGTCCGTGTGTGTGTGTGCAGGGTGGTGGCCATGCTGAGCATGTCAAGTGTTACAAGCAGACTGCTGCTGCAGAAGCTGCCTAAAATTATCTGTTAATCTTGTGATGGTGATGAGGAATGTGAAAATTGGGTTAAGGAGAACTCGGTCGCTTTTTAAAATCATTCTCTGTGTTGGATATTAGTGCGAAGACGCACGTCCTGCAAGTAATCACAGGTGCAGATCTGAAATGATACAGTGATTTTTGTGACTGCAGGACCTGAGAATTGAAGTGGGCTGGAATGTGGAGATTTTTAGCAGCTTTTCGCCCCCCCGAATACTAACAGCCTCCACAGAATTCCCTCATAAGTCACTTGTCCAGCAGCCCTGCTTAAACAAGGTTGCTTTATTTTTGGGCTTTTCATTGCCTGTCAGAGCAGAGAAGGTGACTTACAAAGTTCTTTCATCTCCCAAACCCAGTGTTATCCTTGATCTTTCTGCAGAAGTAATGAATTGAGATTGTGCTGTAATGTCTATCTCATGAAATATCTTGAAAGTGACGTGAACTCTGCACCGAGCTGCGATCCAGCTGATCCTGTAACTGAGGTTTGCATTGGCGGAATGCTTTATGCTCAGATGTTTGCTGTGATGTTGGTTTTTTTTTCTTTCTCCCAGAGATTACACGTGAACGAGGTTATTTGTACACCTACAAATGGTTAAATGTGTCCAGGCTTGGTATCCTGCTTGGTGCCTATCAGTTGAACTTCCTTATAGGCACCTCTGTTACACATGTTGGCAGGGAACTTGAGAAGGTCCCAGGTGGCTGGCAATCATTTCCCCATCCCATGATAACACAGGAGGATCCCTTCTGTGCATGAGTTCTCTGTACAGGAACTGTAAGTCATTAGCAAGACAAGTGTAGCTGGAATTGATGACAACAAGCCAGTCCTGCTATTTTAACAGGTCTAAGGAATTGTATCTGTACCTGAATGGGAGCAAATAGAAGGACACTTTAGTACTTCCAAGGTATCCAGTGAAGAGATTAGGCTGTTTGTTTGGCTTGGTCTAATATTACAGAGGTCAGGAAATTGGAAACAGCAGTTCATTGCAGTGGAAGGGTTTGCTAGCTTTTAACTGGAAGTAAGACAGTCAAGAGGTCTCTGATATGCTTTGATATTCTAGGAGTTATCTATCAGGTTGTGTCACTGCTTTGTTTTGTTTTTTGGTGAAAACAGGTAAAATATAAATCAGAGGTAAAAGGTCACATCTCCTGTATCGAGAACCTTATAAAAAATCCATCCCTTATCACTGCTGGAGGCCTCTTGAAGACTGAGTTAACTGTCTTTAAAGATCGCAGGAGCCGTATCGTGTGTGCAATTAGCCAGATTAGTATTGTAAAAGTGGAACACCAGCATGTCTCATCTGCCTCAGCTCTGCTGACAAAGCACGTTCTCCTCAGCCTTTGACATAACCTGACATGCTGCACGCTTTACATATATGGAAAAATACTTCTCTATTAGCATATATCGCTGCAAGGCTTAGCAGAAGGGGGATGGAGGCAGCAGCTTGCAACGGGCGATCCTCTTGAAGCAGCTGTCTTAGTGCTTGTCAAAACAGATTGTAAAATGACTTTCAAAGGTCGTGCAAGTGTCAGAAGGTTATTCTGCAGTGTACTGATCTGTGGCAGCGTGGCGGCGAATGAAACTAAATGCAGAGCTGACAGGTATCCAAAAACCCAAAAGCCAAACGTGCACGACCTCGTAACGGCCGTGAATTTCATTTATTTGCTGTGATTACACCTGGAACGTGCTGGTGGGTTCTGCAGTGCCAGGATATTGAGGAGAAGTTGCAGGAGCCAACAGATGGGCTCGTGTGTGTGTGTGTGTACGAGGGAACGGCTGGGGTGTAAGTGCTCAGAATTTATGGTGGCCGTAAAGACCCGTGGAAATGATTGATCCTGCTCACTGCGCCCAGATAATGACGGGTATTAATATAAAACAATAACCGATAGCCTCTGATCTGGGAATTAAATTTCTCCTTCCATGATGTCATTATGATGTCATGCTTTATGGCCTATAATTTTAAAATCCATCCGGGCCCGGAGCTGTTGTCACTGTGCTGAGGTTGACGCGTATGGCATCGTGCGGTGCGTCAGCTCCAGGCTCTGATGGCACTGATTGAGCTGTTGGGCTGTGCTTTTCATTTGATCTCTTTCTTTCCTCGTGACTGTGATTTAAGGTGCCTTCCTCTCCCGACAGGAGAGATACAGCTTTCTTGGGGTGTATCGTGTTCCAGCCCAGCTACGGCTGCTCTGTGTAAACTGGAAGGGTCTGTGGAGGGCACTGAGCGTTGTTTTGGATGTAGTTTTCTCAGGAAAAATATGGATTTTGTGGCCTGGAGGTCCTTGCTGAAGTGAGAATGATCGCTAGGGGATGAGAGGTTTTAGGGAGCTGTTGTGGTGTTCGATCCCCACAGTGATACGCAGGTGCCCAACGTGGTGGGTGATGGGGTCAGGCCAGACCTACAGTCCTGCCTGCCCAAGGACCTCGCAGTGCTCAGGCCAGCTTCTGCCACGCTCAGAGCTAGGGAAGACCTGGGCAAGCAACCTGCTCGTGTCCTCCATCTCCTTCCTTTCAGCCCAGGAGCCATCCTGGGCTATCTCTGAACGCCAGCCTCAGCAGGCCTGTTGTTTCCTTTCCAAGTGCCTGTCAGCACACAGCAGTCCCCTTCAGACCTCCATCTGTAAGCCGGCATGCTGGTTATTTTGAAGAGAGAGGATTATTCTGAAGCGACGCCTGCGTCCCATCCTCCCTTCAGCCTCTCCCCCAGCTGGCTGGCTGGTATCTGGATTCCCTCTGACAGAAGGGTAGGCGCAGGAGCAAAGTCTGTCATTTTCTTGCAAAGCCTGTGCTAGCAGATTGCAGAGTTTTCTGTCAGTTCATTAATTACGGGGGCTTTAACTTCCGAGACGAGCAAACACTGGAAATACCGAGGTTGCTTCTCAGCTGTTATAAATAACCTGCTGGATAGCTATGAATTGGTGGATGTAACTTGGAGGCTGCCAGGCTTCCCTTGTAGTACCTGCAGCTCTTCTGTGACGTGACTCAAGGCAGCGTTAATTGAGGAGCCAGAGCTTTGCTGGCAATGCAGCTCGAGCACTGTGGACGCACCAAAGATTAAACGTGGGTCCTGGAGTGATGACTTGTGCTTGGTGTGAGCCTTCTGCTGGGGCATGAGCATATAGGAACCACTGTCCCGAGGTAAAATGATGCTCCTTTGGGATTGTGGCTGAACCGTTGTCTTGAGACCGTACCAGGAAACCTTAACCAGTTGACAGCAAAACTCTCACTGATGTTGTGAGCTTAGTCTCTTTGCTGGCTGCCAGCTACTGCAGGAAGAAAAGCAAATCAAAAGCATGAGCAGCAGAAGCAATGACACTGATGAGGGGGGAAAAAAGCCCCTGCGGTGCAGCTGGCTACCTCTGGCTACTTGCTCAATGCAACAGCACCAGAGAGGAAATTCCTTCCCAGTGCTCACAGGTGATCAGCTTACACACTGAAGCATGAAGTTTGATTACCCTTGTAACATTTTATTAGCTTGCATAGCTGCAAATGTTATTAATGCTCATAAAATTATCCAGTCCCTTAAAATGTCTGTTCCACTGGTGCGCGTCTCCATGGCTTCCTGGGCAGTGGATTCCAGAAGTGACTGTACTGGGTCAAGTCGTATTTCTCTTTTATTTGTCTCAAATCTACAGCCTTTCTGTTCCAGCAAGTACCCTCTGTTTCCCTTTTAATTTAAGGGGCAGGCTGATGTGAAGCAGCCAACTGATTTTTGCTGCAGGCGTTGCTCTTTTCTACTGCAGTCTGCCTTTCCCCTACTTCCTTTGGTTTAGGATCACATGAATGTGCCCCATACCCCCTGGTCAGGAGGGACCTGTGTGTATGTGTGTGTCACACATCCATCCCCAGCCCTCATTGCTCTTTTGGTAGGATGACAGATATCTGAGCACTGCTGTTTCTGTAGGGAAAAAGAGTCCATGCTTCAGGGAGGAGGTAACCAGGCAGGCCTGTCAGTGTGTGTGTAAGGCTCAGACTGGAACCTGTTTCACATGCAGAGTTTCTTCTTCAGCTTTGGCATGACATCCCATCTTCGTGTGGATCAAAGGCTCTGCATGGCACGTGCACTGGCTCAGCTCGTGACCCTGAATCCAGTGTAACCTGGGATTCTACTTGCTCTCCAGATGTGTTATCTTGGGAATCTGAGCAGCTTGATTAGAAAGTCCATGATGTGAAAGTTGGCAGTAATCTGAAAGATACTGACATGCAGATTGGTGAAAGCCAGGTGTGGTTTTTGTTTTCTGTTTGCAGATAAGTAACCATACACGTGCTTAAAAGCACATGTAGATGCACCCATCCATGGAGATGTGTCTATGTATGCATGTCTACACAGACACAAGCATGCATCTTGCTGGCTGACGTCGGTGCTGGTGGCTATTGCAGGGGATCACCATCCCTTACTATGTATCTATGAGGGATGCTCTCAGAGGCAGAGTAATAAGAGGGAAGAAAAATGTTGCTCTCGCCCGTGTGTCAGCAGGCTTCAGACACATTGGGGCCCGTGTTTCCAGACAAACCTTTTTAGCTAATGAGCTCAGTAAAAAAAAAAATAAATCTATTTCTCTTCTTAAATTCTCTGCCATCCATCTGCCTAATAGAGTCAAGCAGCTATATATTGTGTGTGGGATATGCAGTGCATCATCACTCTGCGGTGTTTATCTCATCACTCCCAGCCTGGTCTCTCCAACTCCGTGTCCTCAGGAGCAGCTAGGTTGCCCATTCTGAGCACTTCTCCTGGGAGCCAGTGTGTTGCAAGCATGCATTCCCCTCTGCTGTCCCACAGTAGCTCAGGTGTGGCTGTTCTCTTGTTGTCCTTCTGTGTTCCTGTAACACAGGATGAATGTGAGGGGTCCAGCCTGGTCTGGTACCACTCCAGTTTCAGTGTAGCTGAGGCTGGAAGATGCAACCCCTGAACTCCACTTGTAATGAGGTGGGAAAGCCTCGTCTGAGAAGATATCTAAATGTCACATACCCATATGACAACAATTCTCACCTAAGATCAATATCTTTGGATGCTTCTAACTTCAGCCTCTGGCTGTTGGATTGCAGTTAGCGAGATTAAAGAGCTTCTAATAACAGAAATAATTGTTGGTAGGAATGTAGAGTCCAGAGTCAAGCTGTCTTCTAACCTTCTTGGGAAACTAAATTGACTGAAACCCGTAAGGTTCTTACCTTAAGGCTGTTTATTTTTTTTCCACACTCTGAATTATTATTGCAGCTAATATTTGAACTCTCAGTTTTTGACACTTTTTTTTTTTTTTTTTTTTATTCTTTTGGAAATGTGAATGCAAGAAGTGGACACAATGTTCTTGGCAGCTCCAGGCAGTAAAGTGAAGTACAGCTCCTTTTATATTCTGCCATGCAGAGGTAGCATGGGTGGCCTCGGCTTGGTGCTGGAAACCTGCATTAGTCAGAGATCTACCCTTGAACTTTGCTCGATGCCTCAAGCACGGCTTGCTAAACTCGCATCTGAAACCCTGTGAAGTATACTGCACTTGAAGGTGATGCATGCACGTGGGCTGTCAGGCACTTAGGGATGACAAACACTTGCAAAATGATGAGTTGGTTGCTTCTTTCCTGGGCTTGGTTCTGTTTGCTGCTCTCTAGATGTTTGAATAACACGGACTCAGGTTCTCTGGCTGCTGCCTCGAGCAGGTGTTTGTCTTCACTCTTATTCTGTCTGTTTGCAGTCTTGTATTTGCTTGCATGCAGTTGTTGAAACACTTCTAACTTACCTGGAAAACCCATCTCCCGTGTACTGGTGATCTGCCTGAGGTTACTGTGCTGTATCCTATGCGTTTACTGCAAATGCTCTAATTAGCTGTCCAACGCATCACTGAAAACCCTTGAATGTTAGCGGTGAAACACGTGAGAGAAGCTCCATCTCAGTAAGCTGGTTGGCAGCCCTCACCTCTCAAGTGAGGACCTTTGCTCATCCTTTGCTTGGCCCCGAAGCGCGGAGCAGCTGCCGGCAGTGGTTTGTGGCAGTGCATATGAATGCCTGCCAGCGCTTCCCAGAGATGATTCCGTGCCACGTGGATGCAACGGGGAGACCTTGAGAATGTTTTTCTTTCAGAGAAAAACAATATTCTATAGCAACGGGCTCTGGCCTTCGGAGTGTTTTACAAGTAGAGTAAGGCACAGTGGACACTATGCCAAGCAGGGCTTACATAAATTGCTTTCTGCTCAGATGTGATGTGAAGCCCCACGGAGCAGCTCTGTTTTCTCGCTTGCTCTTGGCTCTGCTTCTCACTGTGTTTTGAGCAGTGATCCAAAAATGCCTTTCTGGGCTTCTGCCAAAGGTTAAGGTGGTTGATGGAGTTTGCCACACTACCAGCACCAAGCCCTGCAGCCCTCAGTGCAGCTCTCTGAATGCAGATAACGGGTATTGAGGCTCAGCTCTCAGCCACAGCCCAGCTCTGTAGTTGCAGATTTTCTCATGTGGTCGACTTTAGAGTTAAGCTCAGAGATTTTTTTGAGGAGAAAACAATAGAATTACAGGAGTTTCGTGTTCTGTTCCAAGGGCTTCTAATTCCAGCCTTCCTGGGAAAGAGAAACGCTGAGAGCCAGGTCTGTCCTACAGCAGGGAGCTGCAGTGTTTCCACCATATGTTCTGTGTGCTGACCTGTGGAGAACAGGAGCTTGCAGGTAGCTACCTCTGCTGCCAGAGCTAAAGTGCGAGGCTCCCAGGCGACTCTGTCAGGCTGGGCCCTCGGAACAGAATGAGGGAAAGCATGCTGGCTGTCTGGAAAGTCTGCCTGGGGCTTGTCTACCCAGTAGCTTTATTTTCCTACAAAGGAAGGAGGTTAACACAGCTCCCAGTACAACCTCTCAGCCTTCTTGCTTTTGCAAAGCTGGAGTTAGAAGCTGTGAGTCGGGCATGAGAAATGTCTCCTTATTTAAAGGGGAAAAAAAAGTATGAGAAAGGAACTGAGCACATCACAAGGTAGCCTTTGTTCTGCTTGGTATTCTCACCTAGGAATTCTATTCTGCTCTGCATTAATCTCTGGTTTGCTGTGTGACCCTGGTGCTTAGGCATAGAATCCTCAAAGGAAGGGTGTGTGCAGATATTCATGGAGGTCAATTCACCCTAGACCTTTAGGGCACCATTTGCTTTTTGTGAGCCATAATTCATGACTGCTGTGATACCTTGATTTCCCCATCACAGAGGGTGCGTGGTGTTTGGATAGCAGGAAGGGAAGCAGGGAGCTGAACTGAGTGGTGATTCCTGAAACCGGAGCAGCAGCGATGAAACATGGAGGAGCTGAGGAAATGACAGCCTTGTGGGTTCTGGACTCGCCGTCAGCAGTGACCTTCGTGATCCTGAGCAAAAGGCCATGGGCTGTAGCAGCAAGCAGATCCTTTCAGAAGTAAGATCTCCGAATCCAGCAGTGGTGAATTAGGCTTGGGGCTGATGGAGAGCTCAGCGTGGGCCTCGGGCTGTGGGATGTGATGGGCAGTAGCAAACTGCCTTGTTTTCTCTCTGCCGTTCCTCAGAGCAGCTGCATTTGGCAGGAATTAATGGATCTGGAGAAGGATGCGGTAGTTAAGGTGCCCAGGTCAGGTAACAGCAGGCCTGGAGGTGACCGGGTGTGCTCCACCAGCTGTTTGACAGCCCTGCCTGCTGCTGCAGCATCGTGCAATTAGAGCTTTGCAGACCATATCCCTGTGCTTTGAGCTGTGAAGCTCCTAATTCTCAAGCCCTGCTGTTTGGTCCTGGGGGTGTGTTCCACTTCATGAACATAGGCACCTTGCACGCCCCGGGCCATTGCGCTGCACACAAGTGCTGGGGAGACTTGTTTACCTAAGACTGTTCCATCTCCCCTGCTCTCGTGTCAGGTTTGAGATTGCTTTCTTAGCATCTCTGATTGCTGCAGCGCCGGGGAAAGCAGGGAATTTTTATCTTATCCCATGCAGCTAATTAGGAAGCATTCCAGCTTATGCCGTTTGGTGGGGAATGTATCCAGACTGTTCAGAACAGACGCTGCAGACAAAGTAGGAATTCCTGATACTAGTACCTATTTTGGGATGAGCTCAAAGTCAGCAGCCTGTGTTCTTTAACCTTCACGTCTCAAGATTGCCACCCCTCCTGCAGTCATTGGCACCGCTGAGTGGGGTGGGGGGGAAATAAAACAGCCGTCTGAGAGCGGGGAGGTCTGTCTGTCTTTGTCCTGGGAGGGCTGGCTGTGTTAGGGCAAGTAAGCGGAGCATGACTTAGCTGATAGAGGACATATAGTTTGTAGGGGAACAAACGGATTAGCAGCTCTTAGCAGTCTTTGCCACAGGCCAGCAGCAGCTCTTGCTGGATATCTGGCAGCTCTTGAGTTGGTATCCCAGCAGCAAACCGCATTAGGTGACCTTGTGATTAGATGAGCTCTGCGATGGGATTAGGCTGTGCCTGCAGCTCCTTGGGAAGCTCACACCCTGGGGATCTGTGTGGAAGCTGGGTGTGCAGTGAGGGAGCAGCCACAGCGCTGCTCAATGCCCTTGCTCTGCATTTTCTCACCAGCAACTGCTGAATGAGATGAGATGCCTGGGGAAGCTGGAAGAGCTTCCTTTGTGCAAGCACCTCCCTGCTCTCTTTGGGGCAGGTCGGTGAGAGCTCCTACCCCCACAGAAGCAGGGCTGTGTGGGTGAGAGGATGGAGGTTTGCAGGCGGGGAGATGTGGCCACTGTGAGCCAGCCCCACGCTGTGCCCTGTGAAGGCAGCATCCATTCCCCTGGTGTTTGTAGTCATCAGAAGGTCTCTCTGCTTTGTCCCTGTAGTCGTGGGCTTTTGTTCTATCATTGATGAATTTGTTTAATCTCGTTTTGCTTCCTGGTGGCTAACCCTGCTGTGCTTGTGGCTGTTGTACAGACACAGCATTACAAGAGCTGATCACCTCACTCAGTGGGTGTTGTGGGGTGGTCTCCAGCATGGCAGTATGACCTGAATCCCTCTCATTGTGGCAAAGTGAAGCACAGCCTGACAGCGTGTGGGGACTCTGCCATACCACTGCAAGGGAGGTGGCCATAGGAGCCATGTCCTGTCTGTCTGCTCCGTTCTTCTTACACAGCCTAATAGTGATGAGGTAAGGGGAAATGGTTTTAAACTAAAAGAGGAGATGTTTAGGTTAGGTGTTAAAAAGAAATTCTTTTATTCAGAGGACAGTGAAGCCCTGGCACAGCTGCCCAGAGAAGTGTGGGTGCTCAGGGTCAGGATGGATGGGGCCCTGGGCAGCCTGAGCTGGTGGGGAGCAGCCAGCCCATGGCAGGGGTTGGGGCTGACTAGGCTGTAAGTTCCCTTCCAACCCAACCATTCTGTGATTCTATCCGTTGGCAACTTCACTTTTTTTGCTAAGCTGGAAGTAAGATATTGTAGCAGGAGTAAGTGCTCCTTCTGATCCAACCTGTGGCCGTGGCTCCTGCCTTCACTCCTGGCTCTTCGTGTCATGCTCCTGCTCAGAGCTGGATTGTCCCTTCCATACTGGAGCTGCCAGCAGAGGGATGAGAGGGAGGTACCTGCTGTGGGCTGCTCAGCTGTGTTGACTCTGAGGTAGATCTCCCTCCTCTGGGGAGATGCTTGGTCACGCTCATTAACCTTTATTTGGTTTGGCTTATTTACTTGGGTCGAGTTGAAGTGGCTCACGTTTAACTGAGCAAGGCCACTTGAATCTGGAGTGACCATGTCCACATGGAGGGGGTTAATGCAATTTAATCCAAGCACTTTAAATCCACCTTGCTGTGATTGGAACGGGTATCTGTTGCTGTCCCTGCAGGGCCTGCCCTGCTTTGGGATCTCTGAGTGGCTGTCCCTTGGTTGGTGAGCCCAGCTCTTGGCAGCATGGATATCTGTTTGTGCTCCGATTTAAGAATCTAGCTGAAATAAAATGAGTAATGCTAATTGCTGTAATTAGGTTCCTTTTAGTCCCCGTATGAGTCTTATACATAGGACAGGAGGACAAGGTTCCCAAGAGGGCAGAGTTAACTAGAGGAGTCATAAATCCCTTGCATATTGGCAGGTGCTAGAGGGTTGCACTAACTCTAACTTTGTCAATCTTTGGCCAAGTAATAATTAAATGGTGAAAAAAGGAACTCCAGCACGTGCTCCTGGAAGACCTGGAAGCAGTTGAGCTGCTGCAGTTTTGCCCAGGTCATGTCATTGCAGCTGCAGTGAGTCTGGATGGCTGTGCTCATGCTTGTACATTGGGGGGGGGTACCTGGAGCTTCTGTTCTATTGCTGGTCCTCTGCTTCACCAAGAACTCTCTGGAAGACCTCTGCAGTTCATAAAATCATAGAATCATTAAGGATGGAAAAGGCTGCTAAGTTCATCCAACCATCAGCCCGTCCCCACCGTGCCCACTGACCACGTCCCTCAGTTCCAGATCTCCATGCTTCATGAATACCTCCAGGGTTGGTGAGCCCACCGCCTGCCTGGGCAGCTGTGCCAGTGCCTCACTGCTCTTTCAGATGTGAGGTGCAGAGTCCTCCGGAGGAAAGGCTGCTTTGTGGAAGAGGTAGAGGATTGGAGGTGGAGTTTTTGCTGTGGTTTTTCAGAAGCAGAGCCTGGCATTGTGTCCTTGGTGCAATTTGGCTTCCAGAAGCCAAACCCAGCTGGGCAGCTGCTGTGTGTCTCCAGGAGGCAGGAGCTGGGCTGGTGGCTGGGATGGCTCTGTCCTTGGAGTTTGGTGCTTTTTGCTGAGCATCTCCATTCAGGAAAAGTGACTGTAGTCCTGCAGGAAGGGGGAAGGAGTTGGTGTTGCTCTGTGGTGTCAGTAGGAAATGGCAGTTATCCCCTCAAATCTGCAAAATGTGAACTTCCCTGAAAGTGAGTGCTTAGCGCAGGAGGAAACGAGGAGCCTGAGAAAAGATATTACCCTAATGAATAAACAAATGTTCTAAAAGATGGACTCCTCGCGCAATATGTTATTTTTAACTTAGTGGCAATTTGCATGCTAGTCAATTTGCATACATTAAACACATCTCCCTTTCTGCATCACGTCCCCCTCCCCTTCACTTGAACATCTCATTATGGTGCTGCTGGGACTGAGGAGCCAGTGCCTCTGGAGGGGAGATTAATTTGCCCAACACATGCTGTGGAGGTTTTTATCACTTGCTGCACATTGGACCTGGTGTCTTTGAAGTCGCTGGTGCCTCGAAGGGCCTTCTGCTGAAGGTAGCTGTGATGGAGAGAAGGAAGGGGGAAGGAGCCTGGAGGACAGGTGCATGGGGGAAGGAAGGAGAGCATTTAGCTTGTGTTAATTTGAACAGGAAGAAAATGAGCAGTGCAGAAACTCCCCCCGAAGAGAAAGTCTGGGCATTTTGGGTGGGTGGGTGTTTGTTTTGCTCAGTATTTGCAGTAAAATATGCTGCCTTCCCAGGAGACGCAGACTAAGATTCTAGGGAGGAGAAATATCAGGCAGGGAGATCTTCAGAAGCCTGGAGTAGAGGCCGTGCTGCAGGCTGCAGGCTGGTTTTATGGCACACGTGCTGCAGATGAAAGGTGGATGTGGAGGTTTGTGTCTGGACCCCTGCTGCAGCTCAGCACAGAGCTCTGCGTGGGGCTTGAGATCCAGCAGATCCCTGCTGGCACCTGCTGCTTCCACTCTGCTTTGGTTTCCCTGTGAAGGGCAGGGTGGGCAATGCTGGCTGTCCCTACCTCTAAAGGTAGGTCTCTCTATAGGGAGAGGTGAATGGGCTATTCTCCATGACCCAAACATTGGCATGAGAGAAATGTTGCTGAAAGCACGAAGATGTGTCCTGATGTTCCTTTGATGGGCATCAGAGTCACTTTGCAGCCGTAAGATCAACATGGAGACTTCCCAAATGCTGCTGACTCTGTGGGGAAAGCTTTTGCTATTGTATAGTGAAGCTTAAGGTGTTGTTTCTTTTTTTTTCCTGCAGTTCTAAGAACTGACCCAAAACGCTGGAAATGTTTTGAGGAAGGAATGAAAATTTCTTTCAATTTGTTCAGCATTTTTCAACCGGTTCTGGTTGCAATCAAGAACATTGTACTGAGCTCGAGTGTTTCTTTGAAAGAGCCTTTAAAAAAAATCAGCTGGGGAAATGAATAGAGGAAGTGACCCAAGTCTAATCCAGACTGATACGCTGTAGAAGACGCCTCTTTACGGAGTAACAAGGTCCGTGCTCTCTTCCTATGTGTCTGTAGGCTTAGCCAGCGCTCCTGCAATGTGGCAATTCAGGAATAAATGTCAGCAGCTCCTTCATGCCAAGAATATTTGGATGTCAACAGAAAGGAGGAATGTTTCTTCTAAGCTGATGCAAACGGTGTGCTGGGATCAGGGGTGAGATTAGAGCCGGGTAGCTCTGATCTCATGCACTTTCTGTGCTCTGAGTGCTCCAAACCACCACGGAGCAAAGGGCCTCGTGCTGGTAGCTGACAGCCTGCCCCATCCTTCCTGAGAAACAGTTAATGGAATTGCTTGTTTTGCTTCTTGTAAATACCAGCAAAGGGGCGCAAGGAGCATGGCACACATGTTTGTTTAATTGGGGAGTATTGGGCTGCTGGAGCAGGCTTTGTGCTTTCTGATTTGAACGTGGTGAGAGAGCTCCTGCTCCTCTGAGTCTGTGGCAGGGCAGCAGTTAGGGAAGTTGGGGTAGGTAGCTGAGGGCAAAATATCTCACCCTTAATGCAGTGGCACTTTGAGATAAGCATGGTGAGGCAGAAATAAGAAAATCATGGTGCTTGCTGGGGGGTAATCAAGCCTGGTATAGCTGCAGGTTGGAAGCCCAAGTGAGTTTGTTTCTAGGTCCTTTGGATCGAAGGCAAAGAGGAGAGCACTGAGCCAAATCATGGGAAGACTGATCTTTGTCCTGAATCGCATGAAGCAGTGCCTTGCTGGCAGGATGGGGTGGTGCACTTTGCTGGTCCTGGGACTGAGATGGAAAGGTGGCTGGCAGGAGGTGCTCCTGGTGGTGGGATTGGGATGGAAGGGCTCTGGCAGGAGGTGGTCCCAGTGGGTGTGATGGAGCCAGGTGATCCCCAGCTCCCTGGGGATGTATGGGTGGTATAGGGGAAGCATGGCTTTGTGCCGGAGAGCAGTGCAAGCTTGTCTCCATCAGTCTTGCCCTCCTCTGCTGCTGCTTTTCAAAGGGAGTATCATAAAACGTGGCCTTTGGAGGCCACCCCGCTGTACAGGATATCGTAAGAGCTGCTGAGTGAAGTATCCGGCCTTGCTCAGCCCTGGCTGGCCCCACCGATGGAATTGTTTCCACAGCAAAAGAACAATACCTCTCCTTCCATCCAAGAAACATTTATTACATGATATGTTTCAGATGTCTCTTCGGGGAGGAGGGGAAAAGCAAAGGAGAAATAGATCTCTCTTTTTACGGCGGAGCAGCGCATGTTGTATCCCATAATGGATTAATTATCCCTGTGCACAGGCAGGGAGGGGACGTGCAGAGCAAGTGCCAGGGTTGTGTTCCAAGTGGAGCAGACGTACATTACTCGCCTCCTTTTCACAAAATAAAAGGGGTAACTTAATTAATAGGGAAAGGTTTCACGTTCATTGTAATTCCTTTTCCCTTTCTCCTTCAATTCCATTAAATACAGGCAAAGGAGTTTAGGAGCCGGATGTGCTCCTCCTTCCTCAGTGCCTGTCAATCTTGCTGCTTGCTTTCATATCTCTGTCTCATTTTCTCCCCATTTGAAGCCCTCGGAGGTCCGAAGCATTTCCTGGTTTTCTTTTGCACGCCCTGAAGGAAAACGTTCTGGGCCAGATTATCTGCTGGTATGAATGGGCCCTGATGCAGACTTCACTAACTGAGTGTTTCACTGCGCTTCTGGAAGCTCCGTTCCATCCATCAGATGGTCGAGGGGCAGAACCATCCCTCCGGGCCTCCTCCTCTTGAGCTGGGGAGGAAGACAGGGGATTAATACTGACAACTGCAAACACTGCCCAGGTAGAATATAGAGGCTCCAAAGCCCATGAGGTAAATGCTGTTACGATGCCATTTCCTTGTTCTTTCTCGTTTTTTATTTCCACCTATCCAAGCTGCAACTCAAGCAAGAAATATAAATCCTGCCGTCCCTGGACTCCATCTGCTCGTGGAGCTAAAGAGATATAAAGCATGTAGCTGGAGTGAGCCAGTCTATTAAGGAATATTCTGTAAAGCAGGCTGAGTTAGAAACGCAGCCAGGGACTAAAGGACACGTAGGAGCAACTGCAGCTTCTCTGAACAAAGCGTGGCTTCTCCAAGGCACCTGTCACCTGAAATCTGTCATTCCAGGGAGAAAACTGGGAAAATCCCTGCTGTAATCCCTGCTCCTTTTAACTCTCTGAGCCCCAAAGGTAGGCTGGAAGGGGAGGTGCGTTTGGGTCAGGAGCCTTCAGCTGAAGAGCTGGGCTGCTCCTGGAGCTCCAGTGCTGGCAGCCCAACCTCCTGCCCTCCCCATGAGTTGAGGGAGGGATTTGGCTCCATACCTGAGAGCCGTAGAGCCGCGAGTTCAACCTGCCACCAGCATCTCTCTCCTTACCCAACCCTGTGACTGCTTCACGCAGTTGGGTTGACAGATAGAAAAATGATCAAAGAAATCCCTTGCCAGAGCCACCACCTGGCCCCTTTGTTTTATTTTAGGGTTTTTTGTGTTTTTTGTGTTTTTTTTTTTCTCATGTGCGTGGAAAAAGAAATGTTCTGATGAGCAGGGCAGGAATTCCCTGCGTCTCCTTCTGTTTTATTCCTTTTATCTGCCTGCCTGCCTGCTGTGCTCACGTGGCGTTTGCTGATCTTAACAGCGAGTGGGAGTTTGTAGATGTGAATGTGAGGTTTCTCTGTCTGCTGTGTCGATACACAGCTTAGAAAGGATGGGATGTCCTGGCTGTGTCCCTTGGAGTTGTAAAATAGGTAATGGGAATATGAAGAAGTGCTGCCCAGCTCAATGTTGCATTCAAAGAGCAGGGAAAGCCGTTTCCAGTAATAGGTTGTCTGTTGTTCTTATGCCTGAAAACGCGTTTAATGAAGCATTTGTTCTTTTACTGCCCTCTCCCTTACTGCTCAGCTTTTTCTCCTGAGCTGGGTGACAAAAGCAAAACGGTGTCCTGATGTGTTTGTTTGAATTCTGAAGTGAATTTGCTTGGGCGATATTCCCAACCTTTCTCTGGTCCCTCTCCAAGAACGTTCAGGCAATGAGATTTTTACTGGCAAAATATAAAATTATGAAAAGCAAATTTCAAAGTCGTATTTGCAGATATATATATATTTTTTTCCCCCCCGTACCATTGATACCTGCGGCGCTAAAATATCCCGACGCGGTCTTAAAAACAGATTGGGGAAGATTTTGATGAACAATGAATTGTGATTTCGTTTCATTCGCCTTCTGGTTCTGGTTGAACTCTTAAGGACCTAACTCTTGAGTTTTTCTTTGCAATCGTGGGGCTAGGAATTGAATTGTTATTATTATGTTTTTTTCAGATCTGAAATGATGTGTCTTTGTAGCTGAGCTTGCTGAAATGTAGACTTTGGTCTCCCAGCTTTCCCTCAAGCATTGGTTGTGGTCCAGTTTGGACCAAAATGGATTATTTTCCCCACGTTTTGCTGTAAGCAGGCAATTCCAGAAGCGGATTTTTGCCAAGATGCAGCGCTATATTCCTCAAATTCTGTTGCCATTCTGTGTGTCCATTGTTTTTATTAGGTTAACCTTCCAATGAATAAGCCTTTCCAAGGGTTGTAGGTTGGAATCATTCAGGCAGGGAGGGACTCAGGGGGTCTGTAATCAAGCAGATTTAGTGTTGAGAACAGACCAAGGAGCTCAGGGTTTTCTCAAGGAAAGTTTGAAATCCTCCAGGCTGGGAGACTGCACAGCCTCTGTGGGCAGCCTGACTGCCTTCCTGAGGAGACTCCCTGAGTCCCGTTGTTTCAGCTTGTATCTATTATTTCTTATGTTCTGTGTACTGTAGGTGAAAGCCTGACTCGGTCTTCTTGGTAGCATCCATGAGGGTGACCCTCATTCTGCTGTTAGCCCCTAAAGGCTTTCTCCTTTGGCATTTCCTTCTGGGGCGAGTGCTCCAGCCTCTGACCATACTTAGATGTGATCTTAGAGTGCTGAGCAGGGGAAGGTGTTTGCTGCCTGTTATTTACTGGCTGTGGTCCTTGTCATACAACTGCAGGTGCTGGTACCCACCTGTAGCTCGCCACCAGCCCTCTGAGCATGACCTTCCAATCTGCTCTTTACCCATCCTTCCAGGCTTTAAGTTCTCCAATTGAATGCAAGGATGTTGCTGGGGGACCTGTCAAAAAGCCTTGATTAAGTAAATGCAAATGACACCTGCAGGTCTGTTTTTTCTCTCCTGGAGGCAATTTGCTTGGTCAGGCAGGTCAACTGTGTAGTGGGCAACTGTGGTGAAAGGTCAGAAGTAGCTGTGATGCATCAGGGTGGGAGATGAGAAGTAGTGGTAAGTTGGATTTGAAATGCAGATGTAATACTGAGGGGAGGGGGGGGGTGGGAAGTAACTTTTCTACTCCACTAGGGAGTGGTGGGATGCTAGGGGAGTCATTAAACAGCACAGTTCATACTTTAAATGTTTACTAAGTGAATGTAAAGGCAATTGTTTGGAGTAGTATTTGTCAGATGAACTCAAACAACAAATGCATTTGAGGAAATTGGATTTGTCCACCTGATATTGAATGAACAGGAGAGGAGGCTAAATTCATCAGATAAACTATACATCTGAACTGCTTGTTCTCCTCTATCCAACCTCCAGTCATTATTTTAGAGCAACTACAAGTGTTCTGGGCTCTGCAGAAAATTTATAGGAGATAGATCTGGAGCTGCTGAAGCTCGCAGTCGGAGTGATGGACATGGCAGATAAGGGAAGATTTAGCATTCAGCACTTTGCAGAAGGAGAGCTTTCTGTCTCAGCCCACGGAGCGATGGAGTTCAGTTCTGCATCCCTATTAGGAATTCACCTGGTTTGTTTCATTGCAGGTGGCTGCAGCGCTGTGGTGACAGCTGCCACCCCCGTGGTGTGGCTTGCACCTGGAGCCAAACAGAGGAAGCTGCTGAAGCCTGCAAGGAAGTGTTGGCTTTATGGGAAATGGCAGGTCGGGTCTGCTGGGAGCTGAGCACGGCTTGGGATATGGGGTGCCAGGTTCACGTATCAGAAAGGGGCTCCCCAGGGTTAGCAGCTGGGGTCTGGGAGTGTTGCAGAGCAGAGGCCTCTAAAACAGCTTGGATTAGTGGCTGAGAGAAAGGAAAACAGATGAGAGGGTTTCTAGGTTCGGATTTGTTTCCCAGAAGAGCAAATCCAAGGAATTATCTCTGAGAGAGATTCAGAAAAGAAATTATGCAGAATTACTGTCATCAGAGCACAGACGAATTCCCAAATGGTTTGGGAAGTTAAGAGCAGGACAGGAGGTGACTGCAGCTTGGAAACGCAAGACTTGGGGTAAGGAGCCAAACCTTCGAGCCGCAGAAGGCAGAAAGCTGAAACTGCAGCTTAGGCTGGAAAAAGGATTTGGAGCAGTGAGGCAAGGCAGACCTCCACTGTAGCAGATGCAGCGGAGCAAGCAGGGGAGAAACTGGGTGTGCAGTGCAGCGTTCATTGTGTTTGCTTTGGAGGGGTTTCAGCTGGGATCCTGAGGCCTGTATGGTCACCCATCTCTTTCCTCAGACATTAGAATCTCCACGTGGAGCTAAAATAATATGTGTTGGGCTGGCAGTGGGCTTCCTCTGCTCTTCCTGTGCATAGAGAAATTTCCTATATTGCTGTCAGCCCGGTGTTTACATGCTTAAAACATGAACACAAACCTTTGGGAGCACAAGAAGAGGTTAAAGGAAGACTAGGAGCTATTAAAAGAAAACCTGCTCGTTATGCTTTCCAATTTGGCCCTGATCACGGAACCAAGAGCCCGAAATAGTGTGACACCAGCTGTGCTCCTGCCTTTCTGACCCAGCTGAAAGCTCCAAGTGACACCAAAGCTTACATGGGGGGAAAAAAGGGACACCCTTTCTGTCTGTACCCCCCTGTAAGGTCCAGATGGATGCTAGGACTTCAGATTAAACTGAATCTGAAGCTGGAGCTTCTGGTCTGTGGTGGCCAAGGAGGGTGGGCTGCGCTCACCAGTTCTGTGGGATCAGCCTATGGCCCAATTAGGGGTGAGGGAAGGATTTGCTTCCCACAGCTTGAAAATTAGCACTGGTGGTTTGGCTGCTTTTTGCTCTGCGCAGAGTTCACCTTCCATGGAGGGATTAAGTTTTCGAGAACTTCATCTCTCAGTTTCAGCGGCTGCACCTTGGATTTGGTAAAAAAAAAAAAATGTTGACCAGAGGTTGTGAGTGTAGGCTCCTCTTCTTTTGTCCCAGGAATGGTGCTCCAGCTCCACAGATCTTTCAATCTCATTCAATTAAAAGCTACAGCAACTCCTTTCCTAGAATAAATAGCATCGTCTTTGTAGAACTGAAATTCAATTTTGCTTCTTTACATCTACGTCCCTGAAAAAAAGAGATGTATGTGCAGACATAGAGATCTCCATCCAGAAGTTGTCCATGGCTCAGGGTTGGTCAGGACACCAGGAGAATCTACCAGCTTCTGAAGAAATGGAGTTGGAGTTCACTTATTTGGTTTGATTTTTTGGCATTCTTAGCAACGGTGACATTAAGACATCCCAAACCACCTTGGATTGAGAAAAGAGAGCGACTTTATTCACATAAAGTCATCGGAATCGTTGCCATCCTGATTGGAGGACATATTCTCAGCCTTCATTAACGATGAGTAACTCCTAAGTTCTTCCAGCTCTTTCTTCTTCATCTCTTCTTTTTCCTTCCTCTTCCTCTCCTGGATTTGGGCTTTCTTCTCATTCCACTCCTCTCTGTCACAGGGCCTCCTTTTCAGCAGCTCCCACCAGCACTGCAGCCTGGTGGGCTTTCTCTGGGGCACAGGATGGGGCTCCTCCATGGGAAACCTTCCCTGGGCTTCCCCAGTGCTGTGGACCAGACCCACCTTCTAGAGCTCAGAGCTCCCAGTGCTGAGCAGATGTGTTTGGGCAGGTGTGGTGCGGGATGGCTGCCAGGCTCCAGGAAGAAGAAGCCCTCCAAGGATAAGTCTGCAGTTCCGTCGTGGGGGTATCAAGTGTTTTTGCTTCAGGGCAAACGCTGTCCGCTTTGTAACGCAGCTGCTGATGAAATCATGTCCTTATTCTAAGGAACTCTGGAAAAGAGGCAAATCCATCTTTTTTTTTTTTTCTTTCTGTCCGGGAACGCACTGGCTTACCTGTTTTCCTTCTGGGGCCTGCAGTCTGGCTGAGAAACCTGTCTGGGCACTGTGCTGGTTGATGGCAAGCATCACCTGTGCTATGCTGGGAAGCTTTAGCATTTTGTAATGTTGCAGTGGGTGGAGTGCTGTGCGGTTCTGCAGCAGTGTCCTTGAGTGGGCCTCACTGTGCTTCTTGCTTCATGTGCTGTTTTGTCTTCCTGGCTTTGCATGCTTAAAAATGTCTATACCTACTGCATGCTGTGCATCCAGAGACCGTTGGGAAGACCTGCAGGTTCGCAGGTGAGGTGACTTACCCCAACAGAGGGAGATGTTCTGCTTGGTGTTCTGGCTTGCCCTTGTGCAGAATAGTCCCAGCAGCACCCCGTGAGTGGAGCATGGGAGCCAGACACTGAGCTGTGACTCTGTCCCTGGGAGCAGAAGTCACTTGTCCCCAGGTCTGCTCATGGCTTTGGGTTGAGGCTGAGAGAAGAGAGAGGGGGAATGCAGCCTTACCTCTGAACGAGAAGCAGCTCCTTTGACACCTGCACTTAAATTCTGAGCCAGATGCCTGGTGCCACTATAGTCCCTGGCCCAGCTATATTAGAAGCAACACTAATCAGCCTTTAAATGCTAGAGACATTAGGAGAATTATCTCCATATTTTACAGCTCTCTTGTGAATATTTTGGTGCAAGGCAGATGCTAGACTGTGGGTATGACTCATGGAGTGGGGACTCTGCTTTACTGCGGGCTGCGTCCTGAGGTCTTTCCCATATTGCTGCATAACGTTGCCCAGCTCCAGAGTAGGGATATTGAGTGTTCTCTAAGCCCAGATTATTGTGTATAGCCCTTGTTGTATGATGCTGCAAATGAACATACGAGCTGCCCGTCATAATGAAAGGGCAGGGAAATTAACTTGATAGAAGAGGCTGGAGGAAGTGGCTTGTTTGCAGTTTCCCCTAGGAGACAAGCATTAACGCCTTTATGGAGCAGGGTCTGCTGCTTGCTTTCATACAAATCCTGTACATTGCTGGCTTATTTAGAACTCATTTTTACACTGAACAAAGCAGGGACCAAAAAAAAAAGCCTCTCTGACATAGCAAAGCCAGCCCTCTTGGACTTAAACCTGTTGCACCGAAGCTTCTGGAAACCTGTGCTTAACGATAATCCTACTGGTTGTGCTATCAGGTTTTTTTGGGGGTGGTTTTTCGCAATTTAACTGTGTGAATGAAGTCAGGATTTGCTTTCCTGGACTGGATTGTCCACAGAGCGATGCCTGCAACCTGCCTCAACAGCCAGCATCCCCTGCACTGAGGGTCTCAGGCAGAACAGGAAGCAACCGAGGGGCTGCAGCTTCTCTCCTTGGCCCTGAGAGCTGTGCTTTTGTTGAGGAAAATGATCTCCCTTTCTGCTTTTGCTCTGCTTTAGCTGACGTGAACAGATGGAAGCCCAACCATGACATGGTCCAGTGTCGGCCCTCAGTCCTGGGTGGAAGATGGGGAGCTCCAGCCTCCATCTCCACCTGCCCATCCTGGCTCTTGCCAGTGCTCCGTGAGCCTCCTGTCCCTCCTTGCCCCATCCCAAGGCAAGTGTTCAGCAGGATATTTCCAAGTGGTGCTTATCTCATTGGTTGTAGCAGGGCTTGCTGTGTGCTCAGAGCTTGGGTTGTGTTTTAACAACTTCTCCCTCTGCCCCAGCTTCCCTGCCTGCAGGAGCGAGTAGATTTTTTTCCTTATTGACCTCAGCTGTGAAGACGGATGAAAAGAAATTGCTCAGGGCTGTATTTGCACTTTCTTCTGGACCTGCTGAGTGGTTTCCCTGAGAGATTCGTGGTACAGGGAAGGCAGCGCAGGGTAGAACCTTCCACTCTCTCCTTTCAGCATTGTTTGTTCTCAGTCACATCTTTCTGAGAAATGTTTTATTTAGGAAGAAGGAGGTTAGCTTTTCCTCCTGGTCAAAAAAGGAAAACATTTTCTTTAACACAAAGCAAGCAACAGAGAATTGGAATTATTTTTATAATGTTTAAGCTTTGTCAAAACCCCATTTTCCTATGAGAGAAGAGATGGAGAGAGGGAGCAAGGCCAAGGAAAGCCTTTGACTCGTGTCGGGTGTTTACATGCACGAGCATAATTTGTACAATATTTTCTCTGCCTCTCCTCCTTGTCCTCTCACCACATTCCCTCTGACAGAGTGTCCCAGGGCCTCCCATCTCTCACATCCTCACAATTTCCCCACAGCACTGATAATTTCTTCGCCACACTCCATGCTCTCTCACCCTCTGCCACTGGCTCTCAAACTTCCAGCTGGACTGTTGGCCACTGTATTCTCTTTTATATGCTCCTTACCAGCATAACCAAGTCTGTTCCCCTCTCACCTTCCCCCAGTCAAGCTGACTTCTCTGCTGTCACAGTGCTGGGGTCGTCTTTATGGAGCGAGCTGGCATTGCCTCCCTGGAGAAATCTCCACCTGCAGGTGGATCTTCTTGGCTTCTCTCGCCGTTCTTGGCTCCTCTGTTTGAGTCTGAAGCAGTGATTTAGCAGAATTTGTTTTGACAATAGCAAAGGATATTCCCAGCCAATTAAAAATATGGTAATGGAAAGATGGGAAGGAAATGCGGCGCTTCCTCTGCTTGAGGGGTTTGTTGTTAGCTGTTACTGTGCTTAAAGGGATTAAAAGTGCACGCTGCAAGTCCATGTCAGATTGAATGTTAAGCTCCCAAGCTGCAGCCATGCTCTTGAGAGCAGGGAAACAATAATTCACTACAGTTTGAGATAGAAGGATTACTTCAGTAATTTGCTTATTGACTGGTATTCTTTCTCACGCAGGCACGTACATGCATGCACACAAGCACATGAAATTACAAGGCATTTTATTAACATCTCGTGCTGCAAATGGTTGAAATCGCGGATCATTCAGAGCACGGCCTCAGAAGCAACGGCCAAGATGCTGTGCAGTGCTGAGGATGGGCTGGGTGATGAAGGGCAGAGGTTCTGGAAGATGTAATCTCATGTTTTTCCTCCCATGGCAAGTTCTGTACTTCTGTGCTTATTTCTCCCCAGAGTACATCTACCAGCCACAGTAACAGGTACCCCAAATGGCTCATCCTGCTCTTCCTTAGGGATCCTGTGGCTGCATCCAGTGCTGGGTCAGGATCCCCAGAGGGCATTTCTGATTCCTGTGCCCGAGTTTTCAGTCTGTGCAAGGGCTCTGCAAGCACTTTGTTCCACGGCAATGGGTCAGTGTGGGCACAGCAAGACTCAGCTCCTGGCATCTCTGAGGCACAGCATCTCCTGCCTAGCCCAAGGTCACTGTGGTGAAAGCTGAGGGCTGACATCCACGCAGGGTTGAGCTGTTTTCTTGCCAAGAGCTGGAGAAGCATGTAAAGGGTTACATCTGACGGGGAGCCAAGGCAGACTTTATAGCAGTGCTGTTTTTTAACAGGCGGCCCAGACTTGTAATATCAGCACTTACTGAATTAATTTGCTATGTAGCTCCGGTAAAGCTCAAAGTTCTTTCAGTGAATTCTAGTTTTGAGAAAAATCAAGAAAGTAATTACTTGGCTTGGTCATTAATTACTCACTACTGGACATTTTCGAGAGTGTAGTATGAAAAGCCTGAGGCAGCTATTAAGGGTAGCTCTAATGCTATTGATCTATTTGTGTTTATTGTGGAATTTCTCTGCCTTTATGACATTTCATTGAACTAGAGGATACAGGTGCGTGGGGCCAGGGAGCACGAGCTGTTCTGTGCCATGCCTGCCCTCCTGGCGGGGCTGGTGACTTCTCAGTGTCCCCAGGGAGGGCTGGGGGGTGGGGGGCTGGCCGTTACATGGCTGCACAGCTGGGGTTGCAACGCTCCAGCATGGCTCAGGACTCTGCCTCCTTCCCCTCCAGCCTCCAGGATGATCAGTTTTCCATTCCCTCAAAGTGCCACAGCCTGGCTGCCACCTCTGCACGTTGGCAAGAGGGAAAGGTGTAAGGTGGCAGCAGCAGCGTGACAGTTGTCTGGTGAGCTGGAAATGCAGCAGGGAATGGGAACAGCTTCTGGAAAAGGGCAGGATTGTCATTTGGCTTCCAGGGGTTTCTTGAGGCAGATGAGATCTCACAAGGATGGTGTCGGTTGGGTCAGGGTTTGTTCTGGCTCTGTTCCCAGCAGTGAAAGGTGCAGACATTTCATGTACCAGCTCAGACAGAAAATGCCACCGTGCTGTTATTATTATTATTTTTTCCTGTACCCCAAAGAACAGGGAAAAGCAGCAAGCATTTAACAGTGCCAAAGGGATGCAGCTGCTCAGCTAGTGCCTCCTGGCCTTTCTCCTTCTCCCATCATATTTGGTATGCAAAATTGAATCACACCCTTCTCACCCCCTTCCCACTGGGGGAAAGGTGGCCTTTAAATCATAATATGATTGCAGACGATGTTGCAGAAGGGGAAAATGAGATGAACTTTAAACTCCCCTTCGCTTTACAAATTTGTTCATGTCTTCCCTCATAGCTGCTTAGTCATGCCTATTAGATTTACCATTTTCGAGAAAGGAAAAGTGGAAGGGAATTTTATTATCTCTTCAGCATCTGACTTGGTGCCTTCCTCCCCTCCTTTGTGTGGTTTAATCAGGAATTTGCAGAGGTTTTGATTGGGCTCCTTTGATCCTAGCGCAGAGTCCCCCAGGTACGGGTTCGTTAGCTCTCATTAGGAGAAGCAGCATTTTTCTGTGATGGTGCAACGTCCTTGTACAGCTAATTGAAGAGCCATCGCAGACACTTTATTGCTTCGTTACTTTTCGCCGGTGCCTCGAATGCCTGCAATGACCGACCAGGTTGGAAATGAGCAGTATAGAACACAAAGAAGGGAAGGGACCCAGTTGTTTAATTAATTAGCAACTGCTGAAGGAAACACTTTGCATTTTTTATTTTTTTTTTCCATGCAGACGGTGCAAAACTGTGCTACTGGTTGAAATTAAGAAAATGAAATCAAGAACTTGGCAAGTTGCATTAAGGAGGCTGGGTCTACATTTGCATATCAAAGGTAGCCAGGATTCTTGGAACAGTCACACGCATTTTGAATGGGATTTTGCACTTTGTTCAAAGAGTTAAGTCGGTTTTGGGCTATTAGAGTTTGCAGAAGGAGAGCTGATTTGCATATGTGCTGTCGGTGGGGATCTCATACCTCAGCCTGGCATGTCCCCAAATTGGACATCAGACAAGATGGCCACGGGCCTGCTCCTACCTGTCAGCTCCTCTGGTCTTGCGTTTGTGGTGATGGGATGGAGGAAATGGGAAGGAATGGGCAGGAGGGAGAATATTGAATAGCAAAGAAGAACTTCTCCGCAGCGGGCGGAGAGCCAGCGGGTCTGCACCAGCCGTGGAGGAGCCTATACTGAGAGCAGGTCACAGAGCTGGATCTCAGCCCTGGCACTTCTGCAGCCATTTCAATTAATGTCATTGTTCTAGGCAGAGCTCCTGGATGGAAAATGTGCACTACTGTGAAATGTGATAGTGCTGTGCCCTGGGGTTCTTATTTGGAAAGTGCTGAAATGCGCAGTGCCATTTCTGGAGGTGTAGAGGATATGGCACCTGGGGGTCCTGGCCAGCTGCTGCCAGAGTGGGACCCAGTGATGCAAGCTGAAGATGGATTTAGATGCTGGAAGAGAACAGCGAGGAGATACGGTCAGTTTTCCCCCCACTGGAAATCATTCAGGCAGTGTTGGATACCAGTGTAAAAGATACGCTGTAATTCCACCAAAGACACTGTTTTCCATGGGAGATGTTTTGCCAGGCGTGGGCTAACTAGCCAAACCTTGTGGTAACAGCATGCCCTCCTGGCCTCAACACCCAGAGCTGGCCACCATATGTTTGTCTCCGACTCTATTCCAGCCAGCCATTCGTGACTGGATTTTCAAGCCTGTTCTATCTGTCTGTGTCCCTGTGTTGGTGAACAGGTTGCAGAATCACAGAACATCCCAAGTTGGAAGGGACGAATGATGATCATGGAGTCCAGCTCCTGCCTCCACACAGGAACGTCCATAAATGAAGAATAAATCAAACAGTATTTCTGAGAGATTGTCCAAACACTTCTCGAGTGGCCTCGTGTCGCTGCCTGCTTTGAAGGACGCAACTTTGCAGACTCTGCCAAGACTTTGGATTTAGACTTTCTCCAAGCACCTCCTGATGGGAGGGAGCTTGTTCCTAAGGAACAGAGAACAAGGGGTTAATTCTGGCACAGCTCTGCCTGTGTGCTTGTTCACAGCTTGAAAGAAGCCATGTCTTATCTAGCACGTCTTCTCTCTGTGCATCTGGTGGGCATGGAGAGCCTAGCCTGCAACCTGGCATGGATCGGCCATTCCTGCCATCTTCTTCCAACCCTGGCTGTTGGGTGTGCAATCTTCCTGCAGTGTCAAACATAGGTGGCTTTGGAGAGCAGAAATATGCTGTGTAAATACTCCTTATTTATCATCTTGTCCAAGGGGACATGCAGGGCAGTGGGAGAAAGGGGTGTGAAGAATGAGTAAAGGACACTTCTGCTCCATAACTGTTCGTCACCGTTGTGGAAATACTTCGGTATGGCTGCCAGACAGGAAGGTGCACTCCCCCAGCCTCCTGATCACGTTATTATATTACACCTGCCATTCCTTTTTTTCCACTAATATGTTGTTTTTGGCCTGACAGCTTTATGAAGGAGAAAAGAGAAATAGAGAATGAGACGTGCACCCCTACAGGACGCGGTGTTCATTCCTCACCAGCGAGGGATGGGTCTGCCTCAGACATGGGAGATCTGCCGACTGAAATATCTTGCTGTTTCCAGCAGCTCAATCTGCCACCAAAGGGAGATCTCCAGTTTGCAGAGGTGAGGAGATGGGGCAGGATTGGCTCTGGAAAATCGATCCTTCAGCAATCTCACTTTCCCGGCTCCCTGATCTCTACAGGGGTGTTCAGTTAGTGGGAATAACCAGGCCACTCTCTATCTTGGATGTTGCTGATACGGCGGGAGTATGATGATCTGGTTGACCACATCATCACCTCAGTGCCTTGTTCTTGGCTGAATCAGGCTCTACAGGCAGTAATGGCTAATGTCCTCTGTGAGTAAGGGTTGGTGGAAGAGCAGTGACCCCAGGAGACTTAATGCTGGTTTCATTTTGCAGAGAGGAAGAAGGGAAATGAAGAAACTTGTGGAGGGGAAATGCCATGTCAGACACGGCCACTAGTTATTGTCCTGCATTCAAAGGCCACTGGGCAGAAGGAAGTGTGTGTGGGAAGTGGGAGAGGCAGGAATGAAACCTAAAAAGTTGCGTGTTGTCATTGTGAAAGTGGAAAAAAGGAGTGTGAAAAGGGCAGGAGTTCAGCTGAGCTGGATATTTGCTGGCAAAATGTAAAACGGAAAAGATAAAAAACAAAACAAAAAGACACGTTGGGAATGAAGCAGAGAGGGAAGGCATTCCAATCTGGAAATAATCCCAAGCTTTTGTCTGTCTGAGTTCCATGATTCATCAGTGAGGGTGGTGAGGCACTGACACAGCTTGCCCAGAGATGTGGTGGATGCTCTGTCCCTGGAGACTTTCAAGACCAGGCTGGATCAGGCTCTGGGCATCCTGATTTAGTTATGGTGTCTCTGTTCATTGCAGAAGAGCTGGACTAGATGATCTTTAAAGGTCCCTTCCAACTCTAAGGATTTTATGATCCTATCAGGTGACTCAGAAAATCCACTGAAAATGAGGGTGCTGTGTGGTGAGGGTAAGCCTTGGCTGGTCCCAGTAGGGCTGGCCAGGCACAGGACCTTGCAGGATGGTCTCTGGGCTCCTTGGCCAGGTCATTCCTCTGCTCCAGCTGCAACAGCAAGATGCTCTGAGCTCAAATCCCTGCTGTGCTTCCTCATGATGGGAAGGAGGAGTTTGCAAAGTGAATTGTGCTGCTCCCCTGGGGTCCCTTTGTGTTGTTCCTTCTTGCTGTGGTTTGGGGTCATCATGTGGGTGTTGACCTTTGGAGCATGTGGGAAGGTAGAGAAAAGGGTGCAGGGACAGGACTGCTGCTCTGCTGTGTGCCTGGTCTGTTGAGGTGCAGCAGGGGAGAGGCTTCAGTCATATTTGCGTGCCAGTTTGATGATCACAGCCACAAAGAAAGCCCAGAGGACTTTATAAGAATGCAGTTGTCAGCTGGAAAAAGAAACAAAAGGCCAAACCACTACAGCACTCATCCATGTATTTCTTTGCCTTTGGCCTGTGTGCTCTCCCCAGGATGCTTAACCTCACGGAGCACATTCTTTTGCAATAATATTTGCGTTGGGCAACTCATGTGCTGTCCCCACAATGGCCCTTTTTGCTAACTGCATGCCAGTCTGTGCTCGTTTACCGAGGAGAAACAGCTTCAGGCTTTTCCATTCCCACATTTCAGCAGAAATGTCTAATTCCCAAGCATTACGGGAGACAGACTGATCAAACAGAGCAATTAATTCAACAAACAATACAATTAAGCCGTGATCCCAGTGTAGTTTCCACCCAGAAACAGAATCAACAGCCTTCCCAGCACGGATAAATAAACTCACAGATGGAGGCTTTTGCGAGTGGCGAAGTTTTCCCTCCACAGCTTTCCTGAGAGCGCATAAAATCGCGGAGTACATAAATCTCTGGCTCTCCGTCCTCACGGATGGTGAGGAAGGAACCATGCGCCTGCTGCAGGGCAGATGTGTGCTGGCTGGAGGCTCGGGAAGGGAGCAGGGGCTGCGCAGAGGCATGTGCAGTAGTGAGGCTGCATTGCAAACAAAGGCTGCTGCAGCTGGCTCCTCCGGCGTCCCCAGGGTCCAGCTCTTGTCATGGTCTTGACACGAAACACATGGCGTGAAAAGCTGTGAAGGAGAGGAGTGACCTGCTTCACACTTGGCTGGATTCACTTGTTACTTCAGAAAGCCGATAGAAATCCCGCTTTCTGAACTGGGTGTCCAGACCGTCTGAGTTCAGGGTGGAACAAAATGCTTTGCTGAGTCCTTGGGCAATATGCAGGAACAAGTGAACCAAGGAGAAGGGTGAACAGCAGGGAGAAGGGGAGCTGACATCATCTTCCCAGAGATGATGCTGGATGCACAAAGGTGGAGAGAAGTGGACTGGTGCTTTTGACCCTTCCTAAAATCAACTGGAGACCATTCTGGGAAAAGCTTTTCTATTCTCCGTCATCACCGGCCTCCATCCTGAGCTATGGGAATTAGTGAAATATCACCTCCTGTGAGGGACAACAGTGCAGCAGGATCATCACAGCAGCTCAGGGAGGAGGCTGTGGGACCTCGCAGCCAGGCTGGAGACCTGCAGGAAGAGCAGCCCTTTCTGGGAGAGCTGTGTGGAGGTGCTCTGGGGTCAGGAGAGGTGGTTGGATGGAGGGGAGCAAAGGATACACTCAGGTTACGCTGCAATTTGCACAGTGAGGTGGGGGCTGGAAATTTATTTTAGAGTCAGAAGCACGAGGGAGCTGCACGCTTTCAGAGAGGTGTGAAAAGCCTGAGTGATGCACCCAGTGCCTGCAGGGAGCAGCGGGAGCAGGCTTAGGCACAGATGTTCTGGGCAGAGAAAGGAGAGGTTTTTCTGAGAGCAACCTCTGTGGTGCTGCTTGAGCATCATTCTGCTGGGAGAGGCTGTCTGGAGGCTGGGGATGAGATGGGTGCTGCAGGGAGCTCCAGCTGGCCCTCAGCTGGCTAGCGGGCAGGCAGGAGGGCTGTGGGGAACCACTGGAAGTCATTCACCCAGCTAAACTCTTCCCCAGGAAGAGATGAAGCTGAGTTCTCTCTTTTTTTCCTACTAGAGGCTGTTTCTGTGGGTTTTTTTCCCCCCCCCTTCTTTCCTGTGCCGCGTTTATCGGATGCATTCCTCAGGATTCAAGATCTCACTGTACACCCAGATGACTTGATTTAACATTCCGGGTCTCTGAGCAGGGACTGGAGGCAGTGAACCTGGCACCAGCCCCTGCTACTGCAGCTTGAGCCTTGGCAGGCTGTTGTGCTAGTGACGAAATTAGCTGGGGAAGCTATTTACAGCCTTGGGCTGGGCAAAGCCTGAGGAGTGCAAGAGCTGTGCTGCAGTGTTTTTGGGGCTGGGGAAATGTGCAGTGTGTGACACGAAGGCCAGACTATCACATAGCCAGGGCTTCTCATAGAGACAGAGAGATTTGCTTGGGCTGATGTTTTCTGGGGCCTGCCCTGCTGTGCCTTTGTATCTGCTGTTGCCTGTGAAGCGGCGGTTTTGATAGTTGCTGAACAGATTTCCTCGGCCTACATCTACTGCTTGTCACATTGACTTGAAGGAACAAGGAATGCATTCCTTTTCTCCTTCCTCGTATCAGAGATCAGAGCCCTTCTGCTTCCAGACAGGGAAACAGCTGCCGTTACGCTCATTCTCCAAATGCTCTTAGAACTGGCCACCCTCCAGCTCCCCTTAGAAGAACCCCCTGGCAAGCTGGGCATACAGGTGGGCCAGCTGCTGCCATGCTGCCATCTGGGCCTGCCTGTAAGGTTGCTGACAAAGCTGAATCTTGAGTGTAGAGAACAGCGAGGGTGAAGCAACCCAGGTTTTTGAGCAAGGATGCGAACCACTGCTGGCTTGAGACTTGGGAAAGGAGAAGGCTGGAGGTGCAGATGTGTGCTCTGAGCTGACCAGAAAGAAATCACGCAGCTGCAGCTCTGTGGTGCTGAGCTCATGAGTTTCGCCAAGAGGTGAAATAGTTGTCTTGGGCTTGGTGCTGCTCCAGTTTGACTGCGTGGCTTTTGGCTGTCTCGAAGTGAGCTTGTGACTGCCTGTGAAATGTCATGGGCTGTCCTGTGTCACTTGTTCTTTGCCACCATAACGGCCGTGCAGAAAGCCTGGGGCACAGCTGATGAAGATGGCACATCTGCCCTCCTGGCAATGGAATGGAGGTGGGAACCCATCTTCCAGAGGCTGGCTGTGGTCAGGCTGAGAAAGGACCTGCTCCAGCCATACTGAGCACAGTAATCTGGATGGTTGCTTCTGTGCCTCTGCAGCCTCTGCCCAGAACAACAAGCTCTTTGTAAGTGTTAAAGACTACTTGTGCTGTTCCTAGCGGGGTGTTAACAAGTGCTGAGTTCTGGAATCCTGGATGATACCAGAGATTTACGTTAGGTATTAGGAGGAAGTTTTTTTTCACCCAGAGGGTGGTGAGGCATTGGAACAGGTTGCCCAAGGAGGCTGTGGATGCCCCATCCCTGCAGGCATTCAAGGCCAGGCTGGATGTGGCTCTGGGCAGCCTAGTCTGCTGGTTTACGACCCTGCACATAGTAGGGGGTTGGAACTGGATGAGCATTGTGGTCCTTTTCAACCCAGGCCATTCTATGATATCTGGTCAGAAACTGTGCTGGGGATGGGATGCAGCCTGCACTGGTGAGCTGCCTCCTGGCCTGGAGGAAGCCTCATCAGGGCAATTGCACTGCATCTCTTCTCAATGCGCACTTGAGTTTACCAGATTAAAGGCAGTGCTTGTGCTTCCTCTTCTTTGACCAGGAATATTGTTGTCTTTGCAGATGTGCTCTGCTCTGGCAAGGTCTGCAGGCCAGTCTGCTGCAGGGATTCCTCAGCAGAAGCCTGAACGGTGTGGGTTCAGCTGTGCTTGACAGGTAAGCTGTGGGGCAGCCGTGTCAGCCTGGCCCTTAGCTCTCGCCATTACCTCTCTGTTGTCATTTTCAAATTTCGGGGTCCTTTCCAGCAAATACTGTCACTATTCCATGACAAAGTGCACTTCCCTCGGTGGCTTCCCTTTCCATAGATCTGTTGGACAGACTGTTTGTGCTCGTTGACATGGAACAAGCTCAAGTGAAATGAAATCATTTATAAAAGTCAGGAGAGAACTTGGATATTGTAATTCACTTCCTGCCATGCTCTCCAAGCTGCAATTAACATGGACCTGCAAGATTACATGGTGTTACTTGTCCTGTCTCTTTTCAGCCCTTCACTTCCTTTTTCCTTCCTCATTTCCTTCCTTTCTAAGCTGGCCTTATTGCATATCTGTTTTTGCCTCTCTCTTTTTTTTCTCCTCTCTCTCTGTACGTTCTCTATTTCATCCTTATCCCTTCTCTTTGTACTTTTTTCCCCCCCTTTTCCCCACTCTTTGCTTTCCGTATCTCCTGTATTCTTTCTTCCTCTTGCTCTCTTTATTCTCCCTCTATATTTAAACCCAGGCAGAAACAAATTATTTATGAAGGGCTATAATTTATGATGCGTCCTTAATGCCTTGGAAGGCACAGATAATTTATTTAATAAGTAAAGACATGATAATTCACAGATGATGATTCCAGTCAGAAAAATTAGTTTCATTAATTTGTTGTAAATTCTCTGCCTTGATTTAGTGCAGGAAGAGTTCCTGAAACCCGATTCAAATCTATGTCTTGGTTGTTTTTTTTTTTGTCATCACAGAACCAGCATGCAAGCATGCTGCCTTCCCCACCCCGTGCTCTCTATGTTGCACTCCTGCTTTCTGCTCCTGTCCTCCCAGCACTCAGCACAGCTAGCAGAAGCATTTCTTTGCAGGGCACGTGGCTGGGAGGCCTGAGGTGGAATATGAATGGAGGTACTACAGGCAGGGCTGGAGGTAAAACAGGCCACGTTGTCTCAAAAATGTATATTTTGCAAAACTAGACGCAGTTCTACAAGATTTTGTCCAATTAACTCAGCCCTAAGAGAGAATAAAAAAGAGGATTTCTCTTTTTAATAGAGTATAGAAGGTACTTTTTCAAATAAATTTCAAGGCAGACCATTTTGCATTAGAATGTTGCTGATAACTGCAGTATATATAAATATTATAGGAAACCTATTGAAGTGATTCATGGTGTACTATTGATCTAATCAGATTTAACTAAGTGTTTGCATCACGCCTTATTAATCACAGATAATAGGGCTCTTAGGACACATTGCAGAATCAGGACTTTTCTTTCCACAAGTGAAATGTTTGCTTTCATAGTGGGCAGGCAGCGTCCAAAGATTCTGGCTGTATCTTGCTGGGACTACTGCAGTCCATGGGACTTCCCCTGGGATGAACTTTGCCAGGTCTGTTGATGCTCTAAAACACTGATTAGGGGTATTGTTCTGCTCTGCAATTGATTCTGCCCAGCTTAGGAATGTTCTCCAGTTTTCACTGGACAATGATTACAAGATGAACTGGTGTGAATTGCAGTGCTTGTTGTTACCACTGGGACTCTACCCTCTGCAGCCCATGCCTGTCCCCAGCCCTCTTCTGCCTCTTTGGTTTGTAAATTCTGTGCTTGTCTGTGTCAGGATAAGTTCTGTGATTTTACTTTTCATGTGTGACCGTAATCCCCCAGAGTCCCCTTTCTGTCAGTACTGTAAAAGAAGCCCCATCTCAGTGGTCACATGCAGAGCAGTTTGATAAGGAACAGCGATGGGCTGGAGGATAGCACCATTCGCAGGCATTATTGCTGCTGGTGTTACTGCATGGAACAGAAAACTGAGCACAGGGTGGGACCCACTTTGCTGCCTACAGGTTTGGAATGAGCTGATTCTGGGACTCGTGTTCTAGGAATCCAATCTCTGTGCCTTGTGATATACAGTTCTGCAGACGAAGCTGCATTACACGAGTCTGATTTTTGTGCTCGCTGGCTGCCTAGCTATGTAAAAGTTATATGTGTTTCTCCTTGGTTTTGCCCCGTGGTTTGTGTATTTTGATAACCACGGTCGAGTTGATTTAAGCAGGTCTTGAAACGCTGTTTTGGAAAGTTATGACTGTGTATCAGACTGGGTAATCCACCCCTGCTCCACTCGCTCCCTGTGAAATCCAGTACAAAGAACTGTTCAGGACTGTGGTTGGGCTGGGGGAGGTGAAGTGAATGATTCCCCTTCTGCTGAGGTTGTGTGAAGTGAAAGCCTCCGGGAACTTCAGAAAATGTGACAAGCGAGGGGGTCAAACAGCCGATTAAACGTCCAACCCCTTTCAAATTAAATGTTGTTGCTGAGATTTGGTTGTGTGACTCTTTCAGGTTTCGCTGATCAGCTCAATCAGGAGGAGCTGATGATGAGGCGCAAAGGACGGTTCCTCCCAGTGCAAGGTCCCACGGGTCTTTCCTCTGTTTGGTGGTCTGTAGAAGCTCCTGGAGAGGAGTGGGATGCAAGACACGGGTTCTGCTGCTTAACTCCTGAACCCAACTCTGTAAGGGATCGGTTGGCTGGATTTGAGGTATACATGTTGGAGATTCTAGCTGGTATGCCGGGAGCCTCAATCCCTGCCTCTATCCCAAGCCGTGGTGTTGACTTGCTGAGTAAAGGACACCTGCCTAGTGGAGGAGGTCAAGGTCCAAGCCTCTTCTCAGCCTGGGGGAGCAGGATTTTGCTGCACTTGGCTGTGCTGTTGGCTGTAGCTCGCTCATCCTTCTTTACTAGCCATCATCACAACGTGACACGATTGCGCTGTGCTTTATGAGGAGCAGGAGTTACATCTTGGCAGAATTCGTCTTCCCTCCCCCACACACGGGATGAGGCCTCCCCAGGTGCTGTCTCAAGTGTACACTGGAGCATTTGAAACCCCTCCTTGAGGCGAGACGGATGGATGAGGAATGAATATCCCAAGGAAAAATGTCCCGCCCTCCCCCGTGGCGGTGGTGGTTGAGCAGCACGTTGGAGCCAGCTGTGCAAACACAAGAGGGCTGCACAGCCCCCTCCCTGCTGCTCTGCGAGGCCGTGCCAGCACTGACCTCAGCCCTCAGGTGGACGTCTCCTCCACCTCGCAGCTGGTGGGGCTGTCTCCATCCTGCCGTGGGACAAGAAGCAGCCAAACGTGGTGTTCCTGCAATCTGTGTGAGCCTCGTCCCCGTGAACTGCTTTAGACAGCTTGAATGTGTGACTTGGTTGGGTGCTTGGGGTATGGTAGCACGCCAGCTGCTCTGCTCCAGGCTGGTCAGCAGAGCACCGTGCTGGAGATTTCCTCCCTGCACCTGTCTGTAAGGTGACCTGCTTGCCACATCTGAGAGCAGTGGGCTTTGTCCAAGTTCTGCCTGATGGTATGTGCTGCAGCTCCTGCCAGCTGCTCCTAAGCTAGCAACTCCGCACTGCACCACACTCACAGGAAAGAGATGGGAGAAGAATACTTATCTTCCATTTATTTTATGCTGTTCTTGGCCTTAAGTAAATCCTCATTTTCATCAGGCTGGCACAGAGTGCTTTCTGCTGCTTCCTGGAGCAGCTCCTCAGGTGTCTGCCCCTAAGCCTCTCTTTGTGTCTCAGCCCTGTGTGGCAGGAAATAAATGCCCCCTGGTACTCCTGCCCTGCCAGAATCTCTTGGCTGAAGGCAGGGTTGGGGAGTTACCGAGGGGTCCAGCACCTCCTGGAGATGTCAGGCAGAGCTGGGAGGCTGAAACAAAGCCCTGAGGCTGCCCTGGCTCCAAACTGAGCAGGTGATCATGGAAAGAGCGTGGCTCGCCTGCATCCCATATGAAAAGGAAACGGGGCCATAGCAGAGCAGCACATGCTGTCTGCTAAATGCAAGTTCAGGTCCTGAGACCTTTTTCTAAGCACGTCGAGGAATATCTGCCTAGGGAAGGCAGTAAGTAGTGAGTCCACAAAGCAATCTGTTTGTGTTAATCTCAGATGGTACATAATAATAGTGCTCAGCGCTGGGTAAGTGCTGGGCAAATATTAGTGGCTTGCTTTACTTGTTGCAGGAGCTGAAACTTATCACAGTCAGTAAGCTGCAGTGTGTGTTGCTATAGGAGAGCTGGCCAGAACCTGGATTTCTTCCCCAGCCACCTCTGTGAGTCTGGGGACTGGATGTTTCGGGGGGTAGCTGGGAAAGCCCATTTTATTTTCACGTTGCTCTTTTTTTCCCTCTCTTGTTTGAGTCCGATTTTAAAGGCTGTCCTGGTTAGTTGCTCCCCACACCATCTACCCATAAAAAAACCCTGCAGAGGCACACCAGGGAGCGTGCTAGAGCTGGGAGGTACACCAGTGTGCTGCACAGTGTGTTTGCATCTGCTCCAGTGTTGGCTGCCCTCTTCCTGCAAGTGACAGGCTCTGGCAAATGCCAGGCTGCTCATTACCTTTGCACTGCTCCATACATAATGAGGTAAAATGAAAACAAGTTCCCTCACTGCAGCTATGTGATCTGGGAACTCATAAAGGCTAAAGTGCTTTTAATTATGAGCTTGTTCCGATTATGCCCAGGCTTTCTGTTTCCTCCCATGGAGCAGACCAGCCCTCTGAGGTCAAGATGAACTTCAGTTAGAGAACTTCTGGCACACAGTTAGGAAAACTGGAGAGTTTCCCCCCTCCTAAAACTAGACACCTGCAATGTGTGATCTATTGTTCCCCAGAGGCCCATTCTCCTGGCTGTAATATTGCTGAAAGCAGAACAAACACAATTATTTCTGGACAAGAAAGAGCCTTTCCTTTCTCTCTGGCTCTGTAGCACACCACGAGCCCCCTGTTCTTCTCCCAGCTGTGGGATTGCAGGCTCTGATGAAGCAAGAGGCTTTAGCCTGTTTGGTTGAACTTCCATCTCCTGGGCTTGGAACTGAGATTTCGTAAGCTGAACTTGCTCCCTTCATCCTGAACTTGGAGCCTTCTCTGGAGAGGGACCGGAGGATCGGCGAGCAAAGATTCAGCCTGGATGGAAGAGACCCTGTTCAGCTCCCTGCTGGTACTGACTGTGGGCAAACTCCTCTCTGTGCCCCTAAGTGTAAAAAGGCAGCTGAGGAGCCTTGACAAGGATGTGAACGGGTGAGGAAGGAAGACTGGCTGTGCCCTAGTGTGGGGAACTGGGGCCAGGTACAGCGCTGCAGGGCTGAAATCACCAATCTCTGCCGTGCCATGGGGAGCACTATGGCTCACAGCACTGGTTATCCATGCAGTAGCAAAGGGAGTGAGGAAGGTGCTCCCACACCAGAGAGCCCGTAAGGTATTTTGGTGCATGAGCTTTCAGTTTCCTAAGAAGTTGTGGGAACTATCAGGGGTGATTTCCTGTGGATTCCCCTTGCAGTTCACCTGTGGGACTTTTCCGTGATCAAGCTACGTTGAAAGTATCTGACGAGCTAAAAAACATTCACACCAGACAATTCAGGCCTTTCTATGGGGAAGAGGAATACCTGTGGGGTTAATGTCTGGAAGTCAGTGTGCTTGTGACTGCATCTCTACCAGCACTAAAGGCATTGGGTTAGTTTTGTTCTGGCTTGTGGCAGGTTATCAGGGAAACTTCCAGTACTCCTGCATCTCTAAGAACTACTGCCCTGTGTTCTGCTGGATGCCTGTGCAGCTGTAATGGTTTTGGCCAATTAATTAGAACTGCTTCCCCTTGTTTTCCCCTTATAAATCACTTCCTCTTTAGCCAGTCCACAGAGAAAACAAGGGAAGAGTGAAATAAGTCTGAAGTAAAATATGAACCTCCCTTTTATTCCATATTTCAGGCAATAGCGGCATGCGGGACACCCAGGGAATAGGTTTTCTGAGCCAATGCTCTGTGAATTCACACTCTCTTTATGAGCCTCTTCAGTGTATAAAGTGAAGTTTTTAATGGCTGTTGCTGTTCCTTTTGAATGGCTGTGAAGTCTGGGTCACCGCAGATCAGAGCAAATTCCCCTCCTCTCCACTGCCATCAGAATTAGCTTTCCCCAACTACAAAGGCTGATGAGGGCGGGTCAGCTCACAGCTCTGCCATGATGAGGATCTTAATCAGGCCCCAGCCAATGTGCTCCTGTTGATTGGGAAGGAAGAACAAGGAGCTTTTTTGTGTGTGTTTTGCTTTGTTTAAAGATTTTCAACAGATGATCTTTGGCAAGCTCCACAGGTAGAATGCTCAGCCTTGGGGTAGAGGTGGGTCGTTTCCTTTGGACAGGAAAGGAGGGACTCACCGATGGATGTGAGATTTGCATAAAGGCTCTCCTAAATACATTTGTTTCCTTTGATTTCGACTTGGTGGCCCAAACACCTCCTCCTGCCCTGTCACTCTCTAGGTCTACTGTCTGGGACCTGCTTCGTGCTGCTTTATGTGACCTGGTATGTCCCAGGAGCAGTCCTGTGCCCAGGGAGGGGTATCTTTGGTCAGGGGGCCATTGTGATGTGGGACAGCACAATGAAAATGGACCAGATTTCCTGTGGATGTAGCTGGATGCAGGTGGGATGAATCTGGGCCTCTGAACTTACTGGTTAGAAGGTTGATGCGATCTTGGCTCAGTCTCACTGTTGTCCCAGCAAAGGATTCTCATCTATGAGCTTGTTCCTATTAAAGCTCACAGGTACGGCTGTGATTTGCCTGGGAAGCAGTAAGTGTGAGCTGGGTGCTGGTATCCCACGTGGGCAATGTGATGGATGGACGCGATGTGCAGTGCTCTTCATGTGAGTGCCTGAAGGAGAAAGAAGGAACCCAGCTCAGCTTTCCAAATTTCTTTGGCGAGGTGCCTCCCCGAGGGGAGATTTAAGGTGACAAGTTGAGGATGAGCAGTAAGCTACTGTCACTGTAGATCAAAACTAGCTAAGAGTAGTCATCAGTGATGCTGAGTGATTGCGTAGCTCCTGCCAAGTCGTACTGTGCTGGTGCTTCTTTGTTCCCCACATCGTTCTCTTGGAAGTTTGTCCTTTACCTGTGTCCAGTGCGATGAAACTCGTCATGTTTCTTGTGTCTGGAGGAATAACACTAACAGTAATTATATGCTTACAAAACAAGTGATGCGCGGCGCAATCAATTGCTCACCACCTGTCCTCTGATGCCCAGCCAGACCCTGAGCAGCAGCTCTCCCACCCCCTCAGTTCTATAGTTATTGCACGATGTTGTATGGTGTGGAATGTCCCCTTGGCTAGGTTGGATCAGCTGGCCCACTTCTGTCCCCTCCCCTCTCCTTGTGCCCCCCCAGCTCCCTCCCTGGCAGGGCAGCACATAAAGCTGAAATGCCCTTGGCTCTGTGTAGCACCGCTCAGCAGCAACTCAAACTTGCATAGGCTTTGCCAACCACACACATGAACAAATCCCACATAGCTGACCCAGGCAGCAATTCCTGCATCAGTGCCAGCAGCTCTGGAGAGGGCAGGAGCAGGCAATTAGATGGCTATTCAGGACTTGGTCCCCCTGGAGGTGGATGATGCATCTGTATTAACCCTGAGAGCATTTGACTGCACGATGGGGCAGGGCAGGGAGCTGGGCACTGGTACCACTGCCCTCGTTGTCTGAAGCTGTTGTGCAGTCTGATCCCAGCCCCATGCTGCCAATACCTGGCTCTTGGTTATCAGGATGCTGCTGAACAGGGCGACCTGCACTATTGGGCTCTTGTATTCAGCAGCTATGCTGCCTTTTGTTTCTGCAAGCCATTGTCTGCAGTTCTATGCTGGATTCCCAGAAACCTTTGCTAGCAAGCTCCAGCTAATGATGATCTGTGCACATGTACTTCTGAAAGCTGTCATGAAAGGGGAAGTCCAGTCACCGTGTGACCTGCACTCCGTTTCTCTTTTATCCCAAAATTCAGAAAGCTTAAACAAAATAGCCCCTTGGCATTGTTCCTAGGAAACCACTCACCAGGCAGTCTGAAATAATCATACAGATAATTTACTTGAATGCTGCTGATACGGACATTTTAGTCTTCTCTTCCTATTTCAAAAGGAATTGGAAAAAAAGGGCAGTGTTACTGTCTTTTGAGAAGTAATGGAGGCACAGGGTTACACAGGCGGCAATTCTTGGATTTCTTTTGCAGCATTAAGGGAAAATTAGGAAAAAAAAATGCAAGTAACAGTAAGCAAGTAAATTCTATTCTATTTTAATACAGAACAAAGTTAATTAGTATTTTTTTTTCTCTCTGCTGAAGTATCCAAAGGCTATTAAGAGTTCAGACAGGGGATCTTATTAAGCTCTTGTTTTGAAGAGGGATTAACGAAGAAGTTTAGGTGAGAAGCAGATTTTGGTTGACGTGGTTTTATTGTTGCAGTCTCCCTCCCCTTCCGAAGTTTTCATTTTCCAAAACTACAGATTTTAATTAAAAAAAAAAAAGAAGAAAAAAAAAGAGGGATATTTTTCGGCCTTTCAGCTCGGCAGCACATACAGACAAATAAATTAAAAAGTGGGAGAAGTGGAACTAACCCAATAATCCGTGAAAACCTAATTTCCCTCACCAGCGTCGCTGACGCAAGCATCTCCCCTCTCCCTTCCCATTCTCCAGTTCGGGGGCAGTGATTGGAGAAATTGGCTAACAAGATCAGAAAATTTAATTACTGTTCTGCCTCCCCTTCCCAAGAAATTGGATGTCACACTTCCTTGTAGCCTGGTTTTAAGATGCGCTATGGCTGATTTTTCACATGACTTCAACCTGACTCTGTACCCTTCCCTTTCTTCCCCCTGATCCCCATGGGAATACCCATCCCATGGGTATTGCATGGTTATGGGGAGGCACTGCAGCTCTGTTGGCAGCCGTGGTACAGCTCAGCCTCAGCTGGAGCCAGTCTTCATGCCTGGTGCTGGAAGGAGTGCCAAAGGGTGGAGCGATGGCGTTGTATCTCTGGGCACCATGGAGCATCATCTCTAGGTGCTCCTCACCTCTCTGTTTCATGCCCTGGTGGCCAAGAAGACAAATGGCTTCCTGGCTTGTATCAGGAAGTGCAGTCAGCAGGACCAGGGAGGTGTTTGTGCCCTGTACTCAGCTTTGATGGGGCCATGCTTCTAGTGGTGTGTTCAGTCTGGAGAAGGGGAGGCTCAGGGAGACCTCATCGCTCCCTGCGACTGCCTGAAAGAAGGTTGCAGCAAAGGAGGGGTTGGCCTCTTCTCCCTGTTAACAATGGGATGGGAGGTGATGGCTTCACTTTGTGCTGGGGGGGGGGGGGGGG